>NC_048218.1:115553306-115660253 GCF_002007445.2 Ailuropoda melanoleuca | reverse complement strand
TTACATCGGAATCTGGGGATGTACTGTATGGTGATTAACATAATATAATAAAATAAAATTAAAAAAAAAGGCAGTGCAATCGCAGAATTAAGAATTTAAATTGGTATTGCATGGAGCACTGAGTGTTATACGCAAATGATGAATCATGGAACACTACATCAAAAACTGATGATGTACTGTATGGTGACTAACATATCATAATAAAAGTAAATAAATAAAAAAAATTAGTAAATAAATTTCAGATACAACATAATCTATAAAGAAATTAATATGTTGTCTCAAAAGACAATATTCTTTTTTTTTTTAAAGGTTTTATTTATTTATTCAACAGAGATAGAGACAGCCAGCGAGAGAGGGAACACAAGCAGGGGGNAGGGGGAGTGGGAGAGGAAGAAGCAGGCTCATAGCAGAGGAGCCATGTGGGGCTCGATCCCACAACGCCAGGATCGCGCCCTGAGCCGAAGGCAGACGCTTAACCGCTGTGCCACCCAGGCGCCCCTCAAAAGACAATATTCTTAACCATAGAAAACTAACCCTTATCCAGGTGGTAGACTGTATGATAATAAAGTATAATATTCATAAAATATCTCTGATTATGTCAATGATAGTAGTTAAAATTCCATTTAAAAATTTAGTAAGATGATTCTCTTGCCATAGATAAAGCCAAAAACTCCAGCCTGTCTTCAAAGAGCATACTCATATGTAAAGCAAAGGGCACTTTGTCTCTGAAATATAGATTTGCTGGGGTGCCTGGGTGGCTCAGTCATTAAACATCTGCCTTTGGCTCAGGGCATGATCCTGGAGTTCTAGGATCAAGCCCTGCAGCAGGCTCCTCTGCTGGGAGCCTGCTTCTTCCTCTCCCATTCCCCCTGCTTCCCTCTTTTGCTGGCTGTCTCTCTCTCTCTGTCAAATAGATAAATAAAATCTTTAAAAAAATGAAATATAGATTTGCTTAAGAGTATCCCATTATAGTCGAATTGAAGAGGAATAAGGGATATAAAAGGTGGGTGTGGGGACACAAAAATCCTGCATTTTAAAACCTAAACTTTGTAGAAGCATTTTGGATTGCTTCAACTAACTCATTACACTTTGCATTTCTATCAGCTTAGAGACTTGTTGAGTTATTTATTTTATTATTATTATTTTTTTCTTAAATCAGAAAAGTAACCCAGATTATCTGAGATATGTCAGACAGTATTGGACGCACAATATTCTCTGGGCAGAAACTAATCTGAACATGAAGTCAATGTTTTCAACTCTTCTGTGCTCCAAGGACACAACGGTCTACATTCAGAGTTACATAAGTTACAGAAAATAGCCCAGAGTCTGTAATTTGGAATTTCAGAAAAAAGACCAGTCAACTGAATAATCTCCTAAGTACAGCAAACGTTTACCACGAGAGCTTGACAGAGATCCATTTGTCTCTGAGCATCCGTAAAGTTGGAGTATTTTGCCACTACTGCTATTATGTCTGATAGAAGAACTTAAAGGATTCTCAGCTGGTAAGACAGATAGGAAAGAACATTTCTGCAGAAATGAAACTGTTAACCTGTAAGTTACATGGGTGGTGGGAAAGCCCTAATCAGTTTGAATTTTTAGTCTTGACAAAATAATGCGCTAAAAAATATACGGAGAAAAATACAAGTTTAAAATAATTAACCAGAAGAAGACAACTGTAGATTTTTAAAATGCTGATAAGATTTTCATTTGCTCCAAGTTGAAAATAGCTATATTGCTGGTGTTTTAAGGCATATAATGAGCAATTATATCACACATGATAGATTCAGCAGTAAAATATTATCAGTTAACAGCTGGAACTCATAAAAGCATAGCACAGTGTGAACATGAAGTTTGTTAGAATCAACCATCTGCCGAAAAATACTATTCTGCAAATTAAAATAAAGTTAAAGCATTATTTGCCTTATTTAATAGATTTATGAAAAAAATGATGAGATATTGAAAAGTAGGCACTACGTTAATTAATTCCCTGTATTAGACAATTGGTTACAGTAGCGCACAGTGAGGTGCTGCATATAAATATTGCTGAATTTCCCACACATATATATTATGTATTTAGCATAAATTATTTGAAGATAAATTTCATAGTTAAAGTAGTAAATGCATATTCAAAGTTTTTACTACATATTGCAAATATAGCTGTAAAAGGTTTCAACAATTTACATTCTAAACAGTAGTATTAGTCACACATATTTCTGTTTTCCCTCTATACCTACAAAGCCTGTTTTGTGATCTTTAATCTCCTCTGTTTACGGGAGGAATGACGGGGTTAAATTTTCACTTGTATGATTTCTTGTGTAGCTGAATGTATCCCTATGTTTGACCATGTTGCATTGTGTTTTTGCGTGTGCAGTGAACACCACATTCTCACTTAACAATTACTAAAGTAAGAGTATTAACTACCGATATTGCAAAATGGACGTTTTTTATATTTATCCATAGTATCATATACTTTATAAGCAATTATGCCACCATAATGCATATTTCTAAAAAATCATTATATCTTTCAGTCTCTTTATTTTGGTGTCTGTATTTGAACCTATGTTAATAAAATCCTATAACTGCAAAGGATTATATGCACCACTATTCACATTTTTAAATAGTTTCCTGGGGCGCCTGGGTGGCACAGCGGTTGAGCGTCTGCCTTCGGCTCAGGGCGTGATCCCGGCGTCATGGGATCGAGCCCCACATCGGGCTCCTCTGCTGTGAGCCTGCTTCTTCCTCTCCCACTCCCCCTGCTTGTGTTCCCTCTCTCACTGGCTGTCTCTATCTCTGTCGAATAAATAAATAAAATCTTTAAAAATAAATAAATAAATAAATAAATAAATAGTTTCCTTTCCTTTTTTCCTTTTTTTCTTTTTTTTTAAGTAGTTTTCAACTGTCATTTTAAATTATGTTATTAAATGCGAATTTAATTTGGATTTCTGTTATTATCTGAGTTAAAGATCTATTTTTTATAAGCTATCATATTATCCAAAAAACATAGATCGCCTTTTATATGACATGTATTATAAAAATTTCGATTGATTAATTTACAAAGATGAAAATATGAGAAGTGGATATTTAATCACTTTAATAACCTACATATTAACCTAAAATTAAAAAAAAAAGTCTGTGGGTTAGAAAATCCCTATAGTAAGAAAAAGAAAATATTAAATATATAATAACATAAATAATAGAACATTTATAAGTAAGAATATATTCTAAGTGGAATGGACACTTAGAATATTATAATAACTTTATCAGACAAGAAATTAAATTCTTGAGAAAGGTCTGACAGTACCTGAAATATGAGTATAAATAATGCAATGTGGATATGTGTCGAGGAACCTTTCAAGAAGTGTAGGAGAATAATCACAGAGGCCATCAATAAGTTAGAATAAATGTGTCAAAATAATGTAGCTAATCATGTTATCTAAATAGATAACTATATATTTAAATCCCATGATCTTTGAGGATACAGTTAAAAGCACATGTAAAAACTATTAAATTATCTATATATTAGGCCATGGGTAGTATCAGTAGATATTTGAAAGGTCAGTACACTTAGAAACTAAGTAAACACTTAGATATTAAAAAATAAAGATTTTCAATAACATAAGACAGTTTACGATTGCCAAATATTATGGACTGTGGTTCTCAACTTGTGGTGATTTTGTCCCCTAAGGGACATTTGTCAATGTTTAGACATATCTTGGGTTGTCAAGGCAAGTGGGGGGCTTAATTTTAGAGGGTGGAGGTCAGACTGAGCATCCGCCATGGCACAGGGCAGCCCTCCTACAGCAAAAAATTATCTGGCCCTACATGCCAATGGGGCTAGTATTAAAAAACTCTCACCTGGAAAAAATATATAAAAATATAAAAATTTATATATATATATATATATGTGTGTGTGTGTGTGTGTGTGTGTGTGTGCCAATGGGGCTAGTATTAAAAAACTCCTCATCTGGGAAATATATATATAAAAATATAAATATAAATATAAATATAATAAATATATATATATATATATGTTTGAAATGCTCAGGAAAAAACATCAATGCCCAGAGGGAAAAAAGTGTATGCATTTTAATTGCTGTGTGAAGTTTCACAAATCCATGCAGCACATGAGAAGGAATAAATATACAATGTTATTTTCTAGAATTAAGTAACTGGAGTTAAAAAAAAATCCAATCTGACCAGAAATATGGAAGAGAAAAAGTATGGCATAAAGATACAGTTTTTAAAAATTTGTATTGAAACGATATGAAAAAGTTATTTTAAGATAGTAAGAATCAGGTAATTTTTTTTTTTTTTTGGTTGGATGCTTACAGAACATGGAGAAACAATAAATTTTTTGCCAATTCCTTTTATAAATCCAACATCACAGTAATTATAAAATGCAACAGATATTGTAGAAAAAATACATATGTTGAGTACAATATCACTTATATTGAAAAAAAATACCAAATATAAGTAATATCCAACAATATCTGAATCATTAACACAAAAAAATAGCAGTATTAAACAAATTCCCACCTTAGGAATTCAAGTGTGTTCTGAATCAAATGATATAAGTAACCTTATTAATTAGGGCAAATAAAAAATAGGAGATTCTCAATACCTGTTGAAAATATATTTATTTAAAAGTTATATTCATGTCTTTAAAGATTGTGAATGCTATAAAGAGTCTGATATACATACATACACATTTGTGTATGTGTCTAAGAGAGGGAAAAGGAAACATTTTTATTTTCATATTTTACTAGCTAGAGAGAGAGAAATGGATATATAGAAATAATTTTGCACATGCACAGAGAAAATATCACATAAAGTTTGCTATCATATTTAAAGGAAATTAAAGTCAATTAAAAATTCAATGGTAAATAAAATAAAAGTACAATCATTGGTATTAAAGTTGGTATGAATATTTGAGTTTATACCATTATATTTGTGTTAACAGAAAAATTCAAACTTAACTTAAAAATTTATAGGAAACAAGAAAAAAAAATTGAGGGAGTTATCTCCCTTTAAAGAGATAGAGAGAGAGAGAGAGAGAGAGAGTTTTAACTTGCTATGTCTATATCTTTATCAATATTTGTATATATTTGCTCAGGTGTATATATAAATGTAGACCTGAATAAATAAAAAAGCACAGATGATCCTTAAAAAAAAAAAAAAGAAAGAAAGAAAGAAAGAAAGAAAGAAAAAAAAGGATTTAGTATCATGAAGACAAATTCTTTTTTTTTAAAGATTTTATTTATTAATTTGAGAGAGAGAGATAGCAAGCATAAGTGGGGAGGAGACAGAGAAGCAGGCTCCCCACTGAGCAGAGAGCCCAATGCAGGACTTGATCCCAGGACCCCAGGACCATGACCTGAGCCAAAGGCCGATGGTTAACCGACTCAGCCACCAGGTGCCCCATAAAGCCAAATTCTTCCCAAATTCATCTATCAATTTATTGGAAGTCAAAAGAAAATTTCAACAGTATAGTACAGCAAATTTTAAATAACCCCAAGATTCATTTAAAATAATAAATATGTATACTAGCAATAAAGAGAAATTAAAGAGCACACCAAACTCAATAGCTATTAAAACAAATTATTAGGCCTTAGTAACTAAAGGTATGAAGCACTGATTTAAGGATAGGTATATTGAGAACTGCAATGGAAAAATAGTTAACAATAGACCCGTGTGGGGATGCCTAGCTGGCTCGGGTCATGGTCCCAGGATCCTGGGATCGAGTCCCACATAGGGCTCCTTGCTCAGTGGAGAACTTGTTTCTGCCTCTGCCTGTGCTGCCTGTTGCTCCCCCTGCTTGTGTTCTCTCTCTCTTGCTATCTCTCTCTGTCAATAAATAAATAAAATCTTAAAAATAAATAAATAAGTAAACAAGTAAATAAATAAATAATAGAAACAGACCCATGTGTACATGTGAGTTTAGGATGTACCTTTTAGATAACATTGCCAAACAAGGGGCAAAAGTTGGGTTTTTTTCTTATGGTCTTACTGGTTTGAGGAATCAGAGAGTGAGGGTGCCTGGGTTACTCAGTCAATTAAGTGCCTGTCTTCGGCTCAGGTCATGATCTCAGGGTCCTGGGATGGAGTCCCACATTGGTTTCCCTGTTCAGCAGGGAGTCTGCTTCTCCCTCTCCCTCTGCCCCTCCCCCTGTTCCTGTTCTCTCTCTCACTCACACACTCATGTGCTCTGTCTCTCAAGTAAATAAAGTCTTTAAAAAAAAATCAAAGGAGAGTCAAGAGAACTATGACAGCAATAGAATAAAAGCACAGGGGAGGGTATAAAGAAACCTACACATTTCTCATATCATTGTATCAAACATTTTAAATAAATTGAAAAGGTAAAGATCTATACAGTTGACTCTTGAACAACACTGATTTAAACTTAAATGTGGGTTTTTTCCAATAAATACAGTACAGTGCTGTAAATGTATTTTCTCTTCCTTATGATTTTCTCAAGATCATTTTTTTCTCTAGCTTGCTTACTTTATTGTAAGAATTGAATATATAATACACAGAACATCCAAAATCCATGTTAACTGTTTATATTATTGGTAAGTAGGCTATTAATAGCTCAGATTTTGGGGGAATCAGAAATTATATGCAGATTTTCTACTTGAGGTGGTTAGTACCCCTAATGCCTGTGTTGTTCAAGGAGGAACTGTGTTATAATCTGTAAGACAACCGCTAAATGAATAAACAAATAGGTATTGCTAAAATATCAACAGGAAATTAAAATGAATTTCTAAAAACATTATTAATACCCATGATTTCCTAAATACATTTGGGACTTAAAACTTCTCTTAAATTCATTAGTGTTTTTTTTGGTTAAAAACCTAATGTATGATAAGATGCTCCGTATCCCTCACCACCAGAGAATTGCAAATCAGGACTACAATAAGAGAACACCTCACACCAAAAACCAAAAAGTGCTGGCAAGGATGTGGAGGAAAAGGAACACTCGCACCCTGTTGGTGGGAATGCAAACTGGTGCAACCCACTCTGGAAAACAGTGTGGATTCCTCAAAAAGTTAAAAATAGATCTACCCTACCATCCAGTAATCTCACTACTGGGTATTTATCCAAAGAAGACAAAATATTGATTTGAAGGAATATATACACCCTATATTTATTGCAGCATTATTTACAATAGCCAAATTATGGAAGTAGCCCACGTGTCTACCGGTAGATGAATTGATAAAGAAGGGGTGATATATATACACAATGGAATATTATTCAGCCATAAAGCAGAATGAAATCTTGCCACCCGTAACAACATGGATGGGCCTCAAGAGTATATATACCAAGCCAAATAAGCCAGTTACAGAAAGACAAATACTGCATGAGTTCACTCATACGTGGAATTTAAGAAATAAAACAAATAAACAAAATAAAAAGAGAGAGAGAGAAAGACAAGCCAACCAACAGACTCATACTATAGAGAACAAACTGATGGTTACCAAAGGGGAGGTGGATGGGGGGATGGGTGAAATAGGTGATGGGGATTCAAGAGTCCATGTGTGATGAGTACCAGGTGTTGTATGGAAGTGTTGAATCGCTAAATTGTACATCTGCAACTAAAATAACACTGTATGTTAACTGTACTAGAATTAAAATTTTTAAAAACTTAATTTAAAAAAGAAATAATAATAATAATAATAATAATGCCATTTTCTATCCTTTCCTCTTTTCTTTCTTATGGTCCAGAAATTTTCACAAGTGTTATTTTTTAATAAATGCTAACACATATAATAATTTTCTACTAAAATACTAAAACAGGTGATCAAATATGCATCAAGCCTTCCCATTCTTCATAAAATTCTAGGTCTCTCATATTGACCTGGGACACTTAATAATTTGGACTTATCTTACAATTTCACTGATCCAGTGGTGACATTTTATTTCTCTACACTATGAATTTCTCTGATTGGTGATATGTCCTATGTAGAATTTCATGTCTGGTTTCTGTGTGGCCTGTTCTCTTCCTCAAAGATGCAGTATGGCTTTCTCTTGGTTCTGGTACCAGTCCCTGTGGATTTGTGGTCACATCCTGACCCATTGGTAGGGAAGCCTGATGGTAGAGAGGCTGGAATGAAATCCAGATTTTCATTTCTCAGGACAGCTTCACTGTAAGCTGTTTTTGTTTTTGTTTATCATTTTCAAATATGATCCATTTTGTATGATAACTTGTATGGTTATCTGAGTAAGAGATATGGGCAGGAGGAAACATTACCTCACACCAGTTTTCTATCTGGTGAGTCACGCATGTTTTCCTTACGACTTGTCACCTCTAAATTCTGCTGCTTCAAGGCAACCAACAGAACTGAGCACGGATGTTCCTTCCCTGGGTTTGTCTTTGTGCCATTAAGCTTAGTGCTTAATGGGGCTTTTGTTAGAATTTTCCTATTTAATTTCCCATAATATTTCAGTTTTTTCTTAGCATGGAATCAGGGTGATTTTCTTCACTCTGGTTCTACGTGCACCATATCAATTTGAAATCACCTGCTTATAGAATGTGAAATGTAACTTTTCCAATTGCAGTGATGATATATTCCCCCCATTTTTAGTATGTGTACTTGTGAGTGTCATCACTTATATATAATCAATGGGGAGGGAGATAATATGATTCTATTCTCATAGTTTGATCTTTCCCCAAATGAATAGTTTTTGTTAAAATATTTGAGCTTAATGAAACATTTAAAATGAGATGTGACAGAGTATTGTTTGACCATGTTCTTCATTTCATTCCTACTTTTGCACATAATTCTATCATTGTTCCATCCTTATTCTTACCAGAGTAATTTTTCCAAAATCTGTATTTGGTCATTCTCCCTGTCACTATTTGTAAATGAGTAAGTGAAATGAAAAACTGGAGTGTGTATCTGGGACAAAAAAGTAGCATCAAATCTATATTCACTAATAAAATCAATGAGCCAACTACATAGATAATTATTGTGTATTTTAAGGATAGCATGAACCCACTGTCAGAATAACAATCACTTCTATCTATATGAACATCACCAAATGCATCTATGCAGAAATCAATGAGAATTATTTTTTGCAATACTGAATCATATAGATGACAGTACAGGAAAACTGGAAGGCATCAGCCTTCATGGTAAAGGAAATAGGGGAAATTATTCATTTATGTGTATGAGGATATAAAATTGGGGAGGAGAAAAAATTTAGCAAAATTGTTGAGTTAAAGCTGTTGATATTCTAATGCAAATTTAATGCATTTAACAAATGTAGTCTGGGGTGACATTATATAGATATCCTTGATTTCTTTATTCACAAACGTACTAGAGGGAAAGATTTCTCAGAGGAAACTAAGACTGAAATTAGGCTATATGTTGTTTGAAAAGAGAAAGTCCAAGATTACTGAATATTTTAGATGTCAGGTAAAAGAGAATGACAGGTGTGCTATGATAATCAGCAATGGTTGTTAACAGAATATATCAGATCAGTATATGAATTAGCTTTTGAATTACAAGGACAAATGGATCGAGTCTTAAGTCTCTAATAGATTCTTCTTCTTATTATGCTGAGATGTCTCTTTCCCTGTTTTTCCACAAGGAGATTACAAATTTGCAAACCTCAGCTGCTCTCATTTTATGCTCTTGCTAAGCCAGAAGCTCTGTAGTTCATCAATCAATGTCTCTAAGTGCTCACAAGTTATATACAGTTTTGTAGCTTAAAACTGACTTTCCAACTTCCTAAATGATCACCTTCATTTATTCTTCGTTTTTTTTTTCCCCACTATTACTTCCCTATTAATCATAATGAAAATAAGGCAAATCCTTATGCTGTTATTGTTAATTTCAGTCAGATTTCTCCAAAGCTAATAATCTTTGAATTCTATTTGCTTTTCAAAGAATAAACTAAATCTGAGTATAAGTGAATGTGTGCTTTGTATTTGCATTGTTATGTTGTGAATTTGCTATACTCTTCCATGCACACACCAGTAGAGACATATCCATACTCACAATTTCAAATATCCAACTAAGGAGACAAAAGGGTTGAAGTTGTAGGACCAGTGGTAAACTATAGTCCCGCCTCTTGAGATAATATTAGTGTATTAGCTTCCTGCTGTAACAAATTAACACCAATTTAGTGAATTAAAACAAAGAAATGTTATTATCTTCAGACAAAAGTCTGAAAGAGCACTCAAAGGCAGAAAATCAAGGTTATAGGCAGGGCTGCTTTCCTGCTGGCTTTATGGGAAAAACTGTTCCTTCAATTTTTCCACCATGAGGGGGTTGCCCGCATTCCTTGGCTCATGGCCTTGTTCTTCTATCTGAAAGTCGTCAATGTTGAGCCAAATATCTCTCATGTTGTCATTGTTTCCAGTTCTTTCTCTCCCGTCTCCCTCCACTTGCAGGGAAACTTGTGATCACATTGGATCAGCGCCTCCAGGACAGCCTCCCAGCTCAGTCAGTTGATCAGCAACCTTAACTCCATTTACAATCGAACTGCCCACTGCCTTGTAAGCTAACATAGCTCCAGGTTCTGAACATTAGGCCTAGGCATTTTAAAGATTCCATTATTTTATCTTCCATAGTTAGACATAATTCTATTTACCTATAGATTAAAATGATCTCCATTCTTCTCTATTCTTCACCATTTCCCAAAAGATCTTCCAACATAACGTAGCGGTAAAAAGGAGAAGGAGGAGGAGAAGAAGAGACAAACCAATGATGATTGTCTGTGAACAGTGAGTTTGTCACTCCTTTTCAATCTGTAAGATTTTATGCACGTACGTATGTATGTATGTATTCATGTATGCATTTTTCATGTACTTCCTAGTGCTTATTTAAATTTAGCTTACTTTTATTTTTCTGTTTTCCTCAGGAAGATGTTTGTGGTATTGATTTGAGAACTTTCTTTCTAATACAGCATTTATGGTTTAAATTTCCCTCAAAAACGTTGCTTGAACTGCATCCTAAATTTGGATATACTTTGTTTTGTTTTCATCCAGTTCAAAATATATATTTTAAATTTTTTTCATAAGGCTGTATTTTTAACTCATGTGTTAGTAGTGTTTTATAAAATTTCCACATTATTTACAGATTTTTAAGATACCCTTTGTTGATCTTTTATTCTTTTGTGGTTTGAGAGCATACATTGTAGGATTATTATTTTAAATTTGTTGAGATGTGTTTATGGCCCAGAATATGATCTTCGTGAATGCTCTGTTTGCACTGGAAAAGATATTATATTTGCTATTCATGATTGAATGCCTTGATGTTAATATTGTTGCTCATGTCTTCTATACCCTGAGTTTGTGTCTATCTATGTCAATTTTTGGGAGAAAAATTTTGAAGCCTCCAAATATAATTACAAAATTTTCTATTTTACTTTTTATTTCTGTCGTGTTTTACCTCAAGCATTTTGAAGTTCTGTTGTTAGCTGAATACATAATTAGGATTTTGATATGCTCTTGAAAATTGATCCTTTTATCATTTGTAATATATCTCCTTATCCCTGATAATATTCCTCATTCCAAACTCTACTATATCAAATATTAGTAAAACCCTTCCATATAATTCTTTTTGTTAGTGTTTGCATAATATATATTTCATCATTTCTTGCTTTCAATCTATTATAGGCATGAAGATATGTTTATGAGTTTAAAATACTGAGTGGATATATTAAAATTCAGAAAAGCATTTTAGAGAAGAAATTGTTCTGCATACATGTCCTATTTGGTATTCCTTGAGTTTCTTGTATCTTGGATTTGATGTCTGTAATAATTTTTAGGAAATTATTGGCTCTTTTAAAAAATGTATTTATCCAATTCTCTTCTTTTTCTCTTCTTTTTCTAGAATTCTGATTATAAGTATGTCAGACCATTTGATATTGTCACATAGCTTTTGAATATTCGGTTTTGATAATAATGATGTTGATGGAGATGATGATGATTGATGTAGGTAAGACATCAGGGTTCAAAGCCCATGGCCAAGAAAGAGTTCTTGAGATGTTTTTGGTTCAAAAAGGTGGTTTATTAGGGGCGCCTGGGTGGCACAGCGGTTAAGCGTCTGCCTTTGGCTCAGGGCGTGATCCTGGCATTATGGGATCGAGCCCCGCGTCAGGCTCCTCTGCCATGAGACTGCTTCTTCCTCTCCCACTCCCCCCTGTTTGTGTTCCCTCTCTCACTGGCTGTCTCTATCTCTGTCAAATAAATAAATAAAATCTTTAAAAAAAAAAAGGTGGTTTATTAAAACATGAGGCCTGGACTGTGGGTAGAAAGAGCTGTGCTGGGGTCATGAGGAATGACCCATTATATACTTTCAAGTTGGGAGGGGGTTAGGGATAGTATAAGCCTCCCAGGTATTTTGGAAACAAGGTTTCCAGTATCCTGAGGGGACTAGCTATTGTTGGGAAAGGTTATTTATTATAATGTTTCGTAAACCCTCAGTCATGAGACCCTTCAGATGTATATTGGTGGGTCATATGCTTGGAGGATGATTGCTAACATGTATTTTGGGCGGTAGAGATAAAGGAAGTTTCCAAAGGAATTTTTATATGTTAAAGTAGACTTACAGGGTCCTAGAGGTTGGGCTAAGATTGCCTTTTGCCCTTAGCAAGGTATCAACATCCAGGCGTTGTGTCCGTAGAGGAATAACACTCCGCCTGTTTCAAGGACTTCTCAATGGGCTGTAGATAGTAAGGAAATTAAATAATTTCTCTCCTCCCTTTGTTTCCCATATCAGTGATTATGTCTTCTTATCTTTCATTTTTGGAAATTTCTCTTGATCTATATTCAAATTGCTAGATCTTTATGTGTTTTGTCTATTAGTGACAAAATATCAAAAGCATCAAAAACATTGCTTTTTTTTATAACTGTGATGTTATTTATCAGCATTTTGTTGTATACCTTCTTATGGTTCCATTTCTTTGCAGAAGTTAATCACTGATCTTGTATATTATTCACCTTTCCCTTTCTGGTTGTTAACGTATTTAACATAGTTATGATAAATTCTTTCGCAGGTAGTTCCAACATCTGCATCATATCTGAGTCTAGATCTGATTTTTTCTTTATTTAATGAGTATATTAGAATTCTTCAGGGAAATAGAACCAATAAGATGGGTATATATAGAGAGGTTTATTTTAAGGAATTGGCTGAGACATTTATGGAGGCTGGCAGGTCCCAAATCTGTAGGTTGGAGGCAGTCACACCAGAGACCAAGGGAAGAGCCAGTTGGTGTCTGATGGCTTGTGCTAGCCTGATGTCCTCTTGTTCATACAAAGTCAGTCTTTTTGCTCTATTCAGGCCTATACCTTACTCAATGAAGCCCACCACTTTATGGGCAATCTGCTCTACTCACATTCTATCAATTTCACTTTTTTTTTTTTTTTTACATTTTATTTATTTATTTGACAGAGAGACAGCCAGCGAGAGAGGGAACACAAGCAGGGGGAGTGTGAGAGGAAGAAGCAGGCTCCTAGCAGAGGAGCCTGATGTGGGGCTCAATCCCAGAATGCCAGGATCACACCCTGAGCCGAAGGCAGATGCTTAAAGACTGTGCCATCAAGGCGCCCCCATCAATTTCACTGTTAATCTCATCAAAAACACCCCCATAAAAATGGCTGGTAGCATGTTTGACCATGTATCAGGGCATAATGACTCAGCTTTGTTGACATATAAATTAGCCATCACAATGGGTGTGTATTTTTTCTTGCCTCCCTAATGCCTCATTTTTTGTTTTTGACATTTGGACATCTTGTGTAGGACAATATAGACTGAAGTAAATAATTTTTATGCTTTGAAATAAACATATATTCACTTCTGCTAAGTTTTCATTATGAGGGTTTCAGTTAATCTAGCTAGGATTTGGGCTGGCTTTGAGGCTTGTTCCTATGTTTACCCTGTATATCAAAATTCTCAAATTTCTGCAAAAATACCCTATGAAAGATGAAGGGTGGTTTACCAGAGTGTTACTTTAATTCTGACATTTAGGTCTTTCTTTTGCACTGTGCCTAAAGGACAATCTATTTTCATATTGTTGTTGTTCTTACTGTCTTTCTCCCAAATGTAATTTCTTTTTTTAACTTTTATTTTATTTTATTTCTCCCAAATGTATTCTCTTTTTTATTTTATTTATTTTATTTTATGCCAATATAGTTAACATACACTGTAATATTAGTCTTATGTGTACAATATAGTGATTCAACAAGTTCCGTATGTCATCTGGTGCTCATAATGACAGGTGTTGCTCCTTAATCCCCATCACCTATTTCACCCATCCCCCACCCACCTCTCTGGTAACCATCACTGTGTTTTCTGTGTTTCTTGATTTGTCTCCCTCTCTCTTTCTCTTTTTATTTTGCTTTTCTTATTTGTTTGGCTTTTTAAATTCCACATATGAGTTTATAGCAGCATTATGTACATTAGCCACATTGTGGAAGTGCCCAACTGTCTACCAATATATGAATGGAAAAAGAAGATGTTTATATGAATATTATTCAGCCATAAAAAAGAATGGAATCTTGCCATTTGCTACAACATGGTTGGAGCTAGAGAATATTATGCTAAGTGAAATATGTCAGTCAGAGAAAGACAACTACCATTTGGTGTTACTTCTTATTCAGATTTTGTTTGCTTGGTGGTGCGACATGCACTGGGAGTGGACATTTAATTGTTATTATTTTACCTCATTTTTATGCAGCCCCCCTTGCCCTTAGGCATCTGAACATCAGTACTGGTAGGCTCAGTCCTAGTTCTCCTTCACCTTCTTGAGTAGTTCCTTTCCCTGTTTCCATAACTCCTGGCTTCAGAAGTCTTCAGGACTTTCCTAAAGGCAGCAAACATTGCTGCCTCCCTCACGAATTAAGGTTTCACTCCATGGTGGAGGTTGCCAGAATGGTCATAGAAGAGATTCTTATATCTCTCACACAGTTTCTGCCCCACTTTCCATATCAAAATCCACACTGTTTTAGGATTACTGCCAATCATTTGTAAGCTACTGGTGCAGTTTGTGGGGGGAGGGTGACTTGAGATATTGCATCTTTCTCAATTTCTGTAATGTCAAGTTCTGGACACACGTTGGTTCTTTCTCAATTTCTGTCAGTGGTTTCACACTGACCAGTCCACACTCAGACTTGGGGAACTTATTAGTTATTCTGTCTGAACTCTTCATACAAATGCCCATTTGCATTTTTCCCATGTAAACACAGCCTTCTATTTTCTTTCTTCCTGCACATACTTGACTATCATTATATTTTGGCCCAGTTCTAAGCTTCTTGGTAGATATGAAAATAAAATTTGGGGGGCACCTGGATGACTCAGTTGTTAAGCATCTGCCTTCGGCTCAGGGCATGATCCCAGTGTCCTGGGATTGAGCCCCATGCCAGGCTCCCTGGGGAGTCTGCTTCTCCCTCTGCCCCTCCCCCTGTTTGTGTTCCCTCTCTCTCTGGCTGTCTCTCTCTCTCTCTCTTTTTTTTTTAATTTAGGATTTATGTGTGAAGTCTGTATTCTGTTATTCCAGTTACGATTTGTACTTATGTAATTGCTAATAATATTGAACCTTTTTCCTGTTTTAATTGGACATTTCAATTACTTCTTTATGAAGTTCCTGTTCATGTTTTATTTTCTTTTAGGCCTTATGAATTATATGTTATATATTATGGCTTGTTTTTCTACCTACTTAATGTTGTACTTAATGGAGAGGGGGAAAAAACTAAATTTACTTATTTTTATTTTATTTATTTATTTTATTTTTATTTTCTTATTTATATTTTTATTACTGTTTTTTTTTCCTTGTGTAAGAAATATATCATCATCCCAGAATCTTGATGATATTCTTCTTGGCTATTCTTTAGATATTTTATTAATTTGTTTTTCACATACACATCTGCAACACATTTTGAATTTACTGTTTATGGAGTGAATTAGGGATCATGTATTTTTCCTCCCCCCCTCTTTTTTAAGGTAAAATTCACATAACAGAAAAATCATGATATTAACCATTTTAAAGTGCACTGTTCATGTTTTTAGTATATTCACAATATTTTAGAACCATAACCACTAATTCCAGATCAATTTCATCACTTCTAATAGAAACTCCAATCCATTAAGCAGTTCCCCCATTCCTTCTTCCCTGAGATCTTAGTAACCTCAAATCTTCTTTCAGTCTCTATCAATTTGTCTATTCTTGATACTGCATATAAATAAAATCAATCAATAGGTGTCTTTTTATGCCTGACTTCTTTCACTTAGCATAATGTTTTTAAGGTTCAAACATATTATGCCATCTGTGAGTACTTCATTTCTTCTTATGGATCAGCAATGTTCTAGGTCATTGTTGAAAACAAGAGCAGTCATCCGGTAATTAGAGTTTAACAGATGGGTATAATCAAGGAAATAGAAGAGAGACCTACAGAACTCTATCATCCCAGACTGACCATGGGCAAGCCCAGCAACAGCTACATGTCTGTGAGGAACATTGAGCATTGTGGGGTGGGGATAGGAGGGATAAACGTAATTAAAATGATCCAATTAGTCACTAAAAATAAATACAAAAGAACAATTATCAACAGCAAACCCTAGAGATGGGTCATGGAAGGACCAGTACGCAGAGGTTCTAAAATGTCCAGTTTCCATCAAAAGAAAAAACAAACAAAAAAAATACAAAGCATGCACAGAAATAGAAGGATATAGCCCATACACTGGGAAAAAGTAAGGAACAACATCTGATTATGAGAGACACTAGACATTGGATTTCTTAGAAAAAAAATGTTAAAATAACTATTATAAATATAGAGAACTACCTCCCCCTGCTCATGCTCTCTCTCTCACTCTATCTCAAATAAATAAATTAATTAATTAATAACTAATCTTTTAAAAAGTGGGGGGTCACGTGGGTGGCTCAATCAGTTGAACATCCACCTTTGGCTCAGGTCATGATCCCAGGGTCCTGGGATTGAGTCCCATGTCAGGCTCTGTGCTCAGTGCGGAGTCTGTTGGAGGATTCTCTCCCTCTGCCTCTGGTACTTCCCCCTGTGCATGTTCTCTCCCTCTCTCTCTCTCTTTGTCTCTCTCTGAAATAATAAATAAATCTTAAAAAGAAAAACTGCCTGGGAGCTACCTGGAGACTGATACAAGGCATTCATCTCTGTGTTGCCAGAATTCAGGCCAGAAAAGGGCAGGCATTGTTCAAAAACCCTTCCAGGAGACTTACCCAATTCCTGGGGCAGAAGTTTGAAGCTGAGAGTCAACAGACCACTGGAGAAAAAGCACAACAGAAGATATTTATTGGCAAATGAGCTCCCTTAAAAGCACCCATAAGTATGGGGGGTTTACAAAGTCACATGCATGCATACTTCAAGGCACATGTTCCCAAGTGACTCATAACGACTCTATGCTTTCAGCCTTGGGCTGGTCACCAGGCTCAATGCAAGCAAAACATAACATTGAAAGAGCATTGCAGTACAGACCCAATCTATAAAGACTGGAGGATGTGTTTGGTTTTGTTATTTTCCTTGTTTTATTTTTGCTTTTGTGTGTGTATGTTTGTTTGTTAGCTCTTAGCCTACAAGGAAATCTCTGTCAAAACATTTGCTGAACATGAGTTAAAAGAACGAAAAATTCAGTGATCACACTCCACAAGAAATGCAATTTTATAAAAGTTGTCTGGAAAATTCCACTAAACAAATAGGCTGCTATAGCTCTTACCAATGAAAAAAACAAAAATATACCCACACAAACAAAACAAACCAAGACAAAACAAAAACTTAACAAATCCTAGGGAAGGGGGACAATCTGGTTTCTCGAATAGCCACACTATAATAATATTCAAATGTCCAGTTTCTGACAAAAATCATGAGGTATGCAAAGAAAAGGAAAAATATAGCCATTCATATGAAAAAATTAAATTGAGAGAAAGTACCCCTGAAGAAACCATTACATCAAACTTACTAGACCGAGACTTTAAAACCACCGGCTTAAATACGCCCAAAGGTCTAATAGAAAATATGAGAAAAGAAATGAGGGAATCAGAAGACAACATATAAAAAATGGGAATATCAGCAAAAAGAGAGGAATTATAAAAAGGAACAAATAGAAATCATGGAGTTGAAATCTATAATAGTGGAAAATAAAAACAATTTAGCAGATCTGAGCTGGAGGAAGAGCGCTTCAGTGAACTTGAAGATAAGACAATAGGGGTTTGGAGTTTGAGGAAGGGAAAGAAAAATGGTTGAAGGAAAGTAAACAGACTAAGTGCCCTCTGGGATACCATCAAGATGCCACCCCACTTCTTCCTTCTTTCTTTCTTTTTGATTATCTTAATTACTAAGAGATGTGCTAAGTACCCTCACTATATTTGTGGATATGAGTATTTCTCTCTTCAGCTTTCTTCGGGAATTGATAACAATTCTTTTTTTTTTTTTTTTTAAGATTTTATTTATTTATTTATTTGACAGAGAGAGAGAGACAGCCAGCGAGAGAGGGAACACAAGCAGCGAGAGTGGGAGAGGAAGAAGCAGGCTCCCAGCAGAGGAGCCCGATGCAGGGTTCAATCCCAAGACTCTGGGATCACACCCTGAGCTAAAGCAGATGCTTGATTGACTGAGCCACCCAGGGGCCCCGGGAATTGATAACAATTCTAAGGAAAGAAAAAACCCAAATGTATGGTGCAATGGACTGAATATTTGTGCTCCCCTAAAATTCACATGTTGAAATCTTATAACATGTGTGACAATAATAGGAGGTGGGCCTTTGAGAGGTGATTAGGTCATAAGGATGAGATCCTCTTGAATGAGATCAGTGCCTTTATAAAAGAGATTCCACAGAGCTTTCTTGCCCTCTTTCTGCTGTGGGAGTATATAAGCAGAAGAAAGTTATCTAAAAACTGGAAAAGTTTCTTATTTAAACTTGTCCATGAGGGCACTTGATCTTAAAATTCCAACTTCCAGAACTGTAAAATAAATTTCCGTTGTCTATAAGCCACCCACTCTGTCGGTGCTCTGTTGTAGCCCAAGCTGACTGAGACACCAGACAGGCTTCATAGGCTCCCTAATCTTGGTCCTATAGTTTTTCAGGGCTTTATTGCTTACTGGTGCTTTCATAAATATTTTTCAAAAAACTATTCAGTTTTCTTTAGTGAAATGCTTATTTTCAATGATCCAGTCCACATTGCAAGTATGGGAAGTTTTGATATAAAAATTATTACACTGGGGCTAGCTGGGTAGCTCAGTGGTTTAAGCATCTGCTTTCAGCTCAGGTCATGATCCCAGGGTCCTGAGATCAAGTCCCACATTGGGCTCCATGCTCAGCAGGAGTCTACTTCTCCTCTGTCTTTTGCTCTCTCTCTCTCTCACAAATAGTCTTAAAAAAAAAGTTATTACACTGATACTTATGAAATAAAAATGACTTATTGTCTAACGTCACAGAGTTTATATAACAAAATACATAAACAATTGAGTACTTAATTAACTAATCAATTAATATTACAAAGAATGGAAGTCATACGCACAATAGAGCATAGTAAAAGGGTAATGGATGATTAAAGCTAGTATATTTACATAAAATATAAAGCCTTTGAGAGTGGACTTAAAAGGAGCAAAGAGTGCCCCATGTGATGAAAGAGAGCTTCTGTGGATAAAGTAACAATAGAAAAATTTATGAGTCAAGAGGTTTTGAGGAAAGGCAAAGATGTGAGGATCCCTTATGATATAGCACAATAAAAGACAAATCAGAGGGACATCCTAGGAACAGACCATGACTGAAAAGAGCATGTAGGGTGTTATCCATCGTGGTATTATTTTGAATTAATTTTAAATGTGATAAGAACACATTAGACAAGTCTACCAGAGAATAGCATGATCTTGTTTATATTTTGAAAGGATCTGTCTGATGCAATTTGGGAAACAGAGTAAATTGGTACAGAAAAGAATCATAGAAACAAGTCTGGGGGCTCTAGGAGTCCAGAGAAAAAGGGCAGTGTCTTGGATTGGAAGGTGATAGTGTGGGCGGTGGGAAGTGGTCAGTACATGGATACGTTTTGAAGGAAGTGTAAAGAGGTGCTACGGAGAAGTTGTATGAGGGGAGGGAGAGAAATGGAGGATTCAAAGATGACTTCAAGATCTGGAAGACGGGTCCCGTCAGTGGAAGAAGGACGGTGACTTTTATTATGAGATACTTGGAGAGTGGCAAGTTGAAAAGGAAAATCTTCTTAAATTCCTGGTTTGGAGATTTATGGCAAGTCCCCAGAACCAATGATTTAATGGTTAGAAAGCGCACAACCCATTGTAGCCCATGACTGCACAGGATCAGATATAATCCATGAGAGCAAATTAAATTACCACAAAGGTAATTTTGGAGACAGAAATTAGCGCAACAGCATTCCTGTTTGGACAGAGGTGGGCGGCTTCCTTTTTAGCCTGAGATTCATTTTTAAAGCTCAGCCAAGATTCCACCATCATTTCCAACAATTGTGTACGCATCTAATTACTCTTATTCAATTCCTCTATGGTTAGACTTGTCAAAACAAATTTATCTACAACTGTGTCTTTGAGTTGCAATAATTATTCCAAAAATGACTGCAACTAACAAACCCTAAAGGATGGGTCTCTGGATTAGGTGACCTGATGTAGTCAGTTTTGAAGACAGAAAGGATCTGCATATGATTTAATAAGGAACAGGACACCTGGAATGAAATGCTTATTGAAAGCACACTGCCTCTATATTTTCTGCTGAAGCCATAGTCAGAACCTGAATTTTTTCTTCTTTTTTTAACAACACACCCAACCATCTCAATAGTCAGGCAAATTTAACTAAAAATCGGAGAGAAAACCTGATCTCGAAGACTGCTAAATTACAACAGTAATTCCCAAACTAGCTGTGTTTTTGAGCCAATAAAATTAGGTCTTTATTTAGGAATGAATGATATTTTGAAATTTTGAAACAGAAAGATTTGAGAAAACTCAAATAACTCCAAATACCTTACTCCTTAAATACCATTGAGTTTCTTGTGTTCAAAAGTAAACATTTTGGATACAGCTAATCTTTCCTGATTGAGGATCATATGTTTGCCTTGCAAAGATACATATATTATCCTCATGTGCCAGTCTCTCCTAACCTTAAGTAGCTTTCAGATTTCTAAGTAATGCCAGATAATACCATGTGCAACTGTATATTCATTCAAAAGAGGCCAATTACAAAATCAGCCTGGATTAAGAAATATTAGAAATACAGACATTTTTTCCAAGTTATATCCACAAAAACCTCTGGATGTGTCAGAGAGTGGATTCTGGGGTGCTCAACCCAGCAGAGAAACATAATTTTAAATCAAGGAGTAGAGTGCTTGCTTCATAACAAAATAGGAAAGATAATGTAATATCACATCACAAAAGGAATTTTATAAATTAGTGTCAACATCAAAACCTTAAAATATGAAGGATAATGATTCCCAGCAGATTCACAATTAACTCCTGTGTTAATTTTGCAAAGAGAAGACATGGTTCTGCGAGAAAGAGAGTGAATTAACGTAAGTTGGTTTAGTTGGTGCCTTCAATTACTACTCCCGATGTATTCTTTTTGCTGAACAAATTAACAAGGTTCTTGGCCTGTGGTATGCTGTTATTGATAAAGTTATTGATTTTTTTCTCTAAACTTACATTATTCAATATGGTAGATGCTAGACAAATATGGCCCTTTAAATTTAATTACAATTAAATAAAGTTAAATGTTTAGGTTCTCAGTCACTGATTGACTCATTAAACAGTATCTTCAACCATAGCTTGCATAACCACAGACCCTCTCTTCTGAAGATCACTGGAGCTCCCTCAGTTAACAGGCTCTCTCACAAATATTGATGCTTTTAACTCCTGACATGCTTTCTGCTAACAGAATACTTATGAGCCTCTTCCTAAAATCAACACCTAAGGAAGTATTTCATAACTTGGTTCATGTTGAAAATCTATACTTTTTAACTTTTAAAATATTAGTTTCCCAGAAGTGAAAATCAAATTTATAAGATACCTTAGGACAATTCAAGACTTTCAAAACTGAAATGATGTGTTTTATAACATGTGGTAAAACCACCCTCTAAGTGAATACAAGAATTGATCTTAAAGTTCTGCCTTCCCTCATCTCTTCAACTAATCAATTTTCAAATCTTTTTATTTTACTTCCAAATAGGTATTTTTCTGCCAGCTGGTCTCTTGTTTCTATATTTTCCATATATCCACGATATTACCTCTTCCTCCTGATCTTTCTCTCTTCAAACATATTATCCACACATCCGCCAAGTGTAAGTATACAAAACAAATATGAATATGTTGTTCCCCTGATATGAACTCATAGTCAACAGCTTCAAGATAAAACCCAGGCTCTTAGTTGCCATATACTTCAAGCTTGCCTGCATCTTTTTCACATTCTGCCAGACCCTTCTTTTCACATTGTACTCTAGGAATGCTAAAGTCTGTAGGGCTTCTATTTTGTTTTCAGTGTATTTGTTCAGTACTCAACTTGAAATATCCCACATATTTTATTCCACTGACTGGTCTTTTTTTTTTTTTTTTTAAGATTTTATTTATTTGAGAGAGAGAGAGAGAACACAAGTAGGGGGAGAGGAAGAGGGACAAGCAGACATCCCACTGAGCATGGAGCCCCATGCAGAGCTCGATCCCAGGACCCCAAGATCACGACCTGAGCCACCCAGACACCCCTCCACTGGTTGGCTCTCAATCATCTTTAAGAATTCAGTTGTAGAAACTAAGTAAGATGTGCTCCCTTTTGGCCAGACCCATCGTTAACATTTCCAAGTGTCCAAGGCAAGGTTACACACAGAGTCCTACATATCATATAATTAAAACCAAGCTAATTTAGTGTTGACTAAAAAGTATCCCCATTACTAGAATGACACAACTATCTACATAATAACAGATTTAAGAATATATGCAGGATCTGTGCCTGTGTCACCAAAAATTGCCAAAATATCAAGGGCCATTGTATTGATCGATTGACTGGTGACTGATTACACAGGTCTGGGTATTCTGTTTATGGACAGGAAATGTTTAAGTGAATAAAATAAATACATACATAATTTAAATATTTGTGTTCATTTCACGTAACTTAGTTCTCCTATCTCCACAGTAGCAAAATTACGAATGTTGTCTTTATCAACATGTTTACATAATGTGTGTACTATTGAAAGCAATGGTCAAAATATACAAGATGTAAAAATTTGAATATATTTTCAAAAATAGATTAATTAAAAAGTTAAGACATTTTAGAATGAAATCTCGCCATTTACAATGACATGAATGGAGCTAGAGTGTATTATACTAAGCAAAATAAGTCAGTCAGAGAAAGACAAATACCACATGATTTCACTTATATGTGAAATTTAAGAAATGAAACAGGTAAACATGGGGGGGAAAGGAGACGGGAAAACCATAAAATAGACTCTTAACTGTAGAGACCAAACTGAGAGTTGCTGGAGGGGAGGTGGGCGGGGGGATGGATTAAATGGGTGATGTGTTAAATGAGAGGGCACTTGTGATGGGCACTGGGTTTTCTATGTAAATGATGAACCACAAGATTCTACTACTGAAACTAATATTACACTATGCATTAACTAATTGGAATTTAAATAAAAACTTGAAAAAAATAGTTAAGGCATTTTGTATAGTTTTTCAAAGTTATTTTTCTTCTAATATCCAAAATTGTTTATTATAATAGGAAGGCAAGTACAAATTACAATTAACATATATTTAAAAATTAAATCCAAAATAAATAGAACTAATATGTTTATTTTTATGATTAATTAGATCTCATGAAAGGTTATATAAGAATAAAAAATATAAACAAAATCGATGTGAAGACTTATGTAAATAATCAGTATGACACTTCAAGCATGCTGCATATACAATGGTATTTAAGCAAATTTAATAGTATATAAATTGTTTAATATAGTACCCCCCTTGTCTGCAGGAGATATGGTTAAAGACCCCCAGTGGATGCCTGAAACAATGGATAGTACCCAACCTTACATATATATATATTTTTTCCCTATACATACTTACCTATGATAAAGATTAATGTATAAATTAGGCATGGTGAGAAATTAACAACAGTAACTAATAATAAAATAGAATAATTATAACAATACAATGTAATAAAAGTTATGTGAATGTGGTCTCTCTCAAAATATCTTATTGTACTGTACTTATCCTTCTCCTTGTGTTGACATAAGATGATAAAATGCCTATGGGATGAGATGAAGTGAGGAGAATGAGGTAGGCATTGGGATATAGCACTTGGTGGATCACCTCCTTCTGGACCGCAGTTGATATAGGTAACTGAAACCATGGAAATCAAAACCACATACAAGGGGGTTCTCCTTTCTGTATTTCACAATAGTCCTCAGGATTATTTTCCATAAATAGCATAAGTGGAATAGATTCGTACATGATGGATTATCAGTTTTGAATAATGTACAACATCCATTTTCATGCTTCTTTACATTTCCAAATTTGTGGGTCCTAAGGTTCCCACAATTATTGTGGTCATCACAACAGTCTTGATTTATGAAAAATAATTTAACAAATTAAACAATTTTTTTCTTTTCACTAAACACATCTGTCATTCAAACTTTCCCAAACCTTTCACACTTCCCACTCCACAAACCTGACATATATAGGATTTACTCAAATTAATTGTTGGTTGATCAGAGGCTGTTGTCATCATCCATCTATGTTGGTACAGGTGCAGTGCACACACTCTCAGGATACTTTTTTTTCTTTTGGGGACATAAGCAAGGGATATAGAGAAGCAAGTCCTTGAGGACTGGACGGTGCTACTTGCAAGAGGGAGTGTTCATGATATGGACCAGGCTGAGCTAGCAGTGAGCATGGAACCCTGAGTAATGGTGCTGCTTGCACACTCCGTGCTATTTTATTATTGATTTATTCATCCACCCATCCACTAATTTTTTTCATGTACTTGTTTATTTGGATGGAGAGCAGTATCTGGTGAGGCCATTTCAAGCACAGAGACCAGAACAGGGACCTTTCTTGTCTGTGTGTAGGAATTGTGCTGTCAATTGAAAACTGCTCACACATTTTTTTAAAGAATGTATTTCACACTGGGAACATCATTAAACACATCACCATGGCATCTCTTATAAGCTGATTTTAAGAACAACTCTGTAACAGAGGCAGTCTGAAAATCACTCACTCCCTACTGAATTAATATATTTGAGGGATGTGCTAAGGAACCTATATTTTTAACTGGCTCCTTACTGCAGAATATGGTTTGGGAAACTTGTCGACACGTCATCAGCAACTTTAAGTCCCATGACATGTTTTACTCCCTTTGCTTGGTGGGATCCTGGCTCATAGCAGGTGCTGAATAACAGAGGTGTAGGTCAGCAAAAGCTGTTTGACTCTCAACAAACAGGTGCTAATACTTTTCAGATAAACAGTAGCAATATATCCTTCCATTACATATAGGAAGAGATTATTTCTGGCCAAACAAAACCAGAGCATCTTGAGACAAAAGAGAATGGTGGCAACTGAGTTCTAGGACTAAAGAAAGACTCTATAGAGTAATGATGTTTGCCCAAATTTTACTGTAGTAAAAAGAAAAATCAGAGAAATGGTGCATAAAAGAAATTTCCATTTTGTTTTGTGATATTTCAACTAAATTCAAGTTAAAGAATTTTAAAAATTTACATGAACATTCGAGAATAATATTTTAACTAAGCTAGTATGTATTTTGTTTTAAAAATCCTATAGTTTTATTTTAATAACTAAATATGTTGATTACAAGAATAAAATACAAAAAAATGAGAAAAAGTGAATGTATGTCTATACATGTATGCATACATGATTATCTATTTACTTCTTTATCAATTCTATATGAATTCTTATAAAAATATTTTAATGCATTTTGCAGTACTTAGCAAGAATTGGTATATATATATCCTAATGAATTATTTGTACATTCCAACATCAATTTTAGTTTTAAAAATGAGTTTATTTTCAGTATTTTACTACTGTATGTCTTATAACTAATTTTTTTAAAAAAATTGACTTAATTATGCTGTTGAGAAAGATTCTTAGAAGTAAGATGGCTATGTCAAAGGGCATGTATTTTTTTTAAAGCTTTCCTTACATTTTTCCAAATTGCCATCCCAAAAGATAATACTATTTCTAATCCCAACACCAGTGTCTGAGAATATCTGGGGCTCTCATTCTTGATTTATCCATCTTCAATGTAAGCCTTAAAATTTTTTTGGCACAGCCTGAAGCAGACGGTGATATGCAGGGAAGAAATATCACAATAGATCACGACTGAATTAGTCAGGAGTACATGCAGAGCACAAATGTATACTGTCAATGCTGCTTGGGAAAAAATAAAACAGGTATTGTGACAAGGAAGTCATAGTTTTGGGATGTGCTATTACAGCTTACTACCTAAGCACCTTGGAGAAATTCCTCCATATGCACAGAGACATTGGACACCTCTTTGCTGAAACACAGCAGAGTCCTGCTGCTGGGCCTTTGCACCTGCTCTTTCCTGTGCCTGAGGTTCTCTACCTCCAGATGCTTCTTTACTTACTTTATCATTTCAGTCTATTCTCATCAGCCATTTTTCTAAAGAGATTTTTCTTACCACCTGATTTAAAGGAATAAAGTTGGGATATTAAGTTTGGTTCTTCTTCACTCAGACATAATTGAAAACCACAGCCAAGATATAGATTGTGACTTCTCCTGATGTTCAGATTCTGTCTAATCTGATTTTCCCCATATTCTCTGAGTCTAGGCTGTTTTGTTGCTTTCTTATATTGTAGCTCTTGCAGTTATTATTTTTTTTAATTAGGCAGTTTTTAAAAATTCCTTTGGATTTAATGTTACTGAAGGGGATATATTCTCTTTTAACGTTATTTCTACCTTTGGAATCAATCCAGAATCACGTTAGCTGTCCTATCTCCATTATTACCACACTACGCTAAGTCACCACCATCTCCTGTGAAGACCATTGTGATATGCACCTCCTGTTCTCCGGTATTACTTCCCTACTCAAATCCTTCTGGGGTCTGCCCTTCTCGTCCAGAAAAAAAAGCCAAAGATCCTACACGGACTTAAAGACTCTCTATTCGGGTCCCCGTGGCCTCCTCGACTTTAGCCCCTATCCACACTCGCTTAGTTTGCTTCAGCTTCATTAGCCTTCTGAGTGCTCTAAAATAGCCCCCCCCAAAAAAATTAAAATTAAAAAATTTAAGACAAGAACAAGCCCAAGCTCAGAGCTGCCTCAGGACTTTTGCACTTGTTTTTCTTTCTCATTGTCATATTATTCCTTTCAGAAATTCAGGTTTTACTCCTTCACTTTCTGCAGGTCCCTCCTACATTGTTACCTAATGAGAGAGGCATTTCCCTACACATGCACACACGTGCACACACATACACACACATACACACACTACCGTTTTCTAATCTCCTACCCACTTTTTCTTGGAACATACAATTTGCAGACAAGATATTTGTTTGTTTATTGTCCCCCTCCCACCTTTGAATACAGTATCTTGAGAATACGACTGTTTCCTGCAGTACCTTTCATCCAATGATTGATGTTCAATAAATATTTGTTGAATAAGTGAATTAATAAATTCTAATGGACTCTAAAACATTTTGACATAAATTAAGTCAGAAATACATTATTTTCTTGCATTTGTAGAGTCCTGAGTGTCTCTAGACATGGTCTAATTAAAGAGCTCCATTTAATGCCTCCATCATTCTGCAAGATTAACATAGTCACAAAGCAGATGACAGAAATAAGTTTTTAAATTCTTGCATTATAACTTCCAGATTGAGAACCAAGCTTAAAGAATAATTTACTTACTGTCAGAAATATAGCTGTCATTACACTTTTATAATATAATTAATTCCTCTTTCTTTGCTTTATATATCCAGTTATTTCTTTTACTCATTTAAGCCTAAATCTCTATACTTATTTAAGTAAATGATTATAGAATCAGTAAAATGATTTTCTTGAATTATTTTGAGATGGACACCAATACTGATTACTACCTCATTTTAATGTGCTTTAGTAAAATTATCCCATTTCTTTTTATAACAGTCCTATGGAGTAGGCCCCATGTATAGTTAGAGCTGGTATGATATCATAGAAATTAAATGTAATTTCATTGTGATTGAAATCATTGTTTTTCTCTTTTAATTTACATCTTTGTCCTACTGTTATATCATAATTTTATAGGAATAAGATTTTTTTTTTCTAGCTCATAGCCCCCTGGTAAATTAAGAGCATTGCCGCAGTCCAAAAAAAAAAAAAAAAAGTAAAAAAAAAAAAAATAATAAACTTGTGTCCTGCTGCTGTTGGATAAAATCTGGAAAACATTATAACACCAGGAAAACTCATTTACGTACATACAACATACTGCTTTCATCTCACTATTTTCAAGAAGCTCTCAGCCTTTCAAGGAACACATGTAATTTAGGTTTTTGTTTCTTGGTTTGACAAATAATGTCAACCATGAAATTTAAATTTCAATCAGTCAATCTTCTAGTTGTTTCCTGAGCACAATATATGGACTTTTTGTTTTATGTTTATGGAGGTTTTGTCTCAAATGGTCTCTTGACTTTTCACACACACCCTTCTGAATCCTATTAATCTTCAGGGATTTTTTTAAATCTCCTTCACAAAATCATGAAGTTTTGAGTCTACATTGAGCTATCCAAACTCAAAAAGCATGTATTAATCTGCCTTAATTTAAAAATATATTAATATCATTTATATGTATACATATATAGGTCTCTGTGTATGTGTATGCAATTATATTATGTGTATATATTTATATATATATATTTATGCACAAATTTTTATAACAAACACCAAGACAGCTAATAAGCAGATTTAATAAATGTTAACTTTGTCATTTTTTATTCAGATAAATTGAGTTTAAGAAAACAAGAAATTACAGGTATATACAAAGATGTTTTGTATCCATTCTCCATTTCATTCTTAATCTCAGTTGCCCTGGAAAACTTTATGTTAATCAATGATCTCAAAATAAAGTTGTTTTTTTTTTACATTTTCTACAAAATATGATATATACTTACAGCACTATGTTGTGTGATTATTGAATTTTCATAAGTTATGTCATAATAGACATGTCACTGGGCAATATATTTTTTTTTGACTTGGGTTCTAAAATCTTTTTGTTTGATATTTTTATTACAATGGAATTGTTTATAATCATTACAGTATTTCCTGCTTGAAATATTTTAATAGTGTTGCAAAGACTAGTAGAAATAAGAAAATCTCTTACTATTTGTTAATGGAAAATAATAGTAAACACAAACCTCCAAAATGTCATTTGTAGGCCATAGAAGCAGGAGCAGAACCATATGGGAGGAGATAACCAGTCTCTCCCTTCATATATATTCTTTTTTATATCCTTGTTATACCTTCCCAAAACAGAGACTTCAACAGTAGATAGAATGGCCATCAACCAACATTAAAAAAAACTGCACCCCTGATGGGTGAAGAAAGTAGGGTAGTAACATAGAGTTCATCTGGGTAAGCCACCTCGGACCCTTAAGTGGCAAGGTCTTCTGATTTCAGAGTGATGTGTCTTCAACTTGTATCATCATTTTAGTGGAAAAACATAATTTAATTTTGGTGAAATGAGATTCATCTCCCGACAGGATTAGCATCAGAATTCACTGAATTTCACCTTCTTTTGTGAACTGTGAAGAAAATGAATGGTAGCTAGAAGATCAATGGGATTTCAGCCCCAGCTCAGATAGAATGAACATATACCAGGACAAAAACACCTATATTTGGATTTACAAAGCTAATAGCAGTTTTAAATCTGCAACATAACCACAACCTTTTCAAATGGCAAAACTACAAAAAAGGTAAGTGTTATAGAAATAATTCAGAAAAAGTGCATAGTCTAAGTGCACAGTAAATAATAGAACTGAAAAATATCTTGCTAGAGGGACTTCAGCTTGGAAAAGTTATTACCAAAGCTAAACATTTTTATTTTACACAAACTATACTCAAAAATAGCTTTATAAGACTGATTTCTGGCTAAAAGTATCAAAGAGTTTATTAGTCAAGAAACAAATACCTTAACTGACATGGGTGGATAGAAAGAAAATAGATGAGCTGCCTACCCCAGACGTTCACACTCTTGAAGATTTCTGCAGTGGGATGGTGATAACAGATCCTTTAATAGCAGAAGGTGATAATCATGGGAGTAATTATTGCTAAAGTCGTTTTTAAAAAGAAAACAGAAATACAACAAATTAAACCTGACACAAGCTGACCGAACATGTGTCAACTTACAATTTCAAGGCTATTTTTACAAAATACCTACATTTACACAACAGGCTCCTGGGAGCATTTTCAGACAAAGGTTCTTTTAATTTATCCTGACATGCTCTAAATGAATAAATTACTCTATTTAAAGAATTACTGTCAATAAGTTTTTCTTTCTCTTGGGTCAGAAAGAGGCAAGAGTGCGTTTCAGATTGAGAGGAAGTGCAGATAACTGAGGGGAAAGAACAGGGGTTTAGGGAGGGTCAGCAATCACATGAACCTCACCGGGTAGGATGCTCTCCAAGGTTAAGAATCAATCTGCTCAACTCCAATTAACAAGGAATTTAAAGAAAAACTACAAAATGGTGGTTAAACCCTTTAAGGCTTTATTCTTATTCCAAAATCAGTTCAGCTGTGTAGTATGATGCTGCAGGAGTTAACACCATCAAGTCCTGGCACCTGCGGCACTAGGTATGGTGACTGCCAGTCATTAAAAAAGGAAAAATGAAAGAATTCCTTTCCCCTTAAGACAAATAAATAAGTAAATAAATTAATTAAATTAAAAAATCTGAGGAAAAGGTGTAACACTAAATCTAAAATGATTTGCAAAGGAATAGTATGTAACAAATGGTTTGAAGTAACCTATTCAAAAGTTGGGGAGATTTTGATTTCATAGTGAGAGTCAGCAAGGCATTTTTGTTGTTAAAATCTCATTTCCTTACAGAAATAGCTTATAGTTTTTTAATGAACTTGTAAACAAAAAAGGGTCCCATTTCAAAATAAAAAGAAAATCCCAGATCATATAGATGTTTATAGTGATTACATTTATCTAAGCAACATATGTAGGTGTTAGTTGTAAGATATTAACTAAATTTCAGTGACAATTATGGTTTTGTTTTAATAGCAAGAACATTACAGAGTCAATACAGTCTTCACTTGAGATGCTGTTATTTCTAGCACAGGTAAGCTGGCAGAGTCTTTTCCACGCTCAGACACTGGCATCTTTGGTTGCTACCGTATCAGCTGTCTTGCAAACAAGAAGTCAACCGTTTTAAGAATGTTTTAAGTGAACAACTTGCAAACCCCAGGGATGGAGAAGCCCTAAGAACGCACAATTGTGAGCATTTACAACCATCACCACTGTGGCTGAACACTGGTCATGCCCTTCCTCTGAAATGAGATCGATCTCAAAGCAGTATAGTTCAAAATAAAAGATTTTAACAACAACAAGAAAAAAAAACGGTATATGCACAATTTCTCCACCAATTTGTACGTGTCAACCATTTAGTTAACTTTTCCCCTTGAAAAAATGCAACGGAAAACCGACACCGTGTTTCACTCTCTCGGTTAATATTCACGAGTACAGCTGCTACAACTCGGGACCCGTCGTCACCAATGCTGTCCAGAGCCAGTTCACAGCGAAACTAAGTTCTTCACGCCAAGCAAACGGTGGTTCCCAGCCACTGCCTAGCGTGCATATGAACTACAACTCCGAAATCTGGGGAGAACAAATGCCGCTGCGATCACCTGCTCTGCTTCTTCCGTTCCTCGGTTCACCCGGCCTGTTCCCCTGGGTTTTGCGCGTTTGCTTGCCTGTGGGAGTTTGCACCCGCTGCCCCTGCACACTTGAGGCGGCCTGCTGTGCTGCTTTCTGCTGGACACTGTGCAGCCTCACGGGCAGTCACGTCGCTGCTTCAGGGTCCTGGGAAGAATGCGGAATGACTGCCTCGAGGACAGGTGACCCGTAGCTTCTCAGAGCGCAGCCACCAGAGCTTCAGTCACGGCCAATTCGGCAGGAAACCCCTTCGATAAAACTTCGCAGGCATGGACATCTCCTTTACACTAGTCTTTCCATATTTTTGCTTTTTTTTTTTGCTGCAGCCTTTGGTCCTTGCCATGGCAGACGGATTCTATTAAAATGCATCACAACACATCCTCATGACTCCGCGTCACCCCGCGACCATGTTCAGCACCCACATGCGCATCGACGTTAGCATATGGGGCAGTGCCCGCGAGGTTTGCATCTTCTCTGTACGGTGCGTCTCTACTTTTCGGCCAAACCCAAGTTGGTGAGGAATAACAGTGCAGTGACGCCCAATACCCATTAGGAAGTTAGCTGGTTTCATGTCTCTGTGTACAAAATTCTCTGTTTGCACCTATTCAGTGCTACTGACCAGCTAACGTCTGTGCAGTTTTCACTGTGAACCTTCTGGAACAGAAATTGAGGAGTCTTGGAGGCTGGGTCCAAGACGGCGAGTGACCAGCACATCCTGACCCGACCACCGCACCTGCGGGACGCCCAGCCCGCCTTGAACCATCCGATGGACTCTGCTCCCGTCCAGCAGCTGGGGACGCCTGGCCTTCCGCGGGTCCAGCTTCACGGCCACTGCCTCGCCGTGGGTAGCACGGACCTGCAGGCCAGTGTCCCCAATGGAGCCAGAGCCGGTGTCGGAACCAGTGCACACCTCCCCCCAACCGCGCACTGGGCCTTGCAGCAGCTACTCACAGTCCTGACGCTCAGAGTTGGAGGCCGGGGCTCTGCCAGGCACCTGCGAGTGGACCGCGCAGGCCTCCTGGGCTTCCCTCCCGAAGGGCCCTGCCAAACCGGAAACGCTGGCTCCTGCGAGGGTTACAGGGCGCCCACCACACACACCTGCCACCATGTTACAACCCAACCCCATCCCCACCCCCCCCAGCTGATGCAAAATGCCCCTCAGGGGAGTGTTTTTTAAATGATCCCTGTTACTGAGATTTAAAGTTAACACATGGAGGTCTAGTGTGTTATCTGATGGGGTTGTGGCATATAGGTGAGGTTCAGTGGGGTGGAGTCTGGAGCCAAAGACCAAGAAAGAATTCTTGAGGTGTCTTTGCTGCAAAACTGGTGGTTTATTAAAGCCCAGGGACAGGACCCATGGGCAGAAAGAGCTGCTGACCCAGGTTGTGAGGGATGGCTGATTATATACCATGGGGTTGGGGGAGGTAAGGAAACAGGGAGGTTGAGAAAATACTTTCATATGTTAAAGAAGGTTCACAAGATACCTGAGGCCTTGCCATTGTCAAGTTAAGGTTGTTGATCTCTCTAGTAAGGTATTTACATGAAGATAGTTGGGAACTTCCCAGATTCCTGGAAGTATCTGTCTATGGCCTGCAGGTTATAAAGACATTTAATTGTATTTACTATGTTCCCTTCTGGAAGCTAGGTTAGTGATAGAAATGCTTTGTTCTTGTAGACTGCTAAGACATTTGCAAACTGAGGGAGACTCAAATCTTGCAGGATTGTGGTCTCTATAGGTTTACTCTTTCTTTTTTCTTTAGGGCAGCCAGGAGTGCCTGAGGAATGTCACAGACAGCCCAAGGGGGGGGGGGGTTGCGGGGTGTCAGTTTCTGCTTTGTCCTCAGCTTGCCTTCTGTTCCCTCATCAAGCTGGTTAAGCAACTGCCTTTGACTCAGGTCTTGATCCCAGGGTCTGGGATCTACACTCCCATGGGACTCCCTGCTCAGTGGGGAGCCTGCTTCTCCCTCTCTCTTTGCCTGATGATCCCCCTGGTTGTGCTCTCTCTGTCTGTCAAATATCAAATAAATCAAATCTTTAAAAAATTTAAAAAAATATTTTAAAAAGTTAATTAATTCTTGTCATATGTGTCCTCCAAACATGAACTTCCAATTTACAGTCCTCTCCATAGAACATGTGAATTTCTATAATTCTGCATCTTTCCAAACTTATGAATGTGAACTGGCATTACATTTTGCCTAGGTTTGCATTTTTTGATTATTAGTTTGAGCATCTTTTCATATGTTTATTGGTCATGTGGTTTTTCCCTTCCTATAATGATGACCTGCATCATAATCTGTTTTGGTTTTATTTTTTTTTTTTATTTATGTAAAATTTGTCTTTAGGTAATCTCTGATTTTTTTCATCAGGGATCATAATGGTATTTTCTTATGTTTTCTTCTTAAATTAAATTTTTGGTCAGATATTTATGCCATTAATTAGCCTATAATTCATTCTTTTAATGTGTGAAGTAGGGATTAAATTTCTTTTTCTCAGAGGATATTTTCCCAGAAAAAAAAAAAAAATTTATTGTCCATTCTTTACCAGTGGTGTATATTGCAACATCTGGTTAAAAAATTTTGGTGCCAGGGCAGCTCAGTCAGCTAAGTCTGCTTTTAGCTCAGGTCATGATCCCTGGGTCCTGGGATCCAGCCCCCTGTCTGGGGCTCCTTGCTCAGCAGAGAGCCTACTTCTCCCTCTCCCTCTGCCTGCTGCTACCCCTGCTTATGCTTTCTATCTCAAATAAATAAAAATCTTAAAAAAAAAATTCCATTGCTTTTCCTGTCTTTCTCCATGATAATTCTATACCATTATAATGATTACTGCTACATAATAAGTCTTCATCTCATAGGGCAAATTTATAATTATGATACTTTTAGACTAAACATATATGTATGTGTGTGTGGATAGATTTCAAATCTTTAATATGTTTACTAATTTTAAGTGCTTGATTTATAAATTACTAAGAAGGCTGATTTTGAATTTTCATTGCTAAATTTATACATTTTTGTTATTATTTTCAATGTTATCGATTGTTTCTATAACGCTTGTAATTTGAAGAGGGTCTGACTGAGATTTTAGTCTAACCTATTATTGTCTTATACTTATTCAAACCAGGTATGTTGGCTCTAAATACTATTATTAATGTTTTCTACTTGAACATAACATGTCTCCCTTAGAAAACAATTTCCACAGACGTGGAATCATAGCTCATATTATTATACTTATATTGCCCAAAGATTTATATATACCAAATATAAGTATTTATTTATTATAAAATTAGACAACTTGAAATGTAGAACACAGAAATAAAATATCGGTCCACATCTTATTCTTTAAATATTATGGTATTTTGTTACTTCATTATTTTGTTTAATGTTCTAGATACTTAAGTTCCATTCAGATGTGATATAGCTGTATGTATATCTGATTGTAAGCTTCATTATTATTTGCAAAGTGAAGTGAATTGGTCTTGGATTAATCACACACACAAGCTGAATAGAAACCATGATAAAGTAAAAGTAAAATATCTTAAAATAATGTTAACACTTAACACAACAGTAAAGAACCAAAATTTCAAAATAAAAAAAAGTTGGTTTCTAACGAATTATTAAAAGGATCTCTTATAATAATCTATTTTATTAACTTGTGAATTGGTCGGAAGAGTGAAAAATGATGTTTTGCTTCTTTACAAAAGAACCTCTTATCTGAAAAATTACTTTCTACAGAATATTTCAGTTTTCTTTGTCATCATTTTTCCTCCATGTAGCTGTGTTTCACAATGTTGACATAGTTATTGCGATTAAAATAAGAAAACAAACAAAAAGCTATTTCAAGGCCCTGCTTCAAATCTGTTTAAGACAGCCAGATAAAGTACAAATCCTTTGGTCTGGTATTTTTATTTTCGATCTGCAAACTTCATCTTCTAACAGCATTCCCACATATTTTTTTTTTCTTTTTTCTTTAACTATAGTTGAAATACACTGCTTTATTAGTTTCAGGTATACAATATAGTGATTTGACAAGTATAGCTACTATCTGTCTCCACACAAAGTTACTACAATGTGTTGACTGTATTTCCTTTGCTGTACTCTTTGTCCCTGTGACTTACTTATTTTATAACTAGAAGTTTGTACCTCTTAATGCCCTTCACATATTTTGCCCATCCTCCCACCCTCCCTTCTGGCAATCACCAGTTTGTTCTCTGTATTTATGAGTCTGTTCTGTTTCCTTGTTTTTTTTTGGATTCCATATATAAGTAAAGTTATCACCCTTATATTTATTGCAGCATTATTTACAATAGCCAAGATAGGAAACAACCTAAGCGTCTATCATTAGATGAATGGGTAAAGAAGTTTTATAGAAATATAAATATATATATATACATAATTCACATATATACATAATTCATATATATATACATATATATATATATGAATATTATGCAACCATATGACAGGATGAGATCTTGCCATTTGTGACAACATGGATGGGCCTAGGAGGTATTATGCTAAGTGAAATAAGTAAGACTAAGAAAGACAAATACCTTGTGATTTCACTCATAAGTGGAATCTAAAAACAAAACAAATGAAAAAACAAAAAGCAGAATTAGACCTATAAATACAGAGAACAAACTGATGGTGCCAGAGGGAAGGGGAGTGGGAGATACAGACTTCCAGTTGTGGAAAGCATAAGTCATGGGGATAAAAAAATACAGCAGAGAGAATAGGGTCTATGATATTATAGGAGTGACGCATAGTAGCTACACTTGTAGTGAGCATAGTGTAAAATATAGAAATGTTGAATCACTATGTTGGAAACCTGAAACTAATGTAACATTGTGTGTCAACTATACTCAGGTAAAACTGTAAATTAAAAAAAATGACATCTTGCCATTTGGTACAATATGGATGGATCTAGAGGGTATTATGCTAAGTGCACTAAGTCAGACAAAGAAAGAAAAATCCCAAATAAAATTTAGATTTCAAACCCATATTGTCCTGGAGTATCACTGGACACCCTCCTAGGCCAGTATGGTCTAGAAGTGATTAGTTTTCAAGGGTAAAGTTTGGTTCACTCTGTCACTATCATGCAATCTAATAAACAACATGGTATTGAAATCAGCACCCCCAAATTCTCATGAAAGGGGACACACTGCTCAGTCTAGAATGATGGGTCAGTGACATGTCTACTGGACAGGCTATAGGCATGTCTGTCCGAGGAGGAATTCATCCTTTGCCAGCTTTGAGCTTAGTGCTTCTACTCTGCAGTCCTTTGACTGGATGGTGTCAAGGTTTAGACATCTCACTGTCTCTGAGTAAACAGGACTTGTAAGTAATTACAGTCTTATGATTTAACCTCCCTAGTTCCTTTTCTCTCTCCTACAGAACTGGTCTAGTCTGTGTATTCAGAAGGTGGTGGCCATAAGGCTCTGAGCATCTAATTGTGCTATTGGCTGTGGTGGCAAGTTCCTTTTTTTCCTAGGCCTGACCAACAATTTCAAGTCATTGTGGACATACATGGGTGTGAGGATAGTAAACACGGAGAACTAATGCTTAAAACACAGTCCTATGAAAATGTTCTTTTCAAAGCAATTACAAGCCCTTCCAGAATGCACAGTAAGCACTTCTCATTTAAACAAACTAGACATTTTCTCTCATGTTCTTTTTGCATGCTTTAAAAGCATTTTCCCACTTCATATTATTCAAATTTCAATGTAGTGAATCTTCCCTATGTTACTGGGTTATCTGTTCTCTACCTGATGGTCCCATAGCAAAAATATTTGCTTACACTGTGCTTATCGACCAACTCCTTTCCATTATTTGAGGTATTGAATGGGGAAAAAATGACAAATTATGTTGTCAAAGGATAATATTTTTAAAGAGATAAAATTATGACTCTCATATGAATAAAAATAAAAAAATACCTTAGAATAAATGTAACTGAGGAGGTGAAAAATCTGTACTCTGAAAAGTAAAAACCACTGATGAAAGAAATGGAAGATGACACAAATGGAAAGACATTGCATGGTCATGGATTTGAAGAACAAATAATTGTTAAAATGTTTGTACTACCCAAAGCAATCTACAGACTTAATGCTATTCCTGTCAAAATACTAACATCATTTTTCAAAGAGCTAGAATGTATAATATTAGAATTTGTATGGAACCACAAAAGACCTCAGCCAAAGCAATTTTGAAAAAGAACAAAACTAGAGGTATCACAATCTCATATTTTAAGATTTGATTACCACAAAGTTGTAGTAATCAAAAGAGTGTACAAAAAGAAATGCACAGATCAATGGAACAGAGAGAAAACACAGAAATAAACATACAAAAAGAAATGCACAGATCAATGGAACAGAGAGAAAACACAGAAATAAACGTACAATCATACGGTCAGGTGAGCTTCAACAAAAAGGCAAGAATATGCCATGGGAAAAAGACAGTATCTTCAACAAATGGTGTTGGGAAAACTGGACAGCTACATGGAAAATAATGAAATCGAACCATCTTCACACACCATACACAAAAATATATTCATAATGGATTAAGGACTTAATTGTGAGACCTGAAATCATAAAAATCCTAGAAGAGAGCACAGGGAGTAATTTCTCTGACATCAGCCAGAACAACATTTTTCTAGATGAGTCTCATTAGTCAAGAGAACCAAAAGCAAAGTAAACTATTTGGACGTCATCAAAATAAAAAGCTTGTGCGGAGTGAAGGAAACAACCAATGAAACTGAAAGGCAAACTACAGAATGGGAGAAGATATTTACAGAGGATATATCCAAAAAAGGGTTAGTATCCAAAATATATCAAGAACTTACACAAGTCAACACATCTAAATTAATTAATTAATTAATTTTAAAAATCTAATTAAAAATGGGCAGAAGAGATGAACAGACATTTCTCCAAAGAGTGCATGCAGATGACCAGTTGACACATGAAAATATCCTTAACATCACTCAAGGGAAATGCAAATCACAACTACAAGGAGATATCACCTCACATCTGTGAGAATGGCTAAAATAAAAAACACAAGAAACGTCAGCTGTTGGCAAGGATGTGAAGAAAAAGGAACCCTTGTGCCCTGTATGTGGTGATGCAAGTTGTGCACCCACTGTGGAAACCAGTATGGCTATTTCTTAAAAAATTAAAAATATGATTACCATATGATCCAGTAATTCTAAAGAATTTCCCAAAAGAATATGGAAACACTAATTCAAAGGGAGAGATGCACCCTTGTTTATTCCAGCATTATTTACAGTAGCCAAATTACGGAAGCAGCCTAAGTGTCCATGGATAGACAAATGGAAAAAGAAGAGGTGGTGTGTGTGTGTGTGTGTGTGTGTATGTATAAAGACTGAAATATATATACAACTATATGAAAAAGAATGAAATCTTGCCATTTGTAGTGTCATGGGTAAGATCTAGAGGGTAAAAAGCTAAGTGAAATAAATCAGTAGTAGAAAGACCAATACCATACGATTTCACTTATATGTGGAATTTAAGAAAACACATGAACAAAGAAAAAAAAAAGAGAGACAAACCAAGAAACAGGCTCTTAACTATGGAGATCAAACTGATGGTTACCAGAGGGGAGGTACATGGGGAGGACAGATGAAATAGGTGAAGGGGATCAAAACAAACTTACCATGATGAGCACTGAGTAATGTATGTAATTGTTGAATCACTGTATTGTACATCAGCAGATTTTTTTTTAATATTTATTTGAGAGAGAGAGAGAGTACATGTGAATGAGGGGAGGAACAGCGAAAGAATCTTCAATCCCTGCTGAGCACGGAGCCCAATATGGGGCTCGATCCCAAGACCCATGAAATCATGACCTGAGCTGAAACCAAGAGTTGGAAGATCCACTGGCTGAGCCACCCGGGTGACTCCGTCTGAAATTTATATAACACTGTATGTTAACTATATACTGGAATAATTTCTTTTCTAAAAGTAAATGAATGAATACATGTGAAAAATATAATTTTACTTATGTTAATGAGGCAACCAGTAAGTTCTTATAATTAGTGGCAAAGAGAATGAAAAAATACACACACATAGACATTCAAGGGTGCTGAAATGAATTTACACATAGGCAACTGTAAAGTAGTCCAAGACAATTAAAAACACCTACTAGTACGGAATCAGACAGGATAGAAGGCTTTCTTAGACCAGAAGTTTGCACGTATTTTTTAAAGGGCCAGATAGTAAATGTTTTCTACTTTAACACCTCTATTGAAACTACTCAGCTCTGCTGTGGGAGCACAAAGCACCAATGGCAATATGTAAACAAATGGGTGTAGCTGTGTTTCAATAACATTTTATTTACAAAATGGAAGGCTGGCCTGCATGTGGTAGTCTGCGGACCCTCCCAGTAAATCACACCTCTGGCATTCCATAGGACACTGCTTATGTTTATGTCCCCCTAAAATTCGTGTGTTGAAACTTAGTCCTCAATATAATAGTATTTGGAAATGGGGCTTTTGGGTAGTGATTGGGTCATGAGAGGGGAACCTTCAGGAATGGGATTAATACCCCTATAAAAGAGACCCCAAAGGACTCTTTCATTCCTTTTCCCGTGTTAGGACAATGAGAAGATGGGCATCTATGAACCAGGAAACAGGTCCTCAACACAACCCTACCTCACTGGCACCCTGATCTTGGACTTCCAGACTCTAGGACTGTAAGGGATATATTTCTATTGTTTATAGCCACCTGGTCTATGGCATTTTCAGTATAGCAGCCTGAATGGACTATGACAGAAAACTGGCAACAGGGGTGGGTTGTTGCTGTAACAAATGCCTAAAAATATAAGCATCTTTGAAATTAGGTGATAGAGGCTGGAAGACCTTTGATGTACATGCTAGAAAAAGCCTATATTGCTGTGAATGGACCTTCCAACGTGATTCTGGTGAGAGCTCAGAAAGAAAGGAGGAGAGCTGTCAAGAAAAGTCCTTTCTTCTTAGGGAATATCTTAGTGATCAGGAACAGAATTTCAGTAGGAATATGGCTGACAAAGGCCATTCAGATGGGGTCTCAGACAGAAAGGAGGAATACAGTATTGGAACGAGGAGAAAAGACCATCCTTCTCATAAAGTGGCAAAGGACTTGGCTGAATTGTGTTCATGTTCCAGTGTTTTGTGGAAGGTATAACTTGCAAGTGATAAAATTGAATGGTTTAGCTGAAGAGATTTCTAAGCAAAGTGTTGAAGGTGCACCTGAGCTCTGCCTGATTGCTCATAGTGAAATGTAAGGGAGAAATGACTTAAAGATGGAAATGGTGGGGCACCTGGGTGGCTCAGTCAGTTGAGCATCTGACTCTTGATTTTGGCTCAGGTCATGATCTCAGGGTCATGGGATCGAGCCTCACAATGGGCTCTGCATTCAGCAGCGGAGAGTCTGCTCGAGATTCTCCTATCTCCCTCTGCTCCTCTCCCCTGCACACACTCTCTCTTTCTAAAATAAAGAAATAAACCTTAAAAAAAAAAAAAGATGGAAATGTTTACTAAAATGGAAGCCAAACATAAAGATTTGGAAAGATCCCAGCCCAAATACAGTAGAAAATGAGAACACTAAGGGTGAAGCCAAGTGACCTTTAATAAAGAGATTACTATGAATCAGCCATTTCAACAGAAGGGAGGCACAATTCTTCAAGACAATGGAAGAATGGCCCAAAGTCAATGCATAAAGGATTATACTCAGGCCTTAGGATTTAATGTTGTTGGGACCAATTACCCTTTTCTTTTTTCTTATTTCTCAATTTGGCTTAGCTATGTCTCTCCTATTCCTATCCCACAAATGTATTCTGGAAGCACACATATCATTTGGTCCCACAGGCTCACAGACGGAGGTGAATTTGCCTCCAGATGAACCACACGCTGAGTGTTACCTGAGGTGGAAATGTTGGGGTTCGGAGCCCATGGCCAAGAAAGAATTCTTGAGACATATTTGGTGCAAAAAAGGTGGTAGTATTCAAGCAGGGGATCAGGATGTGTAGGCAGAAAGGGCTGCACGGGGGTTGTGAGGGGTGGCCCTCACATTGGGAGGGGTTAGGGATAGCAGGGATAGGGATTCCCTAAGGAATTTTGGAAGCAAGTTTTCCAGGACCTTGAGGGGGCTAGCTATTGTTGGAAAGGTCATTTATTACTATCTAAAAAAATCCTAGTTATGAGACCCTTCAGATATATTATCAGTGGGTCACATGCCTGGGGGATGACTGCTAATATGTATCTTGGTGGGGGGTGGGGTGGGGTAGAGATAAAGGAAATTTCCAAAGGAATTTTTATATGTTAAAGTAGACCTACAGGATCCTGGGGGTTGGACTAAGATTGCCTTTGTCCTTAGCAAAGTATTAACATCCAAGCAGTTGAGATCCTAGAGGAAGATCACTGCCTGTCTCAAGAACTTGTCAATGGGCTGTAAGTAGTAAGGAAATTTATTATTTTTTTCTTTTGCCTTTGTTTCCCATATCATCACCCACACCTGAATTAGATGACATTAAATGAGACATTAGACCCAGGCTTAAGAGTCTATGCTGATACAAGACTGTGGAGGAGGGGGGATGTTGGGATAGAATGGATAGAATTTGCATGTGAGAAGCACATAAAGTTGGGGGGGGGGCAGAGTGGAATATTGTGGACTGAATGTGTTCCCCCAAATTTATGTGTTGAAATCCTAACCCCCAGTGTGAACTGTTAGGGGGTGGGGCCTTTGGACTGTGATTAAGTCATGAGGGAGGAGTCCTCATGAATAGGATTAATGCCCTTATCAAAGAGATTCCTGAGACCTCTCTTGCCCTCCTTCTGCCCCAGAAGGATATAAGGTAAGGCCTTGAATAATTGATTTATCCATATATCCTGTAAAGGGAAGAACATGCTCTCATCAGACTCATGCAAATAACTTCGTTGCATTAAAGGGTAAGGAGACTCAGTAAAAGTCTGCGTTCTGGGGCATGAGTAAAAATCAGTTCTTATTTGAAAATCTGTCATTTTAATTTACAAAGTAGACCCTTCTAAATTATCTCCTAAGTGGGTTACCACTTGCTTAAGAAGAAAGAATGGTCTTCCTCATATACTCAGAAAATAGAGTATTAAAACAACATTAGCAAGATTCAAAACAAAAACAACAACAAAACGCTAAAATTGTTTTCCTCATCAATTCATCCAGACTTATATAACAGATTCTTGTTCCACTGCATCTTGGATTAGCAGTCTGCTAAAAAAGTCATGGAAATCCTAACTCAGTCCACTGATAATGTGTGAATGCTGTCTAAGCATGCCAACTTCCAGTCTACTCTTGAAAGGAGCAGTAGTTTGAAGTAACTGGCACAATGATCTTCCATGGGGTTCTGAGAGAGTTCTTCTTTGCTGAAGACACAAAATCTGGCCTATCCTTTATAGCAGAGTGTACGGGTAATGAAGGATAGTTGGAAGAAAGGCAGGCAGGAACAAGGGGCCTCCCCGCCCTAAGAAGAAACAGCCTTAAAAGGATTTTACACCACCCTGGAAGGAGCCTTCCATCCTTTCCAAGTGATAGATGACAAAAACCTGATTGAATGACAGGCTCAAGGAGAATTAATTAGATTAAACACCTCGACAACAAGCCCTTAAAACCCCTGGGCTTAGAAACTCCAATGGAAACCCTCTTGGGTCCCCTCGCTCTTTAGGACTTGCGTTCTATCACTCAATAAACTTTACTAATACTCAATAAACTTTGCTTTGCTGCCCACCACTCTTCATCTGGTCTACCTCTTCATTCTTCGACGTGGCATGTCCCAGAACCACATGCACCGAAGAAGAAATCCTGTAACACAGGAAGCATCAGAGAAAATTAAAAAACAAACAAATAATAATACAAACAATGACTCATTCTGCCAGCCTATAATGAAAGTGGTTAATTTATTACCATAACATCTGATAGTAAAATGAAGGAGAGTACAGTATGCTATTGGGACATATGCTATTAGAAAATAACTGTTCATATTAGAACTGCTATTAGAACATAACTGTTCATGAGTTTTGTTCATGTTTCCCCTTAGGGCTATAACATGTTACACAGATGGTTAGGATCCTGAGAAATCTCCAGGGACTTTCTATAAAGCACAAAATTTCTGAAATATTTATGTTAGAACAATTATGCTTATAGAAAATTAGGAGGGGCTAAATATCTCTTCAAATTGAAACTTCTTACACATATAGTAATAACATAAAAAATCTAAAAATTTCTAGTATCACTTTTTATGAGATAAAAGAACTAATATTTGTTATTTGGGGGGACTTTCTGGCAAATCTCAAAGATCTTATTATAGAAAATAATCCCAGAAAGTTATTGTTATTATTAATATTATTTTGCAATTAACTCAATGATCATTAGGGTATGAATTGTCAGAGGACGTATGGACAGTTGACAAAGGAAGTGTCACAGGTATTAGGGAAAAAATACTCTAATGAGTACTTGAACAGTGGCAATACATAATTAAACTCAATGTAGAATCAGATAAGGCAGAAGACCATGTCTTGTGTTTCCATGTCAACACCTTTCAAAATAAAAACAGAACTGGGTGATTTGGAGTAAAGGTGAAAAAAGGGTTGGGAAATAAAATAGATTCAGGGTCAATCTTGTTAAATATCCATGTAAAAGTTAGTTCTTAAATACACATTTCTTTACTCATTCACCCAGAACTGTCCAATGGGAATAAAGGTAAGCCATATATCTGTAGTTTTAGATTTCTATTAAAAATATAAGTGGAAGAAAACAGGGAAAATAATTTTTATGGTATCTTTTAAAAATGCATTCCAGTATATGGAAAAATATTGTGATTTCAATATTAGTTATGTAAATATAATAAGATATTTTATATTTTTTGAACTTCTCAATATTTGGTGTGTATACAGATTACATAAAATAAGAGTTGAAAAAGTAGAGTCACGTATTCAATTTGTTTCAAAAAGTCTTCCAGTAACTGAATCAAGTATAAGTCTTTTATTTAAATTATTTTAGAAAATCAGTTACTCAATCTCCCCAGATGCATTTCAAATGCTCAGGAGCCACACGTGCTGGTGGATTTTTTTCCAGACAGCACTCAGGTACCCTGACTTCTCTGTTTCTCTTCCTTTTCCTTCCCCATCTGAAGGCAAGCACCAGGTTTCATCAACCTAAGAAAGCAGGTGTGATTGCAGGAGGAGCAAGGGAGAAGACAGGCATGGGGAGAGGGAAGCAAGTTTTTCTAATTCTAATAAAGGAAGCAAAGCCCAGCTTTTTGTGAAGCGGTGAAATTCAGATGATGGTGAGTCATTTTCAAATGTGGGTGCAAATGAGCACTGCACATGTGTGTTCATGTTACACTCTTGGAACTGCTTAGCCATACCCAGCAGCTGTATGCAACAGTTGATGCAGCAGTCTAGGGGGGGCAGTAGGTTTGGATTGGAATTGCGGCTTGTCCCACTGTAGCTCTCTGACCTTGGGGGAATTAATTGTATTTATCGGAGCCCAAGATTCTCATCTGTAAACCGAGAATAATAGTATCTACCACCTAGTTTGTCTTGACCATCAAATGTGATGATAGAGGTGACCTAGCTTTGTAAATTGTAAATTCCTTTACAATTATGTTACTATCCTGATAATATCCTCCTCCTACTTTGGGGCTCTTCTTCATGAGTATACTAAGTCACTAGAACAGGGGGGCACTTCTGGCCCCCAAAACCTTTCCATTGATTTCTCACCTCTTTCAGCGGGACCTCTGATCCCATAAAAATTCACATGCCCTTGGGGCATCTGGGTGGCTCAGTCAGTTAAGCATCTACCTTTGGCTCAGGTCATGATCTCAGGGTCCTGGGATTGAGCCCCATGTCCGGCTCCCTGCTTAGCAGGCAGTCTGCTTCTCCCTCTCCCCCTGCTCTTTCGCCTGCTCATGCTTTCTCTCTCTCTCTCTCTCTCACTTGCTCTCAGGAAGTAAATAAATACAATATTTTTCAAAAATTCACATATCCCTTTAGGAGAGATGTCTAATTTCAGGATGCTTCAAAGGCAAGAAAGTCACTGGGGAAATTACATTATTTGTGGATTTAGCTGTTCTTTCAGTCGCCAGCTAATGGAGCTTCCTAAATAACTCTCAACACTTCAAGAAACACTTAGAAAACTAACTTTTGGCTCTTCCCATTGAAGGCAGTTTATGTAGTGAAAAGGACACAGCCCATATAAGTCAATGGGAGAGTCCAATCCTTATCGTCTTTGTTGATGATTTACTTTGTGACTTAGTTCAAATCACTGTGACTCTGAATAAAGGAAACCCCCTTCAGAATGGAGTCAGGAGGCAAAAGGAAGAGCTCTCCTGTCTACCACCCATGGTCAATTGCAGACCCAAGAGGAAGACACTTACCTTACAGTCCCAACAGGGAGGGGCCTACTTTACTACCCCTGCAAGAGGAAGGAAGATTTCTCCTCACCCAGCAGCAGGCTTAGCCAACAAGAAAATACTGCAATCAGGCCAATGAGAAACCCTCACTACCTTGAACTCTGGCTTTCTTCCAAAGGATCTTTGTTCAAAGCAATTCCTCCCAACTTCTGCCTTTTCTGTATAAAATAATGTTCTTCTCCTTTGATCTCTGGACTTTCCCATGGGTTGCCAAAGCTTGCCTGTCCCAAATTGTAGTCCCTGGGCTATTCCCAAACAAACCCATTTTGCTAATAAAAGAACTGTCTTTTTGACCTTTTAGGTCAACATCACTTATCATCCCTGAGCTGCAGTGTTTGCTGTTGATGGTTTGGTAGTGGTTGTTGCATTTACATATTAAGAGCAATAAGAGCTGTATTCTATAACTTTTAGAAATAATGTGAAAATCAGGTAAGATGGTGAGAGCATGAGATATGGAAACATGTTGTTTGTAAAGCCTGCTACAGAGGAATCTTTTTCCCTTCTTCCCTCTCTTCCTCCCTCCCTCCTTTCCTTCCTTCCTTCCCTCTTTCCTTTCTTTCTTTTTCTTTTTCTTTCTTTCTTTCTTTCTTTCTTTCTTTCTTTCTTTCTTTCTTTCTTTCTTTCTTTCTTCTTTCTTTCTTGTTTTTAGCTAATATACTGATACAGTGACCAGGACATCCATACATCTCTAAACCACTGTCTTCTAGGACAGAGTACAGATAAACAGAAGGTGGATTTTGGCTCTACAAAATAAATCAGCACACAGCTTTCCTCCAAAGGATTCTTACAGCTTGCTCTAAGCTCCATAGATTCTTATCTACATGCTTTTTTGGAAAATGCGGTAAAATAAAAACTGCTGTCAAAAGCATTTCAATGGCAAATGGACTGCTACTGAAATTGTAACGCTTTATTTTAATTTTTTTCAGAGTAAAATTTATCTATTAAAATGTGTCTTTTGTAAAAGTTCATCAGTGGAGATCATTATAGTTTCCTTAATTGAACTTTTAATTAGACTACAGAGATTATTTTAAATGTTTCTTTTATTATGTGTTGAGTACTGTGACTTGTTGTGTTATAGAAATAGCAGAATTGACATTTACTTCCTTATCTCCTTGAAGGCATTCAGATAAGGATAATTTCATTAGTTCCTATCTAAATGATGTTTCACATCTGGGCCCTAGGGCTAAGAAAATGGCTTTCAATAGACTGCACAATTTAGTCTAGTCATGTAGACAAATTAACTTAATCACAATACTTTGGAAAAACCTCTCAAAATCCATAATTACGAACAACAAAAAATTCTTCAATAATTTCTTTGAAAAAAGATCATCACACTATGAAAAAATATATATAACATATTCAGAAGAAAAGTTTCAGTTCTTGTCAATCTTTAGTGAGTCTGCCAACAGGAAATGTCAATTACATGCTGGTTTTTATCTTTAGATATTTGCTTCATTATCCACATAATCAATTATTTATTCTCTAGCTCAAACTAATTAGCCTTTTTGTAAATAAAAGGTATCTTGAAGTTGTAATATTCTTCTAATATTAATGTGATTATATCAAACAAATCAAACCTGCATTTGATGTTGAGGCATGAGAGAGTTTGCATTAACTGATGGACAATTAAAAGTCTGTGAAATCCAGCTATCAAATTGCTGGGACACATTAAAGCAAAACATGTTATTGAATTTTAAAGAGTTTTAAAGAGGAAAGTACAAAAACCGTTAAATCTATTTTGCTGGATTTTGATTTTGGAGTAAATTGTTAGGCATGAAATCAGAAAATGTTCTGGGTTCAACTTCCTATTAAAAATGTTGGGTCAAAAATATTTGACCACAAAAAAAATTTTTTTTGACCACAATACCTGTATTTCAAATTAAGTGCCATGACAGATAGATAGATAGATAGATAGATAGATAGATAGATAGATGATAGATAGATAGATGATAGACAGATCATATATACACACATACATACTTGTAAGATGTGAGGAATGATCATTTTGAAATTCTTTAAAAAAGTATATATTGCATGGAAACCTTTTTACATCAGAAATCATGGATGTGCATTAAATGAAGAAAATTAAAACAAATGTAATACATTTAGTATAATCTTTATTACATTTTCTATTTTTCATTTATAACAATTTAGTAGAAATGAAACCATCAGATAAGCACACAATGTTGTACATTTTTTTTCTTATTAAAACAGTAGGTGAGAACACGCTTCCTTATGGAGTCTTAGAAAGCCATAATTAAAGCATGTTTGCTTAAGCTCTGTTCTGACGTCTAACGGTGAACCCACTCAGAATTCAGCCTGCATAGGAATCGGTTCTCTTTATGTATTTATTTGTGTCATTATTTCCCCCCCTCGTGGTTAGGAAGGCTTATGCTGTAGGGTAGGAATTGGGTTGTCATGAATAAGCCTGGTAGGACAACTCGTATGGATTTTATTGCTACATGCAGAAACCCTCCTCCCAGGATGATGTTTAGGGTTAGGTTTGTTTTGTTTTCTTGCTTTTTGTTTTTTCCCTCTTTTGTGCCATTTTCACTAACAGAAAAGCAACTGTGGCAGCCACAACCTCATGGTCTCCACAGCTTATAACTCTGGAAGATAGAATTTATTTTGAATTTCCACAATGTGATCTATGTGTGAGGTAGGGAAGATTTGAAGAAGGCTAACTGGCAGTCCCAAGACTCTGTAGTTGCCAATATCAAAATTATGAAAGCTGCATCAAATGAACTACTTACAATTGTCAATGAGACAGAATTCCTGAGCCCATTTGTTGACTTCCTGCCAGAGAACTGGGTACTAAAATGTCACCCTGAAATCAATGTGATAGCACTTCCACTTCCTCTGTCAGGTAGCCTAAAGGGTTAACCAGAAGCTGATTTGTCCCACCCTTCTCCCTCTGTGTCAGGAGGTCATTGGAACTATTAGACAGTGTTCCAAGATAGGGACTGGCCCTCCTACTTTGCTTGGCATTCATCTTTCAGTTTTCTGAAGTACTTAACGAGGCACCAAATATCTGTACTTTAAGTAGTCTCTTCTGTTCCCTTGGTTAATAATATCAGCTATACATGTTTCTCAGCTAGGTGTCTCATATTTTATTTCATTTAGAGAGTTGAGAAGGAAAAGAAAGGAAGGAGGGAGGGAGGGTGGGAGGGGAAGGAATGCGAGGTAAGTAGGGGAAGGCCAAGGGAAAAGAAGAGAAAGAGAGACAGAGAGACCTAGAGGCAGAGAGAGAGAGAGAGAGTGAGAGAAAGAGAGAGAGATGTGTGGTTGCCAGAGCTGTGATGTAGGCAGAAAGTGTTGGTATTTCTTGCTGCAGCCAAGACTGACAGCTGGCCTGAGTCTCTTCGTGGATGTAGATGCAAGTTATTTCTATGGCGCATAATCTCTACAACCCTCCACTCTGTCATCCCTGAGGACTCAGTCAGTCCCTGTCTTGGCAGAGTCCTTAATGCCAAATTTAAGCATGTGCTTAATTTATCTCTGAAAGCTCTTTGCTCCAGCACAGATGCATGCCAAAAACAAATTGGTGGATCTTTCACAAAAGCAAATTCTTTTATTCATGTCGTAAATATTTATAGAGCCCCTACTACGTGCCTGTTACTGCTTCAAGCGCTGGGGTTATAGCATGAGCCAGAATTCCTCTTCTCGGAGAGCTGGCATTCTTGTTGACCCATATATCTGTCTATAGTTTTTGTCAATATTGTTTTTGTGTAATGGAAAGTAGCCCTTTGTGATACCCCTGAAACTAACCCCCCCCCCCGCATTTGTCATCTGTATCTTAATGTTGCCAATGGTGTCTTACACACACAAAGTCCTTTTTTTTTTTTTTGGTTGTGGTTATTGTTATTTTCTTAATGTTTATTTCTTTCATGAATTCTGGAATTTTGTGTCACAGTGAGAAACTTACTTTTGCCATGTCAATGTCATAAAGAAGCACTCCCAAGTTTTCCTCCTCAATTTGATGGTTTTGCACTTAAAGTTTAAATTGCTCATCTCAAGAATTTATTTTGTTATAAGCTGTGATACATTAATCTAACTTTACATTGTTTTCCAAATAGATTTTTATTATTATTATTATTATGATATGTTAGTCACCAAACAGTACATCATTAGTTCTTGATGTAGTGTTCCATGATTCATTGTGTATAACACCCAGTGCTCCATGCAATACATGCCCTCATTAATACCCATCACCAGCCTATCCCAATCCCCCACCCCCTGCCCCTCTGAAGCCCTCAGTTTGTTTCCCAGAGTCCATAGTCTCTCGTGGTTCATTTCCCCTTATGGTTGCATATTTTACGGAATTATGATTTTGCATGTCACAGTTATCCTGCCATAAGTTCTCATATGTAATCGTGTATAGTTCTGGAGTTTCTACTGTACCTGGTTTGTTGTGGTCTCTCTTGCACACTGGAAGCACACTCTTTTAATAGATTCAGTTTATTAATATGTCCTCATGTATGGTAGGATTTAGTCCCACTTATTGATTTTTTCCCCCCCGACTTTCTGGTTGTTCTTTTTTGCTTATAGTTCCATATAAACTTTAGGACTAGATTTTCTAGTTCCAATGATAAGGTGTCTATGTTTCTTTTTTTTTTAAATTTTAAACATTTTTATTTATTTGAGAGAGAGAGAGCGCACGAGCAGGGGGAGCAGCAGAGGGAGAGGGAGAAGCAGACTCCTGCTGAGCAGGGAGCCCTATGCAGCTGGATGGATCCCAGGGCCCTGAGATCATGACCTGAGCTGAAGGCAGATGCTTAACTGACTGAACCACCCAGGCACCCTAATATCTATGTTTACAAATTGGGATTTTACTGAATTTACAAATTAATCTTTATAAATTAGGTAACTTTTCTACAAAAGTATGTCTTTCAATTTGTATTATTTGTATCCTTCAGAAGTATTTGTAAACATTTTTTGGAATTCTAATTTGTGTTTGGTTGTTATTTTACTATTGAGAAAACTATAGATTTAAATAGATTAACTTTGTACACTGTTTTTCACTAAATTGTTTTCTTCACATTTTACTGAATTCATTTTTAAATTAAAAGCATTCTATCTTTCGTAATTTTTTACCTCAATGTCTTCATTTTTTTTTGTTTTGTTTTTTTTTGGTCTGGAGCTTGCAGGGGTTGGTGTGGGCATATCCAGCTCTCATTTTTAGTCACAGGACTTCTTTCACTGGGTCCCAATTAAGTAAGGTACTGGGTTTGGGCTGAGGGATATAGTATATCAAGTTAAGAATAAGTGCATTTGACCTTAACAATGTCCACACAATAAATTTATTGTATTTAGTTTGCTATTGTTTTTGTTGTAGTTTTTAATCAGGTATCTTTGTTTAATTTTGTCACAATGCTTTGGGCATCTGTAAGTATATTTGATTTTAAGTATATTATAATCACATATCTATTAATATTGGAACTCCTATCATTCTTTGAAGAGCTTCACTTGCTCATAACTGTGTGGTTCTGTTCTCTTTTTCTTTTCTTAGTATTTTAAAACTATATTTATTATGAAAATTGATCTATGCTTTTTATTGTCTTGTCTTTCTTTCCAATACCTGTAAGATTTTAGTATCAACATTACTGTATTTCTTATAAAGTTGTACATGTTTTGAAGCATTCAGAAATAATTGAGAAAAATAAAATGAAAAATTAAAACCTATTGAAATAGTCTGTATTTTAGTGATTTGCTAGAATTCTCTTTTAAAACAGTTTAGTCCTACTGCTCCTTTTATGAGATAGATCTTAGAATATTGGTTGAATTGTATCATAAGTTTATATATATTCTGCTTCTGGAACTTCAGATTTTCTCTTTTTTTTTAGCAAATTATTTTTTCATAGGAGATGACTGCTCTACCTGGGTTTTAAAATGTGTTTGCATTACAATATGCCAACTGTACCAATTAAACTCTCTTTTTATGTATGATATGACTGTTATTTGTTATTTGACAGTTTACATTTTATTCTCAGTTTTAGATTTGCTTTATATATTGCATTATTTTAAAACTTTAAAATAAATGTTTATTACTTATATTTTTAAACTTTTTTTCTGGTGTTTTCTTCATTGAATCTTTCTGATTTATTTTATTCACTTTATGGCTCATTTTCCAACTTTTTTATTGGTATGCTTAAGTCATTTTATTATTTGGTAGATAAGTTTTCTTCCAAGCACTGTTTTAGCTGTAGAGTACTGTATTATATATGTAATGATGTTATTTATAATTTTTCTAGATTTTTTCTAGAAAATAGTTATTAATTCTTTTTGAGTTATGATTATTTTACAAGAAAATCTCTTATGTTTCATAAAGAAGTTTTTTCTTTTACTGATTCTGTTTTTATACTTGCATTTTTATTTCTATTCTATTTAAAATATTTTATTTTTTGTCCTGCTGCATGAGAATTTGACGTTTATTTATTTATTTTTAGTTTTCATTTAAATTCCAGTTAGTTAACATACAGAGTCATATTAGTTTCAGGTGTACAATGTAGTGATTCAACACTTCCAACACTCAGTGCTCATCGTGACAAGTTCTCCTTAATTGCAACGCCTGTTCACCCATCCCCCACCCACCTCCCCTCTGGTGACCATCAGTGTGTTCTCTATAGTGAAGATTCTGTTTCTTAGTTTGTCTGTCTCCTTTTTCCCTTCTGATCATTTATTTTGTTTCTTAAACTCCACATGATTGAAATCATATGGCCTGTGTCTTTCTCTAACTGAATTTATTTCACTTGGCGTGATAATCTAGCTCCATCCACATCACTGCAAATGGCAAGATTTCATTCTTTTTTATGGCTGAGTAATATTCCATTATATATATAAATATATGCAATCTTCTTTATCTATTGATCAGTCCATGGGCATTTGGGCTGTTTCCATAATTTCGCTATTGTCGATAATGCTGCTATAATATTTTTGTATTCTTTTGGTAAATACCTATAGGTGCAATTGCTGAGTCATAAGGTAGTTCTATTTTTAACTTTTTGAGGACCCTCCATACTGTTTTCCAGAATGGCTGCATCAGTTTGCTTTCCCACCAAGAGTATAAAGGAGTTCTCCTTTCTTCACATCCTCACCAACACTAATGAGATTTAATTTTTGTGCTGCTATGGTTTAATGTTCATGCCCTGCTAAAAGCCATGTTGAGATCCCAACCCCAAAAGTGGGAATATTAGGAGGTCGGACCTTTCAGAGTTGTGTAAGTCATGGGGGTGCAGCCCTCATGAATGGGATTAGATCCTTATAGAAGAGCCTCCAGGGAGGTCTTTCCACTGTGTCGGGCACAGTGAGAAGGGTCAGCCACAAACCAGGAAGAGGGCCCTCATCTAAGCATGCTGGAACCCTGATCTTGGACTTCTTAGCCTACAAAGCTATGAGAAATAAATATTTGATTTTTATAAGCTACCCAGTCTGGTATTTTGTTATAGCAGCCTAATGGACTAACTAATGGACTAAGATGGGCCATTATATGTGTATGACTTTTGAAGTATCCTGTGGACTTTTAAAAAAAAATAGTCCCTGTTTGCATAATATAACATGTAAATTTTATGTTTAATTATTAAGATAGCAACTAAAAATGTCTTTTGTGTTTATTTTTGTCTGTGAATAATATGTTACATTAATATCTTCTACTGAATATGTTTCCTTCAATTTCTTTTTAATTTTTATAATTCTACTTTATAAAAACTGCAGTTTTATTTGTTGCTTACATAATTATGTTACCATTGTGATTTGAAACCTTTTGCATATGTATATTTTTAAATGTATTTAAAATGTGGCTCCCAAATCCTACTTTCCTTTTAAGATGACAGCTTTTGCTTTGCTTTAATTTATATATTCTGGTATGACTATGTACTTTTTTTTTCTTTCTGGATTTAGTACTTTATAATATTTTTCTGAAATTGTTTTATTCAATATCTCATATAGAATATAGAGTTGAACTTTACATGTTTAGTCAAACAAAAGTCATTTTTAATAGTGTATTTGTATTTAGTGATCTGATAACAATGTTCTATCATTTGATATTTCTGTTTACATTTTAATTTTTACTTTTTCACATGAAGATATATTTGTCAATGTTTTGTGCATGACATTCTGTGTTTAAGAGGATTTGTATTTTTATTTTAGTAGTTGCCTTCATGATTATACTTTCAAATTATACATTCAGTTATTTATTTTTAGGTAACATCTTTTCTTCTTCTTGTCCTTTCTTTTCTTCTCCAAAAGAATTTAGGAATTCTGTATTTGCAATTCTGTATTTGTTTGTATTACACGTGTTCCTCATGTAACCTCCTTTCTCTATATCTCTACCTGATTTTCCCAGGTCATGTATATTTGGTATTGTGAGGTAAACCCTCAGCTACAGGAAGGCTGTTCTTTTTAGAGTTTTTGGAGATCTGCTGCCTAAACATGATTTGTTCTTATTTCTTCTCATACTTTGCTGCACTTTGCTGCTGCAGGGAAAGCACAATTTTGTCTCTACCCAATTAGGCTCTTTGACTGGGTCTGAGAATTACTTTGATATAGATACAGGAGAAAATCATACAGATCTATTTAGTATTAGTTTTATGAGACAAAGGAACCATTATAGGGAAATAAAGACCCCAAAATGTGACAAAACTAAAATACTTTTTTATACTAGGTTGAACAAGGAGAAGCAATTGAGGAAAAGTCAGTGCATAGTGAGGAGGCTAAAGGAAGATGAGTTACTTTAACAAGGTCTCTGTACAGAATTCTTTAGACTCCGCTCCATGTCTCCAGTGATAAGAATGTTCCTTTCCTACTGGAACAGGGAGAACATCTTTCACATGGGAGTTTGATCTCTGCTTTCGGGAAGAAAATGGGAGGTCAGACTGTTCTCCTTGTGCCTGCTGGTTTTTAAGTATCTTTAGCTCAAATAATCTTGATGCCAAAATGGCATATTTTGGGGTGGCAGATTCTTTCACTCTTCACTGATTTCTACATTTCTGGCTTTTTATCATTCTTAGTGGTTTTGGCAAGTCTTACATAGACTTTAATTTCAAATTTTAAAGCTGTGTAGTTTAGCTGAAAATGGAGTTAATGGATTATTCTTACACTGCAACTTTTGCTTCTGTGTGACATCCAGGAGAGAAAAAAGGGAAATCTTTCCTCATGCCACTGTTTCATATGAGAAACATCCTAGAGGTTTTATATGAACATCAATTTTTGTTTATGTTGTTCACTACTGAATGTTCAACCTTCACAACTGTGCATGGCATGTAGCAAGTACTTGGTAACCATTTGTTCAATGACTAAATTAATAAACATGAACAATCCTGCCTTGGAGTATGACTTATTTATCTATGGATCTCAATGTTAAGGGAATTAATCAAAGACAAGATTCAATTGTACTCAATTAACATTATAAGAAGCAGACCTGTCTTGTTATTTTTTTCTCTCTGTAGTTTCCTTTCCAATTGAATTTCCAATCTATCAGGTAATTTGGTGCAGCTGGTTGATATGTGTTTTTAGATATTTTTAAAGAATTCAAATTAAGGTTCTTCAGATATTCATGTGCAAGTCTTTGTATAATCATATGTTTCCATTTATTTGGAGTAAATATCAAGTAGTGAAATGATTGGATCACATGGTAGGAATATATACTTCTTAGTTTTTTATTTTGAGATAATTGCAGACTTTAACTATGTTAGAGAATGATCTGGTGCTTAAACAAAAGTCTCATTACACAAGTACCAGTTTTTTGGTATTTTTTATAGCAACCTGAACAGATGAAGACAGGTCTGTCCACTTTCCTTCTTTCTTTTTTCTTACTGATGCTCTCATTTGTTAATATCAATTTCCCATCCTCAGGTGTCCTGAATCTTTCTTCAGTCTGCTCAAATCTGCTGCTCTAATCCTCTTATAAAGTTGTCATTTCAGTTATTGTTATTTTGCAACTCTAAAAATTTTTGTTCGGTTTAATATTATAATTTCTGTCTCTTTGTTGATATTCTAATTTTTTTCATATATTTTTCCCAACTTCCTTTAGTTCTATGTCCTTGTTTCCCCTTAGCTCTTTGAGCAAGCTTAAGGCAATTGTTTTAAGGTCTTTGTCTAGTAAGTTTAATTCCTGGGCTTCCTCTGGGATGGTATCTGTTAATTTACCTTATCATTTGGAAGAGCCATATTTTTTCTTCTCTGTGTCCCCTGGTTCAAGGGGGGAGAGGTCCTGGAGACTGTCCTGTCACCTGCTCAAACCATGACCTACACTCTGCTGGGAAAGCATGAGGCAAAGGTGAATAAAAATGTCATGAAACTTTCCTGCCCTTTCGAAGATGATTTTTTCTCAATAGACCATTTCTTTTGTGTCTGTCACCCTTTAGCTATTTTCTGGAGAGTTTACAAAGTTGGTTTAGACAACATCTGGCTGTTTTTTGATATTTCTGTTAGGGAATGGAATTGGAGCTGCCAACTTCGCTGTTTTGCTGATTTCATTCCAGTAAAATAATATTTTTAGAAAGCTCTGTACTCACAAAAATGGGCACAGCTTTAGAGGAAATAGTTATAATACATTTTTGAAGTTTGGATTGTAGATGATTAAGCACTAACTGATGGATCATGATCACTAAACCAAAATCCCCAAACAAGGAGTGGGGAGATATAGGAAATGGTATTGTTTGCATAATAGAGCTTCAGGAATCAACAACAACATAAAGGGGTTAATAAAAACAAAAATAAAAGCCATTGCAGATTTGTTAGCCTTTTTTTTTTTTTTTCCTTTTCTTTTCTTGCCTGTTACTATCTGTTATCACAAAAAGGTTTCTGGAAAGAAGGAGATGGCTTAATCACTTGGGAAATTGACAAGCATTTAAATCAATGGTCATTTATAAAGATATGGGTAAACACCCTCGGGATAACAAAACCAGAAAGCCGTTTCCATTTCTAAACATACATGTCAAGTAGAATGGTTATCAGAACCACTTTTTCCTGTCTAAGGGGACTCTGGTCTTCGGTAGAGAAACACTATTGTCAGGCTAGGACTCACAGGGAAGAAACCAGAGAAATAAATACTACCTAGACCTCTCCCTCCAAGTGGCCTTCCATCTATGACCATGAAGTCCCATTGGCTGAAGTGAACCAGGAAACAGAGGCTAAACATCTAGTTGGTACAGTCCATAAAGATCAGCCTCCCAGGACTGAGGTGAACGAGAAATTCATGGAGAATACATGGGAAGTAGCTAGCATGTCAGAGTTCTAAAAATGGCTAAAAAAGCAATTACTGCCCAAAATAGCTGCTTTTGCACTTTATAAAATCTAACTTCTAAAGTTTTGATTGGGCTATCATTTTATTCATTTATTTCCAAAATAAAACACTCAGTAACTTATTCCAGTTAGAATAACTTAGAAAATTAGTAGTTACAAGCGTTAATGCAGGGATTGATGTTCTGTGGGACTTTCTATGTATCAATAATACAGATGGAAGTTAATTTTAATGTTCTTACGCAGTGTATATTTGATGTCCACATTCAAAAAGTTACGATTCAGCTTCGTTTACCTTCTGGATGCATGTTTCTTCCATCACTAATCACCTCTTCTATGTCATATCAAAAGTTTTGCATATGTAAAAATGGCAAAAACCTTATTTTTTCAGAAAATAGAAAAACAACTTGATGAAACAGATATTTTTAATCTAAACACAGTTACAGTTCTTTTTTTTTCTTCCATAGGATTACACTTTTGATGCCCAAAGCAAATTATCTGAACAAAACAGAAAAAGAAAACCAGTTGTATACTGTTGGGCGGTAAATCCCTGGGTTTCTCAGAGCCCTGGCTGTCCTTTATTGTGCTCTGTCTTTGCAAGAGTGTTTGCCTAGTGGAGAACTTTGAGAAGCAGAGACAGCACCTCCCCCAGAACAAAGAGTAGGCCTGCTTATTGTCTGATATAATACATTTGATATCTTTCTCCAAAGAGAAAGGTAGTCATGCTTATTTCCCATTATAAACAGTTTCTGGAATACCATTCACTCCCGGTGAAGGTGTCGCCTGGCCTTCTTCGTGTTACTGTGACAGTGGGGCTGGGGAAACCAGTGGGGGGAAAACTGTTGGCATTCTATCGCTATTGCCATAATAAAATCCTTTGTCTCTGACACAGAAGTCTTGTGTCTTCTTCCAGCACCAATTAAACTGGGGCAGTTGATTTGCCAGTTAAAAGGAATGTAAAATAACAGAGCCTTCATGGTTCTTGACACTTTTGTTAGTAGAGAGGGAAAACTGAGAGAAGCGTGCTTTCTGGAAGAAGAAGGTTGGGCATCCAGTGGACTTATTAGTGGGATTTGAAGGAAGTCCATGGTAATCAATAGCAAATATATTAACCAAACTCTATACCTCACTGGGGAGTAAACGAGGAGGACTTTATTACCAAGCGGGCAGCCAGACTCAGATTTATCTCACTGTAAACAGGCAGTGCTAACAATTGCCCTGGGTGGGCAGAAAGTTCAGACTTTTTCCAGGCCACAGTTTAGGAGATGCACACCACAGAGGACATGAAAGAGAAGGGTGGTGGGGGGAAAGAGGGAGGTTGAGGAAGAGGAAATCTGTGAACAATATGAGCAGAAGTCTAACAAATTGTTAGAACCTTGGCTTTTGGGTGATTCACTTGGGAGATGAAGGGCCAGTGGACATAATGCTCATTTAGGAAAAATGGTGATGCACGGACCATCTTTAGGCTTCCTTCAGTTTATCTTACAGACTTTAGATCCATTCAAATAAGATAGTAACAACTCTTGTCGTGGTTGTTGCTATTGGAGAGGGTCCTGCTGCTATAAGAAAGTATGACCCTCTCAGTAAAATTTTCCTGATAAAGACACACTGCCATGGGAAACCACAGATAAAGAGTTGACTTGTTCACTTTTTATTTTGTTGCGTGTGCTTTGGGTGTCAAACCAAAAAAAAAAAAAAAAAAAAAAAAAAAGAATAATAATTGCCATGGCCCATCCATCTGACCCATCCAGATATTTTTTCCCTGTTTCTTTCAGGCATTTTATGGTTTCAGGTCTTACACTGAAGTCCTTAATTCATTTTTTAGTCAATTTTTGTGAGTGGTGGAAGACAGGGGTCTAGTTTCACTCTTTTACATTTGAATATCCAATTTTCCTAGCATCATTTACTGAGGAGACCATCTTTTCCCCACTAAGTATTCTTGAATAACTCATCAAATATTAGCTGAAGGAATATGCATGGGTTTATTTCTGGGCTCTCAATTCTGTTCCATTGGCTTACTTCTGTTTTTATGTCAGTGCCATACAGTTTATATTACTATAGCTTAAAATCAGGAAGTGTAATGCCATCGACTTTGTTCTGTCTCAAGAACGCTTTGGCTGTTTGGGGTCTTTTGTGGTTTCACATACATTTTAGGATTTTTTTTTCTACTCCTATAAAGAAATGCTATTGGAATCTTCATAGGGATTACAGTAAGTCCATAGATGACCTTGGGTAGTATGGAAATTTAAAAATATTATTTTAACCCATGAAAATGGGATGTCTTTCCATTTATTTGTGTTTTCAATTTCTTTCATCGATGTTTTATGGTTTTTAGTGTAGAGCTCTTTCATCCCCTGGATGAAATTTATTCCTAAATATTTTATTGTTTTTGATGCTATTGAAAATGGGATCATTTTCTTCATTTCTTTTTCAGATAATTCATTGTTAGGGTATCTAAATTACACCAATTTTAAAAGCTTCTGCACAGAAAAAGAAATGACAACAAAATGAAAAGACAACTTATGAAATGAGAAAAATAATTGAAAATCATTATCTGATAAGGGATTATATCTCAAATATATAAGAAATATATAACTCAATAGCTAAAAGAGAAAAAATTCCACTTCAAAATGGGCAAAGAATGTGAATAGACAGTTTTCCAAAGAAGATACAGGAATGGCCAACAGGTATGTGAAAAGGTGCTCAACATCACTAATCATTAAGAAAATGCAAATCAAAACTACAATGAGATAGTACATCATGCCTATTAGAATGGCCATCACAAAAAGACAGCAGATAACAAAATATTGGTAAGGATGTGAGAAAAGGAAACCTTTGTGCACTGCTGGTGGGAATGTAAATTGGTGCAGCCACTCTGGAAAACAGTATGGAGGCTCCTCAAAGTTAAAAATAGAACTACTATATGAACCAGCAATTTCACTTCTGGATATTTATCGGAAGGAAACAAAATTTCAATCTTGAAGAGTTATCTGCACCTTACATCCATTGCAGCATTATTTACAGTAGGGAAGACATGGAAACAACCTAAGTGTCCACTGATAGATGAATGGGTAGAGAAAGTGTGGTATATATGTGTGTGTGTGTGTGTATACAAATGTATATGTATAGTGGCACATATATATATTTATTTATATGAAATATTGCATATATAATGGAATATATATATAATGGAACATTTTATATATATAATGGAATATTATTCATCCATAAAATTTTTTTAATGACATTTTTAGAGACAAGGGTGGAACTTATGGGCATTTTGCTGAGTGAAATAAGTCCCACAGAAAAAGACAAATATTGTATATCTCTCTCACATGTGGAATCTTAGAAAAACTCATAGAGACAGAGAACAGATTAGTGGTTGCCAGAGGCAGGGGTGGAGGATGGAAAAGATGTTCAAAAGGTATAAGATAAATAATTACTAGGGATGTGATGTACAACATAATGATTATAGTTAACACTGCTATATGGTATATTCAGAAATCGTTAAGGGATGGGGAGGTTAAGATGGCGGAGGAGTAGGGGACACCTTTTTCAGCCGGTCCCCTGAGTTGAGCTGGATAGGTACCAGACCCAGCAGGAATATCCACGGAATCAGCCTGAGACGCAGGAAGATACATCTGGATCTCTACAAATGAACATCTCCAGCGCTGAGTATCGAGGTACGAAGCGGGGAGCCGTGAAACCGCGCACAGATATCGGAAGCTAAACAGAAGGGGGAGGGAGCCGCCGTGTCAGGGCGCCGGGAAGCGGTAGCCACCTGCAAGGGGGAGCGGACAGACCGCGGACCCGCACGCTTGAGACAGCAGGCTGAGAAGGGAGCTCCGGGAGCGCACGCGGGACGGCTGGCGGTTGGCGGGCCACCTGCACGGGGGAGCAGGCGGACTCGCGGACGGCACCCGCGAGACAACAGACTTAGAACGCGAGCTCCAGGAGCGCGCGCGCAGGGCGGCTGGCGGGCCACCTGCACCGGGGAGCGGGCGGACCGCGGACCCGCACTCTGGAAACGGCAGACTGAGTCCGTGAGCCGGGAGCGTGCACCACCAAGCATCTCACGGAGCTCCGGAGCTCCGGTGTGCTCACTGGATCGAGGCTGAGACCGGGAGCTCCGGGAGCGTCCGCGGGGCGGCTGGCGGCTGGAGGGCCACCTGCACGGGGGAGCAGGCGGACTCGCGGTCAGCACCCGTGAGACACCAGACTGAGACGGGGAGCTCCGGGAGCCCGCGCGGGGCGGCTGGCGGCGGGCGGGGTTGGAAACACAAAGGACAGAGACGTGCCGGCCCTGGAAGTGAGGGCTGGGACGCCGGGTGTGGGGCGCACAGCCCGGGATGCTGCAGGGTTGAGCAGCACCAACAGAAACAGAGTTAAAGTGGCCAGAACATCAGTGGAGAACGATCCGCGATCCCTCTGTTCTGAGACAGAGGCTGAATTTCAGCCGCTGCTGCTCTCTCAGAAGAGGCATAGCAAACCGCCAGGGAAAGCCGCCAGAGAACAAAAGCCCGGAAATACCGGCTCACAGGGTGCCCATCCCCATCCCCCCTCGCAAGGGACACAGAGACTCTACCCAAACAGGGTTTTCTGAGTACCGGCAGGCAGGCCCCTCCCCCAGAAGGCAGGCTGAAAAATCAAGAAGCCCACAACCCGGAGCGCCTGAGTGGCGCAGTCACCAAGCACCTGTCTTCGGATTAGGGTGTGATCACAACGCTCCGTAAGGAGTCCTTCATCGGGCTTCTCCACCGGGAACCTGCTTCTTCCTCTCCCACTCCTCTGCTTGGGTTCCCTTTCTTGCTGACTGTCTCTCTCTCTCTCAAATAAATAAATAAACTCTTTAAGGAAGAAGCCCACATCCCTAAGATCTCTATAAAACAAGGGCGCACGGCCTGGGTCCCAGTCAACACTTGGGCTCTGGACAACCCTGCAATCTCTCTTCATCAGAATGACGAGAAGGAGAAGTCCCCCCCAGCAAAGAAAAGATAATGAGTCTGTGGCCTCTGCCACAGAATTGGCCTCGGCCACAGAATTAATACATACGGATGTATCCCAATTATCAGAAATGGAATTCAGAGCAACAATGGTCAAGATGATGAGTAAACTTGAAAAAAGCATCAGAGAAAGCGTTGCTGAGAATATAGAATCCCTAAGGGCAGAAATGAGAGCGAATCTGACAGAAATTAAAAACTCAGTGGGCCAAATACAGTCAAAACTAGAGGCTCTGACGGCCAGGGTCACCGAGGCAGAGGAACGCGTTAGCGAATTGGAGGATGGGTTAGTAGAAGAAAAAACGAAAATAGAAGCTGGTCTTAAAAAAATCCACGCCCACGAATGTAGATTACGGGAGATTACTGACTCTATGAAACGATCCAATGTCAGAATCATCGGCATCCCTGAAGGGGTGGAGAAAAACAGAGGTCTAGAAGAGATATTTGAACAAATTGTAGCTGAAAACTTCCCTAATCTAGCAAGGGAAACAAGCATTCGTGTCCAAGAGGCAGAGAGGACCCCATCCAAGCTCAACCAGGACAAACCTACGCCACGGCATGTCATAGTGCAATTCGCAAATATTAGATCCAAGGATACAGTATTGAAAGCGGCCAGGGCAAAGAAATTTCTCACGTACCAAGGCAAAGGTATCAGGATTACGTCAGACCTGTCTACAGAGACCTGGAATGAGAGAAAGGCTTGGGGGGGCATTTTTAAAGCTCTTTCAGAGAAAAACATGCAGCCAAGGATCCTTTATCCAGCAAAGCTGTCATTCAGAATTGATGGAGAAATAAAGACGTTCCAAAATCGCCAATCATTAACCAATTTCGTAACCACGAAACCAGCCCTACAGGAGATATTAAGGGGGGCTCTATAAAGGTAAAAAGGCCCCAAGAGTGATACAGAGCAGCAAGTCACAACCGATACAAAGACTTTAAAGAGAAATGGCATCATTAAAATCATATCTGTCAATAATCTCTATCAATCTAAATGGCTTAAACTCTCCCATAAAACGCCACAGGGTTGCAGATTGGATAAAAAGACATGACCCATCCATTTGCTGTCTACAAGAGACTCATTTTGAACCCAAAGATGCATTCAGACTTAGAGTAAGGGGATGGAGTACCATCTTCCACGCAAATGGACCTCAAAAGAAAGCTGGAGTAGCAATTCTCATATCAGATAGACTGGATTTTAAACTAGAGGCCATAGAGAGAGATACAGAAGGGCACTATATTATTCTTAAAGGAAGTATTCAACAAGTGGATATGACAATTATTAATATATATGCCCCCAACAGGGGAGCAGCAAGATACACAAGCCAACTCTTAACCAAAATAAAGAGACATATAGATAAGAACACAGTAATAGTAGGGGACCTCAACACCCCACTATCAGAAATAGACAGAACACCCTGGCAAAAACTAAGCAAAGAATCAAAGGCTTTGAATGCCATACTCGACGAGTTGGACCTCATAGATATATATAGAACACTACACCCCAGAACCAAAGAATACTCATTCTATTCAAATGCCCATGGAACATTCTCAAGAATAGATCATGCTCTGGGACACAAAACAGGTCTCAGCCAATACCAAAAGATTGAAATTATCCCCTGCATATTCTCAGACCACAACGCTCTGAAATTGGAACTCAACCACAAGGAAAAACCTGGAAGAAACTCAAACACTTGGAGGCTAAGAACCATCCTGCTCAAGAATGACTCGATAAACCAGGAAATCAAAAAACAAATTAAACAATTTATGGAGACCAACGAGAATGAATACACAACGGTCCAAAACCTATGGGATACTGCAAAGGCAGTCCTAAGGGGGAAATACATAGCCATCCAAGCCTCACTCAAAAGAATAGAAAAATCTAAAATGCAGTTTCTATATTCTCACCTCAAGAAACTGGAACAGCAACAGAGGGACAGGCCTAACCCACTGACAAGGAAGGAGTTGACCAAGATTAGAGCAGAAATCAATGAATTAGAGACCAGAACCACAGTAGAGCAGATCAACAGGACTAGAAGCTGGTTCTTTGAGAGAATCCATAAAATTGATAGACCACTGGCAAAACTTGTCCAAAAACAAAGAGAAAGGACTGAGATTATTAAAATTATGACTGAAAAGGGAGAGGTCACGACCAGCACCATTGAAATTGCAAGGATTATTAGAAACTTTTATCAACAGCTATATGCCAAAAAACTAAACAATCTGGAAGAGATGGAGGCCTTCCTGGAAACCTATAAACTACCAAGACTGAAACAGGAAGAAATAGATTTCTTAAATAGGCCAATTAACTATGAAGAAATTGAGTCAGTGATAAACAACCTTCCAAATAATAAAACTCCAGGCCCAGACGGTTTTCCTGGGGAATTCTACCAAACATTCAAAGAAGAAATAATACCTATTCTCCTAAAGCTATTTCAAAAAATAGAAACAGAAGGAAAGCTACCAAACTCATTCTATGAGGCTAATATTACCTTGATCCCCAAACCAGGCAAAGACCCCCTCAAAAAGGAGAATTACAGACCGATTTCTCTAATGAATATGGATGCCAAAATCCTCAACAAGATCCTTGCTAATAGAATCCAACAGTACATTAAAAGGATTATCCATCATGACCAAGTGGGATTCATACCTGGGATGCAAGCATGGTTCAACACTCGCAAATCAATCAATGTGATACATCATATCAACAAGAAAAGACTCAAGAACCATATGATCCTCTCAATTGATGCAGAAAAAGCATTTGACAAAATACAGCATCCTTTCCTGATTAAAACCCTTCAGAGTGTAGGAATAGAGGGTACATTTCTCAATCTCATAAAAGCCATCTATGAAAAGCCTACTGCAAGCATTATTCTCAATGGGGAAAAGCTGGAAGCCTTTCCCTTAAGATCAGGAACACGACAAGGATGCCCACTCTCGCCACTATTATTCAACATAGTACTAGAAGTCCTTGCAACAGCAATCAGAAGACAAAAAGGGATCAAAGGTATCCAAATCGGCAAAGAAGAAGTCAAACTGTCTCTCTTTGCAGATGACATGATACTCTATATGGAAAACCCAAAGGAATCCACTCAAACTATTAGAAGTTATAGAACAATTCAGTAAGGTGGCAGGATACAAAATCAATGCCCAGAAATCAGTTGCATTTCTGTCTTTCTTAATCCATTTATTCTCAACCGTTCTGCACTACCAGTAATTGACAAATGTGAGTAAATGTGGACAAAGGTCTAGCCTAACATCGGTCCCAGAGAGCTCAGCGGTAAAGTTCCTTTTTCTTTGCATTTTGTCATCTCCAAATCCACACAGGATCAATGTTAAGTGTCCTTGAAATAGAGACATATATCAGATGATCAACTTATAAAAAGTACAGAAAAGGAATAAGGAAAGAAATTTCTGCAGGGAGAGGCAGAACGCTGCCCTTTTCTGGTGGTGCTTTTCTCCTCCAGAACTGCGACTCAATTCCTCCCCAGAAGGACATTGATAAAGGCAAATCTTACCTGAGAAATGGCTTCAAATGGTCTGCTTTCAAATTCTACTTCTTATTGCAGGTCTGATAACTTGTTGTTGAGATTGTAGGTCCATATTCTCACAAATATTCTCCTGGTAGGTCATGAGTGTCCCTTGTTTTGCCTTTTGTTACTCTAACTCTGCCTCACCAGTGCTCATTCACACTGTCTTCTGACCTCAGCCACTAGAAGGGCTTCCACTCTGCCTGTCTTAGTTCAGTGCAGCTTGTCCAGTGTTCAGCCCTGTAATCTGGCCTGTGGTGGGAGTCCATAATTCTGAAGCAAAAATGGTAGCCCACATTTTTAAAATTTTATTCTGAAATAATTTGAGATTTAGAGAAGTCCTACTTACCCTTAACTCAGCACCCTCTAATGTTAGTATCTTTCAGAACCATGGGATGTTTATCAAAATTGAGAGAGTAACTTTGGTATAATATCTTCAGTTTAGCTACTTTCTTTGGATTTCATCAGTGTTTCCATCAGTGTCTTTTCTCTTTCAGGATCCAATCTGATGCACCTAATTGCATTAAGTCGTAATCTCTCCTTAGATGCCTCCAACCTGAGATAGTCTCAGTATTTTCATATTTCTCATGCCTTTGGCAGTTTTGAAAAATGTCTCTAGGTAAAACAACATTTCCAAAAGCTACAGTGAGTTCAAGATATCTTGGAGAAGGAAGATATTACAAAAAGACTTTCATGGTTTGCAGTTTTTAGTTAAAGTGTGGTTTCGAAAATTATAATCACATTTTTGTGCTTTTATCATGCATCTTTCATTCTGCTTCAGTGTGAAAGCAGGATAAAGGGTGCAATTAAATGTGAGGGATACCAGCGTAAGAGAGCAAGGCATTACCATTGATGGGGGTGGTGGGGGAACGAAAGCCGCCCTGGGACAGGACTGTATTAAGTCCAGCAGAAAGCTAAAATTTAGGTTGTAGAGGGAATTTAAGCATCTGGGCAATTGTATCATCCTGCTTGCAGTCAATACCACATTCGTTTAGTGTTCCTAAACTATTTACTGAGAGTCCATATTGATCCGAGTATTTTGCTAAGCACTAGGGACATAATGGCCACTAAGGCACAAAGGAAATGACAGATCTGTGGGAAGATAGCTAGAAGAAAGAGAATTCAATGCAATTTGATAAATTTTATTATAAAAGCAAGCACAAATTTCCATGTCAATGTATAAAAAACTTGAAGTTTTAGCTGTAGATAATATAGGGGGAAAAAATCCTGAAACTTTTAGAATAAGTAGAAGTTAACCGGGGAAAAAATGATGTGGAGAGGAAAAGGGTGAAAACAGAAAAAGACCTAATTTGGGACCATGTAAAGTTAAATAGCTGTTAGGGTGAAGGTGAGCAGTGGTGATGTTACAGACAAATCTGTGGATCTGAGTGGGAAGAGTTCAATACACGAGGGTGTGTTGGGGAGAGTCTCAGCTGACGTTGCTTAGACCTGACCAATTTGTGTTCCCTTTCAATCAAAAGTTTCTTTTTTTTAAAGATTTTATTTATTTATTTGACAGAGATAGAGATAGTCAGCGAGAGAGGGAACCACAAGCAGGGGGAGTGGTCGAGAAAGAAGCAGGCTCATAGCAGAGGAGCCTGACGTGGGGCTCGATCCCACAACGCCGGGATCACGCCCTGAGCCAAAGGCAGACGCCCAACCGCTGTGCCACCCAGGCGCCCCACAATCAAAAGTTTCTTGATTTGATTGATGAATTATATGCACACTCTTAAGAAAGCATAAGTTTTGTGCTCTGTACATACTATGGGGAATATGGATGTGATTTCTGATTGGATGGGCTCACTCAACCACAAGTGGGAAGAATAAGTAGGAATCCTGATACTTTGATTTCGGGTGGGCGAGATAGAGGTTCTTATGAGGCATACATGAAGAGAGACTCTGGATAATACTGTATATCCAAGTGCAGAATGATACGTGAGTTGTGTCGTGTGTGTGTGTGTGTGTGTGTGTGTAGTGAGAAAAAAGAGATCGAGAAAATCAAAGGTATAGATGCATCCCAGAGACCATTCATTGATATATTATGATTATCAAGAGATCTGAACTTATGTCTCCTATTACCAATCCAAAAAACAGGCCTAATATTACTCAAATCATAGTGTTCTAAAGTTGAAATTAAAATAGTGTGTAAGTGCCCGCACCCGTAATCAGTCAATGCCCATATAGTTAGAGATAGATGTAGCTATTGAGATTCGTCCATATTTACATAGTTATCAAAAGACATACATAGCTATCACTCCTGTCCTTGTGTTGCTGTGAGAGAAGAAAAAGGACAGCTCCTACAACAGTCTCTTTATTTGACAGCTGTATTATGCCATCAAGTAATGAGGAATTTCAAGTGATAAACTTACCTGTTTATTTAGGCACATAAGGTGGTTCGGGGCAGGCCAGTTTGCCTGAAGGCAGAACAAGAAAAGAGGAGGAATGGATTCCATAGAATTGTGCTATCCTTTTTATTCCTGAGCAGTTGCCATTCTACCTTTGATTATGTTATGTCTCTGTGCCTGGCCTGCAGGGATCTTGAAGAGACTGGTCTGACAGTAATCTTAATGCCTCTTCATGCCAGCTAAGCCTGTAAGAGCATACTTACTATGATTTAAAAAGAATTGCCTGAATTCCTAAAACAAACTCTAGTCAGAGGTGGCATATAGATTTTTCTTTTATGGCATAAGCCAAGAAGTAGATGATTAAAGGCAAAAGAAATCCACAGGTCACTAATATTGTAGAGACACAGAGCATACAAAAAGAAACAACTAGTTATTTATATCTAAAAGAGATAAAACAGGGACACACAAACACACACCAGTTGAGCTAAAGAGTTCACAACATCCTTTGTTTTTTAACTAATAAGAAGTTCTGTGTTGGGCAACTAATGAGTTATAATTAAGCACATGAAAAACTAGGTTGGATTTTTCTTTACCAGCAGCTATAAAGACCCTTTAAAATTCATCTTTAAAAAGTCAAAATTCAAACAGTTTTGTGAGTGAGACTGAGTGTTCTAACAGTCATTTGCAAGAGGTTTAATGCCATTTTGAGACCTAACTCAGTTTCTGTTGGTAACTGCACTGTGGGAGTGTTCTCTCTTGTGCCTGTCTGTAGAATCAGGGCCCAAAAGCCATAAGACATGAGAAATTATACCAAAATGGACAATGGACAAATGGTCTTTAAAAAAAAAAAAGACCTTTAATACATATAGAAAAAATATAGAGTAGTTAAAATTTGCCCCCTCAATAAAAAGATGAAAAAAGACCACAACTCTTTCAGTTTTATTATCAATACTTCCTTGATAAATTCAACCAAAGTTTTCAACTCTCATTTTGTGTTTGTGTCTTACAAGAATTTGAATGTAAGAAGGAGTATAATAAAAGTATGTTTATGTTTCTTCTCTAACTAGAATAGTTTTCTGATTCTAACTTTCCCCAATCTTTCCTTGACTATACTTTCCTGTTGTTTTATGTTCCTACACTAGCTTCCAAATTACTCTTTAGTAAGAGAAATACACTGAAAGTTTGGGGTAAATTGGGTAGAGAGAAGAATCCAATTCTCCTACAAACTGGTTCAAAAGAAATGTCATAAGTTACCCTCGTTTAACTCCATATAAAATCAGAAGTCTATAAAAGATCATTATTACCACTACCAATCTTGGCAATAATTTTGTATATAGACTTTGGGAAAGAATCAAATACCTGAGATCAGTGCCAGAACTAGTGCATAGAGCCTGACCCATAAATACTTGAAGTATATAGAATCAAAGTCAATTGAGAAATTAAGACTTGGCAAAAAATCTAAGGCCGTTATTAATGGATGTTCTGAAAGGGTACAACTGAGCATATCAACTGTCAATAGAGAATGATAGCTGATTCTAGAATTTCATCTTGAAAAATACTAGCTTTTAACAGGAAAATCTATAATCTGGTGAAAAGAAAGCTATACTAGATTGTTATTACAAACTCTTTTTATTACATAATTTTATTTTTTTATTTTTTATTTTTTTAAAAGATTTTATTTATTTATTTGACAGAGATAGAGACAGCCAGCGAGAGAAGGAACACAAGCAGGGGGAGTGGGAGAGGAAGAAGCAGGCTCATAGCGGAGGAGCCTGATGTGGGGCTCGATCCCATAACGCTGGGATCACTCCCTGAGCCGAAGGCAGACACTTAACCGCTGTGCCACCCAGGCGCCTCTATATAATTTTTTTTTTAATTTTAAAATAGAAAAAAAAAATTAAAAATATAAATCACTCCTGCTTTTACTATCCACAGAACACCACTGCTATATTCTCCATTTTTTTAAATATACCTTCAGATACATATAACTATCTCAAAACATGGAGCAAAATAAATTTCACATCATCCATCATTAGGAAATGAAAATTCAAATCACAATGAGATATTTCATACTCCCTATAAAATGAATATAAATGATAAAACAGACAATAGCAAGTGTTAACAAGAAGGTAGAGAATCTGGAACCCTCATACATTGCCGCTGGAGATGCAATCTGGCAAAGCCATCTTGAAAAACATTATCAGTTTTTGGACAGTTAAATTTAAAATTACTAAATGACCTAGCAAATTTGACGCTTAGACTTTTATTAAAAATAAATGAAACAAGATTTACACAATGACTTGTACGTGAATGGTTATATAATGGCCAAAAGGTGGAAATAATCCAAATGTCCCCCCACTGGTGAATGGATAAACACAATGTGGTGTATCCATAACAATGAAATCCTATTCAGAAATAAAAACAAATAAACAAATAAATGCAAAACATGAGTGAACCTCACAAACATTGTGCCAAGTGAAAGAAGGCAGAGGACAAAGGCCATCTATTAGATTATCTATTTATATAAAATGGTGTCAAAAAAGTCAAAATTATAGAGACAGAAATAGATTAACAGTTACCTGGGGGAAGAGGCAGCAATAGGAAGTGGCTGCCAATGGGCAGCATGGCTTTTTTGAGGTGTTGGGAATATTCTAAAGTTGATTTTTATAAATTTAGTCAAAATAATTGATTTATGCACATAAAATGAGCGAATTTTATGGTATTCAAATTGTATCTTTACAAAGCTGTATCTTTACAGTCCGAAATGGACAAATGAGCTATTATGTTTTGCTTTTCCACATTGATTTTCCTTTGCTTGTCCAGAGACATCCATTTATTTCAGGAAATTTTATGATTATTGATGCATGAATTCAAATAGGAAGAGTTAATGTTTAGCTTTTAATATTCGTGTTATAAATTTATACAAGATAATAATACTAAAAGCTAGACTTTTGATATGGGGAACTTCCTGAATTTCTTTCCCTACCCTCTTCACATATTAATAACTTGGAAGGGTACCTAGAGGACAGAGTTGGTAACTCTGTGGGTAATCTGCTTGCTATTGCAACACAGTCTCACCCATTCATTTCACAGTGCCTCTTGTTTAAATGCTGTTCCTGATCTCGACCAGCCAGCTTCATAGAAGACAGTTGGCCAAGGAGGACATTCCAGTGTCTTTCAGCCTAAAAGATTATTTAAGAAACAGATGACACTAGAACATGGTAGTCAGGAATCACTCTCCTCCCTCCTCCTCCTCCTCCTTCTTTTCCTCCTCTTCCTCCTTCTTCTTCTTCTTCTTCTTATTCTTCTCCTTCTTCTTCTTCTTGTGACCCCAAGACCCTTCTATGGGGAAAACACTGAGGAGAAATTTTATTTTTAATTTTATAATTTTTTTAATTTTTCAGTTAATTTCTTTTCAACAGGGAAATAGATTTTTGCATTTCAAAATTAAAAAGATAGAAAGGCCTTAACTAAAATTCCCCCTCCCAAGGAGAGTCTAGAAAGATAGTAAGAGGACCCAAAACTCACCTTGTTCTTATAGATACAACTAGATAACATGGCAGCATGAATAAACCAGAAAGTGACCTGAAGACTGGCAGAACGAACTCCACAACCAAAAGAAAGAGAAGAGGCCACATAAAGTGGGAAAGGCAGAGACGTGATTTAAGACCTAAAAGGACCATGGACAGGAGGAGCTGGGATCATGGCGAGGAGTGAGAAACATATGATGCCACCAGGGAACTCACACTGGGAAGATGAACCCCTAACATTTTGCTTTGAAAGTGAAAGATGCCTAATTTTGTGAATTCTTACCACCAGCAGGACTTAAAGCCTTGAATTTTAAAAATCTCTGGGAGAGCCTGCAGGGTAACTGAGTCCCACCCTTAAAGAGAGAGCATGACAAACAACCTGAACAGATATGGCCTAGAACCAGTAGCTGTTTGAAAAACACCTGGGCACATGGAAGGGAGAGCAATTTAGTCATCTCAGAGCCTGTCAAAGACAGACAGGGATCTCAGAGAGAACTCCAGGAACAAAGGAGCTGTCGGATCCATCCCCCAACAGAAACAGCTGGACAACTGTGGGAAGCAGGACATCACTAACACTGACTACCTAAATAACTTGTTAACATTGCCTGCCCTGCCTCCGCCACGCTCTGGGGGATCTGCTCTTTCCAATCACACTTGCCTTAGTCCTAGTGCTGGAAGTTCCCACCTCCCACCAACACCATGTCTCTTGACCTCTGTGTTTTGCAGGACCTGGCTCCCAGCCATGGTCAGAGCTGCAGAAGCCTGAGGCACAACTTGTTAAAAGTGCATGCCCTGTCCGTATGCAATTTGCAAATCTGTGTAGGCCTGCCTGGTCCCAGCAGCAGTGACTCAGGGTTTCATTAAGCAAAAAGCCTGGTGCATGCTTTGTTAAAACACTGTCCAAGCTGGGGACCACACACTCCTCAAAACAGGTAAAGAGAGCCACTATAGACAACAGGACTGAAGGGAAAAGTGGCCAGAACACAATAGGGCACATGCAATACACACAGGAATCATTCCCTGGATGCCAGGTTCTGGGGAACAGGGTATACTGTACTGAAGTTCACTACAGAAACTTTTCTTCGTATGGCAATTACCTCTAAGAGCAGGAGATATAGCTGACTTTCCTAACACATAGAAACAGACACAGAGAGTTAGACAAAATGAGGAGACAGAGAAATATGACCCAGATAAAAGAACAGGACAAAATCATAGCAAAAGCCCTAAAGGAAACAGATATAAGTAATATGCCTATTAGAGAATTTAAACTAATGATCATAAAGATACTCACTGGACTTGAAAAAAGAGTGGAGGACATTGATGAAACTCTCAACAAAGAGATAGAAAACATAAAAAAGAACCAATGAGAGATGAAGAACTCAATAAGTGAAATTCAAAAATACACGTGATGGAGTAAATAGCAGGCTAGAGGAAGCAGAAGAAGAAATTGATCTTGAAGATAGAGTAGTGGAAAGTAATCAAGCTGAGCAAATGAGAGAAAAAAAGTTATGCAAATTGAGAATAGTCTTAGGGAGCTTACTGACTACATCAAGTATAATAGCATTCCTATTATAAGGATCCCAGAAGAAGAGACAGAAAAGGAACCAGTTAATTTATTTGAAGAGATAGTACCTGAAAACTTCCCTAATCTGGAGAAGGAAACAGATATCCAGATGCAGTAGGCACAGAGGCACTCCCAAAAATCAATCCAGTGTCCACACCAAGACATATAGCGATTAAAATGGCAAAAAGTAGTGATAAGGAAAAAGACAATAAAGCAGCAAATCAAAAGAAGACAGTACATACAAGAGAAACTCCATAAGGCTATCAGAGGCAGAGGCTTTCGCATCAGAAATATTGCAGGCCAGAAGAGAGTGGCAGGATATATTCAAAGTGCTGAAAGGGAAAAATCTGCAGCTAAGAATACTCTATACAAAAAGGCTAGCACTCAGAATACAAAGAGAGATAGTTTCTCAGACAAACAAAAACTAAAGGAGTTTATGACCACTAAACCAGCCCTACAAGCAATGTTAAAGGGTATTCTTTGAGTGGAAAGGGAAGACCATAAATGAGAGTATGAAAGGTAAGAAACACAAAATCAGTAAAAATAAGTACTTATGTAAATGATATTAAAGGGATTTCATAAAATAAAAGAATGTAAAATATGACACTATAGTCTTAAACATGATGGGGGAGAGGAGTAAAGAATGGGTTCAAACTGAGGTGACCATCAACTTCATATAGACTGCTAAATGCACAAGACATTATACAAAACTAATGGCAACCACAAATCAAAGCCAATAATAGATATTCAAAGTATAAACAAGAAGGAATCCAAGTACACCACAAAGAAAGACAACAAACCATGAAAGAGAACAAGCAAAGAAAGGATCAGAGAGAACAGAACAACCACAAAATGAGTAACAAAATTGCAGTAAATACATTTAGTCCATGACTAAATGGACTAAATACTCGAATCAAAAGACATAGGGTGACAGTGGATAAAAAAACAAGACCTATATGCTGCCTCCAAGAGACTCATTTCAAACCTGAAGTCACCTACAGATTGAATGTGAGGGAATGGAAACATTTATCATGCAAATAGACGTCAAAAGAAAGTCAGTGTAGCAATATTTATATAGGACAAACTAGACTTTAAAACAAAGACCGTAACAAGAGTCAAATAAGGACATTATATAATAATAAAGGTGACAATCCAACAAGAATGTATAATAATTACAAATAGTTAAGTACCCAATATGGGAAGACCCAATTACATAAAATAGTTAATAAGAAATATTAAGGAACTAATCAATAGTAATACAAAAATAGTAGTGGACTTTAACACCACACTTACGTCAATGGATAGATCATCCAAACAGAAAATCAATAAAGAAACAGTGGCTTTAAATGGCACCTGGAATAGATGGATTTAACAGATGAATTCAGAGCATTCCATCCTAGAACAGCAGAATATACATTCTTTTCTGGTACACACAGAACGTTCTCCACAATGCATCACATATTAGTCCACAAAACCAGTCTCAATATATTAAAAAAGATTGAAGTCATACTATACATCTTTTCTGACCATAATGCTATGAAAATAGAGATCAACCACAAGAAAAAAATCTGGGAAGACCACCAGTGCATGGATGTTACTAAACAATGAATAGGTCAACCAAGAGAGCAAAGAAGAAATAAAAAATTACATGGACACAAATGAAATTGAAAACACAATGGTCTAAAATATTTGGAATGCTGCAAAAGTGGTTCTAAGAAGGAAGTTTATAGCAATTCAGCCCTACCTCAAAAAACAAGAAAAATCTCAAATAAACTACCTCATTTTACATGTAAAGTAGCTAGAAAAAGAACCAACAAACAGAAAACCAGCAGAAGGAAGGAAATGATAAAGATTAGAGCAGAAATAAGAGATATAGAAACTAACAAAACAAAACAATAGATCAAATCAATGAAATCAGGAGCTGGTTCTTCCAAAAAATGAACATGATAAACTTTATTTTAAAGATTTTATTTATTTATTTGGGAGCGAAAGAGACAGATAACACAAGTTGTGGTGGGGGGTTTAGAGGGAGAAGCAGACACCCCACTGAGCATGGAGCCTGACATGGGGCTCAACTACAGGACTGAGATTATGAACTGAGTTGAAGGCAGGCACTTAACTGACTAAGCCACCCAGAAGCCCCAAAACGGATAAACTTCAAGCCAGAGTCATCAATCAATAAATAAACAAATAAATAAATAAAGAGAGAAAGAAAGTGAGAGAAAGAGAAAGGCCCCAAATAAACAAAAGAAAAAATGAAAGAGGAGAAATAACAACCAACATCATAGAAAGACAAAGGATTAGAAGAGAATATTTTTGAGAGGCATATAATCTTCCAAAACTGAAGCAGGAACAGACCAATAACCAGCAATGAAATTGAATCTGTATTCAAAAAACTCCCAAAAACAAAAGTCCAGGACCAGGCAGATTCACAGGTAAATTCTACTAAACATTTAAAGATGTGTTAATACCTATTCTTCTCAAACTATTATAAAAAATATAAGAAAGAAAACTTCCAAATTCACTCTATGAAGCTGCTATCACCCTAACACCAAAACCAGATATCGACACCACAAAAGAAAGGTAATTACAGGCCAATATCTCTGATGAACACACATGCAAAAATCCTCAACAAAATACTAGCAAACAGAATTCAACAATACATTAAAAAAAATCATTCACCATGATCAAGTGGCATTCATTACTGGGATGCAAGTGTGGCTCAATATTCATAAATCAATGTGATACATCACATCAATAAAAGAAAGGATAAAAAAACATATGCATTTCAATAGATGCAGGAAAAAACATTTGACAAAGTACAACATCCAATCACGATTAAAAAAGAAACTTAACAAGGTAGGGTTAGAAGGAACATACTTTAACATAATAAAGGCAATATATGAGAAAACCTATAGATAACATCATACTCATAGGGAAAAATTGCTATCTTTCCTCTTAAGGTCAGGAACAAGACAAGGATGTCCCCTCTCATTAGTTTTATTAAACATAGTACTGGAAGTGTTAGCTACAGCAATCAGACAACAAAGAAATAAAACACATCCAACCTAGTAAAGAAGAAGTAAAACTGTCACTACTTGCGGATGACATGATAATATGTATAAAAAACCCAAAAGACCCCACCAAAAAACTACTAGAACTGATAAACGAATATAGTAAACTTGTAGGATACAAAATCAATGTACAAAAATCTGTTGCATTTTTATACACCAATAATGAAACAGCACAAAGAGAAACTAATAAAACAATCCCATATATAATTACATCAAAGATAATAAAATACCTAAGAATAAAACAGAACCAAAGAGGTAAAAAAACCTTCACGCTGAAAACTATAAAGGAATGATGAAAGACATTGAAGATGACACATGAAAATGGAAAGACATTTTATGCTTATGGTTTGGAAGAACAAATACTATTAAAATGCCTATACTCCTCAAAGCAATTTATACATTTAATGCAATCACTATCAAAATACCAACAGCATTTTTCACAGAACTAGAACAATCACTCCTAAAATTTTCATGGAAACTCAAAAGGCCACTAAATAGCCAAAGCAATCTTGAAAAAGAAAAATAAAACTGGTGGTATCACAGTCCCAGACTTCAAGTGATACTACAAAGCTGTAGTAATCAAAATAGTATGGTACTGGCACAAAAACAGACACACAGATCAATAGAACAGGATAGAAAACCCAGAAATAGCTCCATAATTACATGGTCAATTAGTCTTTGACAAAGCAAGAAAGTATATGCAATGGAAAAAACAGTCACGTCAACAAACAGTGTTGAGAAAACTGGACAGCTCCATGCAAAAGAATCAAACTGGACCACTTTCTTATACCATACACAAACATAAACTCATAATGAATTAAAGACCTAAATGTGATACCTGAAACCATAAATATTCTAGAAGAAATCATAAGAATCAATTTATTTGACCTCAGCTGTAGCAACATTTTCTAGGCATGTCTTCTGAGGCAAGGGAAACAAAAGTAAAATAGTATATTGGGACTTAATCTTCTTCACAACAAAGGAAACAATTAACAAAACTAAAAGACAACCTACTGAATGGGAGAAGATATTTGCAAATGACATATCCAATAAAGGGTTAGTAGCCAATATATATAAAGAACTCAGAGAACTTAACACCCAAAAAACAAATAATCCAATTTAAAAAATGGGCAGAAGACCTGAACAGACATTTTTCCAAAGAAGACATACAGGTGGTCAACAGACACATGAAAAGATGCTCAACATTACTCATCATCAGGGAAATGCAAATTAAAACTAGAGTGAGATACCACCTCACACACATCAAAAGGGCTAAAATCAGAAACAAGATACAACAGGTGTTGCTGAGGATGTGGAGAAAAAGGAACACTCATGTACTGTGGGTGGGAATGCAAACTGGTGCAGCCACTCTGGAAAACAGTATGGAGGTTCCTAGAAAAGTTAAAAATAGAACTACCCTCGGACCCAATAATTACTGGGTACCACTGGGTATTTATGCAAGAAATACAAAAACTCTAATACACAGGGATGTGTGCACCTCTATGTTTATAGTAGTATTATTTACAACAAACTGTGGAAGCAGCCCAAGTGTCCATCCGACTGATGAATGGTTAAAGAAGATGTGGTATATATATATACACAATGAAATATTATCCATCCATAAAAAGGAATGAAATCTTGCCATTTGCAATGGCATGGATGAAGTTAGAGAGTATAATGCTCAGCAAAATAAGCCAAAGGAAAAAGAATAAGTCAGACAATGAGATACCATATGATTTCACTCATATGTGGAATTTAAAAAGAGCAAAACAAATGAGTGAAGGAAAAATATAGAAGTAGAGACAAACCAAGACACAGACTCAACGATAGAGAACAAATTTAGGGTTAACAAGGGGAAGTGGGTTGGGGAGGATGGGTGAACTAGGTGATGGGGATTAAGGAGTGCACTTATCTTGATGAGCACTGAGTAATGCACAGAATTGTTGAGTCACTACATTGTACACCCGAAACTAATATAACACTGTGTGTTAACTATACTGGAATTAAAAAAATAATAATAGTAAAAATAAAATTCTCCCTGCTGATTCTGCACCCCACCTCCTAATAGCCCTGCCTAGAGGCAATCAGAATTGTATGTTACTTGTGTATCTCCCATAGCTACTTTTTTATTTTCTTTTAATTACTTGTAGTTTGTTTCTTATACATCTCTTTAATAAAATGATGGATGGGATATTTGTGTTCATATGATATTTTGCCCATACTGTATAAGTGTAGGCTAAATTTCTGGAAGTAGAATTGATAAGGTAAAGGACACATGTCTTTATAATATAAAGAAACTACCGAATCACCAGCAAGAAGTTTTCAATAAGCCATCCCCAACAATGGAAGAAAGTGGATTTTCCCCACATGATCAACACAGCCATTCACCAAGATTGTTAATCAATGCCCATAGAAAGCCTAGCAGGTATCTCTTTCCTGCTGTCATAAGGGGAAATTGTGCCTCTGTCCTTCACATATTTCTCTATCCTGAGGAAAACCCGGGGAATAAAATATAAAGGATAAAGAATTGATTTTAATGTGCAAAATCACCCAAAACAGACTATCTTAAAACAATTCAGAGGTTGTTGGAACTAAAATGGACAGAATGTTTGAATGAAAAGAAATTCTGGATTCAATGCAGAAAATGCTGAAGAACAATTCCCATAAAAGTCTAATCATACCCTGAAACTCATCAGGGTTATTTATAATAAATGTGGAAGGTGCATTTTTCTTGAATGCCCACATTTAATTAAGATTACCTTTGTTATCCTGATATTATCAGAGTTTCAACATAGAAGTCACTCTATGTTTACCAGGAAACGAAGGCTGTAATAAAAGGGACTTGGAGATTTGTATAACCACAGGAAGCTCTGCAGGGCAGCAGGTCTGGAAGACATCAGCAACCTCCTTGGTCAGCATAAGGGAAGCAGGTGCCTTCCCAGACCTGGCCTACAAACCACTGCAGACCTCGGAAACCGTGCAGCTCAGCTCTTCTGGACGGTCCGACCTTTAGTCCATGTGAGGACTGGGATTCAGGGATTTCTGGAATCCTAGTGTGAAGCTGATTTTTATTTTCTTCTTAACACTGTCTCATGAACATTCCCATAGTTTTAATATTCTTTTTTTTTTTTTAAAGATTTTATTCATTCATCAGAGAGAGAAAGGGAGAGAGCACAAGCAGGGGGAGCGGCAGGCAGAGGGTGAAGCAGGCTCCTTGCTGAGCAAGGAGCTCAATGCAAGACTTGATCCCAGGTTCTTGGGATCATGACCTGAGCCGAAGGCAGACTCTTAATCAAGCCACCCAGGCACCCCTTTCGTATTCTTTTTAACACGTGACTTTTTATTGGCTTTTTCATCCAGTGAAATATACTTGGACATGCTAGTGTTTCTATTTTATAACTGCTATACATGATTTCGCAGTGGATATCCTCATGTATTAATATTTTTATAGCACTGATTGTAGCTTTCTTTAACCGAAATGAAGAGACAAAAAGAGGAAAAGAATTCATAGGAGTGGACCAAAATTCTTTATAATTCCCTAACTGTATCTGAAAAATTACTCAAAGAAATACTATATATTTTCATTTAAATGATCTAAAATACATACATATAAACAAACAAGAAACTGCTAACTTGATAGACAAACAATGGCGTCACATTTCAATTTAAATGTTTGGCTCATTAATGAGGTTGGACAAATTTCTTACCCTTGTTGCTTGCATTGCTTCAATATCTTAAAAGTGTTGTCAGGATAATCAACAATGATAACGGATTTTTTTGTTTTTTGTCTATTTCTGGTTTTAATGAAATGTTATGTTGCACCGTAATTGTCAATCTTTGCTCATTCCGCTACAAATAATCTAACAGGAGGAGAGTGGTGTTGCAACATTCTTGCTGGTGAACTCTTGTAGAGAATTTCAGCGTGAGGTAGGGCCCCCAGGGAGTGGAAAGCCTTTCCAGGGAACGTTCCCCTCAGGGCTGCAAATCACAGTTCCAAGCTTTATGAGTGACAACAGCAGGTAAGCCTTGGAGGTTTTTCATTGAGGACGATGAGCATGTGTTCCCACTTCTTAAAACAAAAATAAGGTAAACAATATGTTTATGTTTCCATCTTCTTTCTGAGGCATGGTAACTCCATGCATTTACTGACACATATTTACTCAGTTGTATTTAAAATATTGTCATGGCCAATTTGCTGTGACTTCTTTAAGGAGGGAACACAATTTTCCAGCACTCTTTCCTGAACAGCCATTGTTCAAATTTGGGGAAGCTGAAGCTAGTTCCAATATAATCAGTGAGTTGTTAAGCAATTAGCAGAAACATCTTTTAATGTAGTTAAGTTAGAGCTGGAAAATTCTTTGATCTCTGAAATGTGTTTATTAAATTGTAACATTCTTATTTCTATATGGAAGTTTGTTATAAGCCAAAAAGATCACTAACTGTCTCCAATGGGAAATTATTCATGGCTTAGGGCATACGTTTTCAGGTTGCCTTTCATTATCTTTGAGCTATTTTATAATTTTGTGTAAATAACCGAAGGCAATGCAATATAATTCTTGCTTACGGACTTATAAATTAATCTGTTCTTTGGAGATTCTATTTACCCTCCCATCCAGGAGTATCCCTAAACCTTCTCCTCTATCCCAAAAAAGTCACTTCTGAGTCTACAGAAAAATGCATATCCTCTTCTCTCTGTATATAGATATAGATGATGTAGGAATAGACGTATAGAGATATGAAACAAAAAGAGAGAGGAGGAGGGATGCTTTCAGAGGACAGCATTGTTTACCTCCACAGTAAAATATGTTTCTCAGTTATTCAAGAGACGTAAAACTGTCCCGAGGGAGAGGTTGGCAGTGGGAACTCTATGTGGTTCCTCTGTGTGGGTGATGTGATTTTCAGTGAATTGGCCTGTGTCTCTGTATCTATATCTATTCATATCTATATGTAGGTATATATGCATATATCTGCATAGAGGTACATATATTTCTCTGACTTATCCTTTGACTCTGCTTGTACACTCACCTGGTTTCCTCAATATAGAATTAAAAATCCTTATATGTCATATATTATGCATGTGTGTATATATATATAATATATAATATGTATTAGAGTCATGATTTTATGACTTTTGTTATCTTTTATACTTCTGTTTTGTTATTTTTTTTTAATTTTATTTTATTATATTGTGTTAATCACCATACAGTACATCCCCAGATTCCGATGTAAAGTTTGATGCTTCATTAGTTGCGTATAACACCCAGTGCACCATGCAATACGTGCCCTCCCTACTACCCATCACCAGGCTATCCCCTTCCCCCACCCCCTCCCCTCTGAAGTCCTCAGTTTGCCTCTCACAGTCCATAGTCTCTCATGTTTCATTCCCCCCTCTGATTACCCCCCTTTTCTTTATCCCTTTCTTCCCCTACCGATCCTCCTAGTTCTTATGTTCCATAGATGAGAGAAATCATATGATAATTGTCTTTCTCTGCTTGACTTATTTCACTTAGCATTATCTCCTCCAGTGCCGTCCATGTTGCAGCAAATGTTGAGAATTCGTTCTTTCTGATAGCTGAGTAATATTCCATTGTATATATGGACCACAGCTTCTTAATCCAGTCATCTGTTGAAGGGCATCTCGGCTCCTTCCATGATTTGGCTATTGTGGACAATGCAGCTATGAACATTGGGGTGCATATGGCCCTTCTCTTTACTACGTCTGTATCTTTGGGGTAAACACCCAGTAGTGCAATGGCTGGGTCATAGGGTAGTTCAATTTTTAAATTTTTAAGGGACCTCCACACTGTTTTCCATAGTGGCTGTACCAACTTGCATTCCCACCAACAATGTAGGAGGGATCCCCTTTCTCCACATCCTCTCCAGCCATTGTTTCTTGCCTTGTCTATTTTTGCCATTCTAACTGGTGTAAGGTGGTATCTCAGTGTGGGTTTGATTTGAATTTCCCTGATGGCTAATGATTTTGAACATTTTTTCATGTGTCTGTTAGCCATTTGTATGTCTTCATTGGAAAAGTGTCTGTTCATATCTTCTGCCCATTTTATGATTTGTTTATTTGTTTCTCGTGTATTGAGTTTGAGAAGTTCTTTGTAGATCTTGGATACCAGTCCTTTATCTGTGGTGTCCTTTGCAAATATATTCTCCCATTCCGTGGGCTGTCTCTTAGTTTTTTTGACTGTTTCCTTGGCTGTGCAGAAGCTCTTTATCCTGATAAAGTCCCATAAGTTCATTTTATCTTTTATTTCTCTTGCCTTTGGAGATGTGTCGTGAAAAAGGTTGCTCTGGCCGATGTCATAGAAGTTGTTGCCTATGTTCTCCTCTAGAATTTTGATGGATTCCTGTCTCACATTGAGGTCTTTCATCCATTTGGAGTTTATTTTTGTGTATGGTGTGAGAGAGTGGTCAAGTTTCATTCTTTTGCATGTAGCTGTCCAATTTTCCCAGCACCATTTATTGAAGAGACTGTCTTTTTTCCACCGGATGTTTTTTCCTGCTTTATCAAAGATTAGTTGCCCAAAGAGCCGAGGGTCCATTTCTGGGTTCTCTATTCTGTTCCATTGGTCGATGTGTCTGTTTTTGTGCCAGTACCATGCTGTCTTTGTGATCACAGCTTTGTAGTACAGCTCGAAATCCGGCATTGTGATGCCCCCAGCTTTGTTTTTCCTTTTCAACAGTTCCTTGGAGATTCGGGGCCTTTTCTGGTTCCATACAAATTTAAGGACTATTTGTTCCAGTTCTTTGAAAAATGTCCTCGGTATTTTGATCGGGATAGCATTGAAAGTGTAGATTGCTCTGGGTAGTATGGACATTTTAACTATGTTAATTCTTCCAATCCATGAGCATGGAATATTTTTCCATCTTTTTATGTCTTCCTCAATATCTTTCAAAAGTGATCTATAGTTTCTAGCATATAGGTCCTTTACGTCTCTGGTTAAGTTAATTCCAAGGTAACGCATGGTTTTTGGTGTTATTGTAAATGGGATGGATTCCCTAATTTCTCTTTCTTCAGTCTCGTTATTCGTGTATAGAAATGCAACTGATTTCTGGGCATTGATTTTGTATCCTGCCACCTTACTGAATTGTTCTATAACTTCTAATAGTTTGGGAGTGGATTCCTTTGGGTTTTCCATATAGAGTATCATGTCATCTGCAAAGAGAGACAGTTTGACTTCTTCTTTGCCGATTTGGATACCTTTGATCCCTTTTTGTCTTCTGATTGCTGTTGCAAGGACTTCTAGTACTATGTTGAATAATAGTGGCGAGAGTGGGCATCCTTGTCGTGTTCCTGATCTTAAGGGAAAGGCTTCCAGCTTTTCCCCATTGAGAATAATGCTTGCAGTAGGCTTTTCATAGATGGCTTTTATGAGATTGAGAAATGTACCCTCTATTCCTACACTCTGAAGGGTTTTAATCAGGAAAGGATGCTGTATTTTGTCAAATGCTTTTTCTGCATCAATTGAGAGGATCATATGGTTCTTGAGTCTTTTCTTGTTGATATGATGTATCACATTGATTGATTTGCGAGTGTTGAACCATGCTTGCATCCCAGGTATGAATCCCACTTGGTCATGATGGATAATCCTTTTAATGTACTGTTGGATTCTATTAGCAAGGATCTTGTTGAGGATTTTGGCATCCATATTCATTAGAGAAATCGGTCTGTAATTCTCCTTTTTGAGGGGGTCTTTGCCTGGTTTGGGGATCAAGGTAATATTAGCCTCATAGAATGAGTTTGGTAGCTTTCCTTCTGTTTCTATTTTTTGAAATAGCTTTAGGAGAATAGGTATTATTTCTTCTTTGAATGTTTGGTAGAATTCCCCAGGAAAACCGTCTGGGCCTGGAGTTTTATTATTTGGAAGGTTGTTTATCACTGACTCAATTTCTTCATAGTTAATTGGCCTATTTAAGAAATCTATTTCTTCCTGTTTCAGTCTTGGTAGTTTATAGGTTTCCAGGAAGGCCTCCATCTCTTCCAGATTGTTTAGTTTTTTGGCATATAGCTGTTGATAAAAGTTTCTAATAATCCTTGCAATTTCAATGGTGCTGGTCGTGACCTCTCCCTTTTCAGTCATAATTTTAATAATCTCAGTCCTTTCTCTTTGTTTTTGGACAAGTTTTGCCAGTGGTCTATCAATTTTATGGATTCTCTCAAAGAACCAGCTTCTAGTCCTGTTGATCTGCTCTACTGTGGTTCTGGTCTCTAATTCATTGATTTCTGCTCTAATCTTGGTCAACTCCTTCCTTGTCAGTGGGTTAGGCCTGTCCCTCTGTTGCTGTTCCAGTTTCTTGAGGTGAGAATATAGAAACTGCATTTTAGATTTTTCTATTCTTTTGAGTGAGGCTTGGATGGCTATGTATTTCCCCCTTAGGACTGCCTTTGCAGTATCCCATAGGTTTTGGACCGTTGTGTATTCATTCTCGTTGGTCTCCATAAATTGTTTAATTTGTTTTTTGATTTCCTGGTTTATCGAGTCATTCTTGAGCAGGATGGTTCTTAGCCTCCAAGTGTTTGAGTTTCTTCCAGGTTTTTCCTTGTGGTTGAGTTCCAATTTCAGAGCGTTGTGGTCTGAGAATATGCAGGGGATAATTTCAATCTTTTGGTATTGGCTGAGACCTGTTTTGTGTCCCAGAGCATGATCTATTCTTGAGAATGTTCCATGGGCATTTGAATAGAATGAGTATTCTTTGGTTCTGGGGTGTAGTGTTCTATATATATCTATGAGGTCCAACTCGTCGAGTATGGCATTCAAAGCCTTTGATTCTTTGCTTAGTTTTTGCCAGGGTGTTCTGTCTATTTCTGATAGTGGGGTGTTGAGGTCCCCTACTATTACTGTGTTCTTATCTATATGTCTCTTTATTTTGGTTAAGAGTTGGCTTGTGTATCTTGCTGCTCCCCTGTTGGGGGCATATATATTAATAATTGTCATATCCACTTGTTGAATACTTCCTTTAAGAATAATATAGTGCCCTTCTGTATCTCTCTCTATGGCCTCTAGTTTAAAATCCAGTCTATCTGATATGAGAATTGCTACTCCAGCTTTCTTTTGAGGTCCATTTGCGTGGAAGATGGTACTCCATCCCCTTACTCTAAGTCTGAATGCATCTTTGGGTTCAAAATGAGTCTCTTGTAGACAGCAAATGGATGGGTCATGTCTTTTTATCCAATCTGCAACCCTGTGGCGTTTTATGGGAGAGTTTAAGCCATTTAGATTGATAGAGATTATTGACAGATATGATTTTAATGATGCCATTTCTCTTTAAAGTCTTTGTATCGGTTGTGACTTGCTGCTCTGTATCACTCTTGGGGCCTTTTTACCTTTATAGAGCCCCCCTTAATATCTCCTGTAGGGCTGGTTTCGTGGTTACGAAATTGGTTAATGATTGGCGATTTTGGAACGTCTTTATTTCTCCATCAATTCTGAATGACAGCTTTGCTGGATAAAGGATCCTTGGCTGCATGTTTTTCTCTGAAAGAGCTTTAAAAATGCCCCCCCAAGCCTTTCTCTCATTCCAGGTCTCTGTAGACAGGTCTGACGTAATCCTGATACCTTTGCCTTGGTACGTGAGAAATTTCTTTGCCCTGGCCGCTTTCAATACTGTATCCTTGGATCTAATATTTGCGAATTGCACTATGACATGCCGTGGCGTAGGTTTGTCCTGGTTGAGCTTGGATGGGGTCCTCTCTGCCTCTTGGACACGAATGCTTGTTTCCCTTGCTAGATTAGGGAAGTTTTCAGCTACAATTTGTTCAAATATCTCTTCTAGACCTCTGTTTTTCTCCACCCCTTCAGGGATGCCGATGATTCTGACATTGGATCGTTTCATAGAGTCAGTAATCTCCCGTAATCTACATTCGTGGGCGTGGATTTTTTTAAGACCAGCTTCTATTTTCGTTTTTTCTTCTACTAACCCATCCTCCAATTCGCTAACGCGTTCCTCTGCCTCGGTGACCCTGGCCGTCAGAGCCTCTAGTTTTGACTGCATTTGGCTCATAGAATTTTTAATTTCTGTCAGATTCGCTCTCATTTCTGCCCTTAGGGATTCTATATTCTCAGCAACGCTTTCTCTGATGCTTTTTTCAAGTTTACTCATCATCTTGACCATTGTTGCTCTGAATTCCATTTCTGATAATTGGGATACATCCATATGTATTAATTCTGTGGCCGAGGCCAATTCTGTGGCAGAGGCCACAGACTCATTATCTTTTCTTTGCTGGGGGGGACTTCTCCTTCTCGTCATTCTGATGAAGAGAGATTGCAGGGTTGTCCAGAGCCCAAGTGTTGACTGGGACCCAGGCCGTGCGCCCTTGTTTTATAGAGATCTTAGGGATGTGGGCTTCTTCCTTAAAGAGTTTATTTATTTATTTGAGAGAGAGAGAGACAGTCAGCAAGAAAGGGAACCCAAGCAGAGGAGTGGGAGAGGAAGAAGCAGGTTCCCGGTGGAGAAGCCCGATGAAGGACTCCTTACGGAGCGTTGTGATCACACCCTAATCCGAAGACAGGTGCTTGGTGACTGCGCCACTCAGGCGCTCCGGGTTGTGGGCTTCTTGATTTTTCAGCCTGCCTTCTGGGGGAGGGGCCTGCCTGCAGGTACTCAGAAAACCCTGTTTGGGTAGAGTCTCTGTGTCCCTTGCGAGGGGGGATGGGGATGGGCACCCTGTGAGCCGGTATTTCCGGGCTTTTGTTCTCTGGCGGCTTTCCCTGGCGGTTTGCTATGCCTCTTCTGAGAGAGCAGCAGCGGCTGAAATTCAGCCTCTGTCTCAGAACAGAGGGATCGCGGATCGTTCTCCACTGATGTTCTGGCCACTTTAACTCTGTTTCTGTTGGTGCTGCTCAACCCTGCAGCATCCCGGGCTGTGCGCCCCACACCCGGCGTCCCAGCCCTCACTTCCAGGGCCGGCACGTCTCTGTCCTTTGTGTTTCCAACCCCGCCCGCCGCCAGCCGCCCCGCGCGGGCTCCCGGAGCTCCCCGTCTCAGTCTGGTGTCTCACGGGTGCTGTCCGCGAGTCCGCCTGCTCCCCCGTGCAGGTGGCCCGCCAACCGCCAGCCGTCCCGCGTGCGCTCCCGGAGCTCCCTTCTCAGCCTGCTGTCTCAAGCGTGCGGGTCCGCGGTCTGTCCGCTCCCCCTTGTAGGTGGCTACCGCTTCCCGGCGCCCTGACACGGCGGCTCCCTCCCCCTTCTGTTTAGCTTCCGATATCTGTGCGCGGTTTCACGGCTCCCCGCTTCGTACCTCGATACTCAGCGCTGGAGATGTTCATTTGTAGAGATCCAGATGTATCTTCCTGCGTCTCAGGCTGATTCCGTGGATATTCCTGCTGGTCTGGTACCTATCCAGCTCAACTCAGGGGACCGGCTGAAAAAGGTGTCCCCTACTCCTCCACCATCTTAACCTAACCCTCTGGAACTTGTTTTAACATTTCATTTAATTCAGATTTTATTCTGTTTTGTTATTTTTCTGATTTTATCACTCAGTTCTTGTGGGACTAGATTTAAATCTGTTTTGGGGAAAGGGATCATTAACACCATTATTTACATTACCTGTTTTCATTAAGGTAAAAGCACAGGGCTAATTATGGAATAATGCAAATGATCCCATAATGAAGATGTGCTTAAGATGCCCTGCCCCCATTCCAGGTATCCTACAGTGAGCCTTTCAGCTATATTTGCTTCCAATTAGAAACTACTTTAACTAGATACTTCCTCATGGATCCTTGGAAAATGGCCTGTAGATTCACTGTTTTCTAAATCTTATGATAATTAGACTTCTACCAGAGCCATTGTTAATTATTTCCAAAATTACTTAGAATAATGGGTGTGTAGAGTACAACTATTTTATGATGTGGAACCAAACAGCGGATTTTACTACAGATGCTTAGAGAGAGGGTATGCATAGACAGAGAGCTACATAAGTAGGAGTCGTTTGGGAGGCCTTCCATTCCAAAGGGGCAGGTATACCTGGAATCACCTGGTGGGGAGATGGCATGTGATGTGTGGGTGGGACACAAAGCATGCTGGGGGTACATGGTGAAAGACAGGCCTTCTGTGGGAACTAATTAAAGGGTTGCAGGGGCTTTGAATCCCATGCCTAAGAACTGGCACCTCGTTAAACAACCTGAAACAACTACATAAAATATAGTCTGTTGTTAATATAACGAATCAGCAAAATGATTGAGGAAGCAAGACCAGGGCATAAAAAACAGTTCAGAGGGGCACCTGGGTGGCTCAGTCAGTTGACTGTCTGCCTTTAGCTCAGGTCATGATCTCAGGGTCCTGGGATCAAGCCCTGTGTCAGGCTTCCTGCTCAGAAGGGAGTCTGCTTCTCTTTCTCCCTCTCCCTCTATGTATGCTCTCACTCTCTCTCAAATAAATAAATAAAATATTTATTTAAAAAAAACAGTTCAGAGAATTTGTAGAACAGACAGACCAATTGTTGGGTGAAAATATGCACCCCAAAGTTCGTAGCAGCAATGTCCACAATTGCCAAACTGCGGAAGGAGCCAAGATGCACTTCAACAGATGAATAGGTAAAGAAGATGTGCTCCATACGTACAATGGAGTATTACTCAGCCATCAGAAAGGATGATTACCCAACATTTGCATCAACATGGTTGGAACTGGAAGGGATTATATTAAGTGAAGTAAGTCAAGCAGAGAAAGACAATTAGCATATGGCTTCACTCATATGTGGAACATAAGAAATAGAATGGAGGACCATAGGGAAAGGGAGGGAAATCTGAAGGGGGAGAAATCAGAGAGGGAGAAGAACCATGAAAGACTATGGACCCCGGGAAACAAACTGAGGATTTCAGAGGAGAGGGAGATTGGGGGAGGGGGTGACCAGGTGATGTTTATTAAGGAGGGCACGTGTTGTGATGTGCACTGGGTGTTATATGCAGCTAATGAATCATTGAACACTACATCAAAAGCTAATGATGGTACTATATGTTTGTTAACTGAACATAATAAATAAAAAACAACAAAAAATATATACAAATAGTTTGGGGAAAAGTGACATTTAAGATGAAATCTTTTTTTTTTAAGATTTATTTATTTATTTGAGAAGGGTAGCAGAGGGAGAGGGAGAGAGAGAATCCCAAGCAGACTCCACACTGAGCATGGAGCCCAACACAGGACTTCACATGGGACTTGATCTTGTGACCCTGAGATCATGACCTGAACTGAAATCAAGTCAGATGCTTAACTGACGAAGCCACCCAGGTGCCCAAAGATGAAATCTTAAATTAGTCCATTTTATTTACAGAGGGGGAGACTTCAGAGTCTTCTGAAGGAGTCTGGTTCCTTTAGGCAGAAAGTAAAATAAAAATTAATCAATCAACCACCAATCAATCAATCTACAAATGCCAACTTCAGTAACCACAGGTCCACCCACCGCAGGTAGCATTTTCCCACACATCAGAGCCACGTAGATTGCCTAGTGCCGGCCTCTCCCTGTGTCTCTGGGACAATTGAGAAACATATCTTTACCATGAAGGCAAAAAATGCTGTCCTATGAAAGTCTCTGTTTCTCTTTTTCATTTTTAGATAATGTAAAAGCTCAGGTTTATTCAAATCCTTTATGTTCATACTATGTACATGTGTTAAAAACTTATCTCGGTTCCGGTTTATTGTTAATAACCTCATCTTTTTTTTTTTTTTTAACTTTGAGAACATGTTTTCATGTGATCTTTACAATCGTTACTAACTTATGAGGCAACATTTAGACATATTCAGGTCTGGAAACAAGATCCCCATTTTCCATGTCTTTGTGAATCAAAAACCACGTATATTTAGAGATTACTTCTATTTTCCTGCTTGTGGGCACATCAGTTGAAATAAACTGGAAATATTCTTTTGAGATGTAATTGTTCTTATATGTATCTATTCACCCATCTATTGTCATTCAGCACATACATCGTACTAGATAACACAACACACTGCAAGTAAATTAAGCAAAATAGACATGTGTCTGATGGAACTTAACATTCCTCATGGGGTAAAACAATACCAGTGATACACATTCAAAAGAAACTTGTATAAGGTGCTATACAAGTCAATAAACATTTGAATGATAGCTATGATTTAATGCTTTTTCTACATTATGTAATACACTTATTGGGGTATGGCCAAGTAGGATAAGAGCTTCACATCTAATATAATTTAATTTCTACATATTGATTGCTATGTATGGAAAACATGCTTGCATAGACCAACTATGAAAAATCAGCTCATTACCAAAGCAATTTGTAAACATTTCCAGAGGGTAAGATTGGTTGATAAAAATTCAAATGCATTTAGATGTGTTTCGTATGAACATTATTTAAAATTGTGCACAGCAGGGGAAGAGGTCATGTATTTAATCCTTCCAGGCAATGTCAGATTGAGATTTTTTTTTAAATGTCAACATAACCTACCAATTCATAGGTTTGTATAACACTATTGATAACACAGCTGTTATCTGTTTGATGGGTTCTCTTCTTTAGGAATGTCAGCTGTTAGAATGAAGGCTAGTGGGAGTGTCACTAATATCTCCTCATACACTGGGAAGCTTTCCCTTCTGTGTTTTCCTCAGTGAGCTGATGCAGTGAGTCATGGAGACAAAGCAAACAGATGTGAAGGTGACAAATGCAGCATCTGCCCCTTTGGCTCCCAACATCCCCTAGACAAGCAGCAAAGCCAGAGGGAATGTGCATCCTGGCTTCTGGGAAGCATTTTAGATGTAATGTACACAGCCATTTGTGAAATATTACAGGTCATTTCTATCCACATATTGTATTTTACATCTAGCTTAGGTAAACATCTTATCTTTCATTTTACGTTACTGACTAAAGCAACTGGACCATAGCTTACAATTGCCTTAAAAATTTATTGGTGAATAGGAAGTAAATCTGTGGTCAAGGGGTTTGTGTGTTCACTGAGAAAACACATCTGATTTCTTCCTCAATTACAAGATGTGTCTTCTAAAAGCAAAACATTAAAATTTAGATCACTCTTTTTCATGTAAAGAAAATTTTGGGAAAGCACTGCAATATTGTTTCTACAAATTTTGTTCTTTTCTATTAATGTGAAAATAATATCCAGAAGCACCAGGTTTATATAATGAAAAGTCAGATGTGATGAGAAGTATATTAGGGATGATTAGCAATAAGATAAATATTTAGCTGTGGAAGGGTATGTATCTCCTTTGTTGTACAGTTCTCCTGAGTCATTTCAGCTCTAAGATTCTAGCTCCTCCTCTACTCTAGGGGTGCACATCCTAGCTCAATTCTGAAAATATTAATGCGTTTTTTATTCAGCAAGTACTCGTCAACCATATTATGTTCCAGGCACTGTGCTAAGTACTGTAGCTAGTGAAGTTGACCAGAGGAACTCAGACCTTCTGTAGTTCCATTTCCAGTCTAGAGGCAAACAGAACAAAATAAGCAATTTACATGATAAGATAATGTAATAAGTCTCTTATATGGAAGGTGAAGTCTATGATGGAAGTCCCTAGCCAGGGCTGCTAACTCAGTGTAGGAAAGTACAGGAAGGCTTCTAATTTGAGACTTGAAGAAAACTAAAGAAGATTGATAAAAGCATTTCCTAGGCATGTGCAATGTCCTGAATAGTTTAGGAAATAAAATATACATATACATATGTGTGTGTGTGTGTGTGTGTATATATACATATACACACACACACACATATATACATATATACATAGGCATATATATACACACACACACATATATATATATATATATATATATATATATATATATATACAAATATACATATGTATGTGGTGCCCAGAACAGGATAACATGAGAATGCTCTGATGTAGGCCCCCAGGAAAGAATTTATTTCAAGAGCTCAAGAGCAGACAAGAGTGACAGTTCTGTGGGAAGGTCCAGCAAAATAAAGATCCAATGTGTTCATTGGAATAATTAATTCCAAAGTATTGGCATTCCCAGGAAGTCAGGTTCAGTGAAGTGCTAGGATTACATTATTAAGTCAAAGGAAAGGAGTAGCCAAGAATGAAATAGAATGAACTAGGACCCGGAGGAATGTAGGATGTAACTCAAACACAGAGGCACAGAGAGGCCAGGCAGAAACAATTCCAGGGTAACAATGGGGGGATTAGTCACAGACTGAGGAAGAGATATGGTGATGGTTTTATGTGTCAAGTTGACTAGACTAAGGATGTTTATTCCTTACTTGTTTATAGCTGTTAAAACATGATTTCTGGGTGTGTCTGTGAGGATGTCTCCAGAGAGATTAGCTTCTGAATCTGTAGACTGAGTAAAGAAGATCCCCCTTAGTGCAAATGGGCGTCATCCAATCTACTCAGGGCCTAAATAGAACAAAAATGTGAAGGAAGGGTAAATTTCCTTTCTTCTTGAGTTAGTACACCTATATTCTCCTGCACTCAGCTCTTGACTCCCCTGGTTCTCAGACTTTCAGACTTGGGCTGAACTACACCACCAGCTCTCCTTGTTCTCCAGCTTGCAGACAGCAGATAGTGGGATTTTCTGGCTTTCATATTAAATTCCTATAATCAATTTTCAGATATGCTGTTGGTTATATATCTATAAATATCTAAATATATCCTATAGGTTCTCTTTCTTTGGAGATCTCTGACTAATACAGATATCTAGAGTGACATTGTTTTCAAAGCAGTTCTATTTCTGTGACTGATGATATAAAGTGAGAAGGATTCCATAGAGGTTGTTCCTCTTACTTCTGTTAATAGAAACTCGGGTAATAGCCTAACAGTGAGTACGGGTATAAGTAGTAATGGAAAAAATAAAGATATTAAACAATTGAAATAATTTTGTGGAGAAAAGGAGGGAGATCTAGTACTTCTGGTAATAGAAAATCAGGTAATTGCTTAACAGTGAGTATGGACATAAATAGTAATGGAAAATTAAAGATACTAAACAATTAAAATAATTTTGTGGAGAAAAGGAAGGAAATCAAATACACTTAGAATAGTGTATTTGCTAAGATGCATATCCAGTTGGATGCTATAGAGACCTGAAATTACAGTAACTTACCTTATATAGAAGGGTGTTTCTCTTTTATGTAACAATTGATAATGCTGCTTAATCTACTATAGCATGTAATTTTTTTTTTCAATTCATCACAGGAAGATCACTTTGGGAAATGCAATAAAAAATATCTCAGGGAAGTCAAGTGACTATAAACATTTCTAAATGTAGTACTCTTACTTGTTTTACTTTTCCGGTCACTGGGAGCACTGTGCAGACTGCCATTCCTCTGAGACTGCACTTAGCTAAAATGAAGCAGTTTTTAAATGGTATGGTAATTCTGCTTCATCAGTTCATTCTGGGACCCGGGCTTCTTCTGTCTTGGGGCTCTTCATCTCATAGATGAACTCACCTACAAGGAAGATAATGAATGGTGCCCCATCAAAAATTAAAAGAAACTCTTACTCTCTGAGGAAAAATACTAAAAGACAAATATGGTCCCTGGCACAGATGCATAATAAAAAAAGTCAACCAGAATGCAGTGTAACACAATGTTTGGTGACCATGAGTTTAGAGTGGCTCTGTTTTACATGAGTATGAAATATTTGTCAGCTTAACTCAACAACATGGCCTCAAGTATGGAGTCAACTCTCCACTGGATTCCTCCAGACCATGACTGTTGACAGATATATCAGAGTGGAAAGGAGACAGGAGAGGCTAAGGTAGTGGCAAAAAGAGTTATCCAACCCCTGCAATTGGGAGTCTAAGCAGACATTGTCAAGGACTGCTATGTGAGACTAAATGGAAAGATTGGTAGACTGGTCCTCACACAGAGCTTGAAACACCAATCTATTGGAAAGAATTAATCACGCAACCTGTAATAGAGGTCATGATTACAGAGTCGAATATATGGGTTTATTATTTCAGGTGGTAACGAGAACAAAGTAGCATGAGGTTGATAGTGTGAACATGGAGAGGTACAGAAATTGGGTGAAGTGGGCCACTGGAGATGAGGAGGTAGAAGTTGTTGGTGTCTGATAAGGAGGTGTCTGAAGTTGTTGAATGGGTCATGAACATGAGTCTTCAAATCATTCAGAATGTTGGAAGGGCTGTAAGTACAGTATGGAGCCAGTCCACAAGTCATGTGCTAATGTTTTAGTGACTGAAAAGTAGCCAAGTAGGCAATAGATGACAAAAAGGAGCAAAGAAGAGCACTGAGTAGCAAAATAAATACAAGAGTGAGAATGTTTGTTTATGTATTTGTTTCAGAGAATGGTAGAATAGGGATTGTCTGGAATTGGCAACAACATGCTGGGTAAGGGATGAATAAGCCTAGCAAGGTTGGGACCAAAGCCTGGTGAGTGGACTGACTTGTATTTCACGTGGTAATTTAGCCCAAGATTGTGATGTGTGGTGGTTTTAGCTGACTCCCCTGAAAGGTGGATTGGTCATAGAGAACAGCCAAGGCTCCTGTTCCTCGGAAGGGTTAACATTTCCTTTGAAGGATTCTCACTTACGTAAGTTAATAATATGTATATGGTGAGAGGTGGCCAAGAGGTTATCTTTCTCCAGACAAAGGCAAAAGTCAGACAGGATTCTTGGCATGATTGTTAAAGTTGATGTAATTGGGCTATGGTAGAAAATGGCTGACATACCTGTTTTCTCTCTTTTCCTTCATTTTTCTGACAACTTGAGACAGAATTTTTCAATCTTTTTTTTTTTTTTTTTAACATTTGTCTCTATTAAGTGCAATGGCTAAGCAATACCCAGCTATACCTGAGCAGGTAATATACATTAGTGAGTATATGTCTGAAGTCTGGAGCTGACATTGTTCTGTTAATGAAGCTGGAAAGTGAAGTTTTGCCAATCTAAATCAATGGCAGTATAAGAAGTTCTGGATAGCTGTTACAGTGAATAAAGAGTTTTTCCTGATCTTCTTATTATTCTTAGCAGGGCAGAGTTGGTGAAATTAAATTATAACTTATTTTTGCCTTATTGGTGGTACAAATGGACAAGCTCCATACACACTGAATCTAATTAAATGAAAATTCTTTTCAGGCAATACGAGGTAGTTAATACTGTGCTAGCAAATGCTTACATGGCCCTCTAGGGAAAAAAATGTATCTGTGTTATTATAAATAACTTTATTATAAATTTTATCATAAACTTTATCTATATGTATTATAAAGGTTATTGTTTTAAGAATATGTAGCACTCAATTCACAAGTAATTATAAAAATACAGAATACATTTTGTAATAAATTCCTTGTAAGTATAACCAATCTGTGGTGCAATTTAGCCATTGATTCATAAAACTGGACTACAAAGAAATGCTTGACTACTACCTGATTCAACACTTATGTCATCAATGGATGAATCCAGTCTTAACATGAATATATGTTAGAACTTCACTCACTTCTCAATGACATTAGCAAGTTTTTTGTTTCCAAATATTGATGTATTTCCTCACTTTTTTGAACTGTATTCACAAGATACTGGCTACAGACACAACACAATTTTAAGTTTAATTTCAATTATTGATATTTTCTCTTTCATGTTTTTAAGTCCAGACAATCAACAAAATGATAAATTAACCCCCTTGTTTTGGTATTTGAAAAATCTCTGCAATAATGTACTCCCATTAGGACTGATTTCAGTGACCAACAGGGCTTCACTAAATATATAGGTGGGAGAAGATTTCCAATGGCCCACCATTCTATACTATTTCCACCACATAAAAGCAATAGACAGAAGTCTATTCTCAAGGGCATGTATGTAGTAAAATCTGCAGAAAAATTAGGAAGTAATACATCTTGGTTATTCATTACTTTTGATTTTAGGGTAATTTATTTAATTTTATGTTTATGTAATTTATATTTGATAATGACTGTTTAAAAACTGGCTTCTGAAATTCTTGAAAATTTATCAGTTGTCCCTTTGAGGTGACATGAACAAGTTCCATCACACCATTGGCTTATCCTATTTAAAAGCAATGGCTAAAATCTAATAGTTGTTCCATTTTGCGAAGAGGAAAGTAGTTCTAAGCTGTTGTAAAGAGTCCTGACCTGTATGGTCTCAGGAACTTCCCCGACATAAGCATGTGGCTCACATGAAGGGTAAGTGGGAAGCATTAACAGTATGGGAGACGAGGAAAATCCTGGTGTCATTAAGGACTAGTCTGAAAGCTATTATGCATCGTGGAGGAATTGCAACTTGGACTCCTGGTTCTGCCATTTTCACCTCTTTGACTCTGGACAAGTTTTTCAACTCGTATTTCTGTTTTCTGACCTATTACATGCAAGTATTATAGCACATCCTTACAAGTTCCTTCCAAAATTTTGATAAGTTAATACGTAAAATTTAACTTACATACTGTGTGGTAGACACTACTAGGAAATCTTCAGATCAGTAGAACCGCTACACTTTCCCCAAATTCTGCATGTATCTTTCTCTTTACTTTCTGATTCTAGAATTTTCCAGGTTGTATTTTGTTTTGTTTTGTTTGTTTTTTGCAGGGAATAAAGTTTGAATATACAGTCATTTTGTACAATCCATGCTAATGATGAAGTTAATTGCATAAAGAAAATTGGCTTTCGGGAAAATCTCTTGGAAGACAGAAAAACATCATAAATAACTTTCTCATAGAGCAATCAATTGTCCAAAGCAGTGCAAATACTATGATGAGGGATTTCGATACAACCATGTAAAATCGTGTCACTGATATTTAGTCATTCCATTTTAGAGGCTTTGTCTCTCTGAATATCAGTTTCTTCACTTATACAAAGATTTCATTTTATTTATAAATATGTCAGTATTCATCTGTAAAGGGTAAAACACATTTTTTTTATTAAGAACTATAACCAAGATATCATTGTCACTTGAAAAAATTAGTAATGATTTCTTAATGATAATAAGTATTTCACAGGATTATTTTAGGGATAAGAAGTAAAGAATGAAAAATTACTTCACATTATGATCTTTAAGGACAGTTATTAATATAGTTATCATTGTTATTAAATGCAAATATTTTACCTCCATCTAAAATATAATGACAAACATGTGTACACATACCTCATTCAAGTAGTTAACAGGAGAGAAAATTTCTCTCATAATGAAGTGTTTTTCTCTAGAAATACCATTGCACTGTTACTGGAATTTTAGGCAAATAAGGTGGCAAAGAGTATCAGATAAGTTTCCAAAACCTGTTGCACTCTATGTAACTTGATTTACTTTCCCATGAGAATGTTGTCAACAAAGTGTAGGGGATTATTCACCCACATTTTCATATAAAGTTAAGACAACTGAAGAGAACATCCCTGAGTTCTTTTATTTTCCGCTTTAAGAGACTGTATAGTGTGATCATTTTATCACCTATTATAAGAAATTCATTGGTTTTTCTTTCTATCAACAAGTTTAAATTTACCTCCCCCAAATACATAAAATTAGTAATGCTTTGAGCCTGTTCCAAATTTGGCTTTCTCTGTCCATTTTCAACTGTCTTTCACTCTTGACAATCGTGCTCCACAGACTGATAATTCAACCTGACTCATGTTATCAAGTCTAGGATAGCATTTGCATATTTAATGACAATCTATGGGTATTGTGACAATTAGTTCAATTGTTTCATGGTAAAATTCATGTTCTAAATAGAGTGTGGGCTGTGGTCATGACTGTTAATATAGGCTAATGTTTATGCTCATGAAAGGAGCAAAAATTGTAACTTATTATTCATAATTGTAGCTCACTTGGGCTTCTGTGTTGCCTGAAATTAGAGCTTACCAGAGCTAACCAATAAGGGCTCAACATTTGTCAGTCTCATGGGCTTGCTCTGAAGACTGAGACTTAGAGCCACAAATACCATGTATAAAGTAACTTAGATACAGGTAGAGGATACAAATGCTGTTCTTTTTGTTTGTTTGATTTCTTTTAGTATTCCTTGTGAAGAAATGGAGCAAGTGAGAGAGACTTTGGTTTATTTTTTATCTTTTCCTCCTCAATTTAAATTACCTGGTAAGTTTCTAAGGCATTTTCAGGCTGAACAGGAAGGTTATCAAAGTAGTTCAGTTTTCAAACAGGTCTCTGAAAACTTGAATTGTTAAAATATATTTTGTAATGATTGCTATTTCTTAAATGTGATTATATTTATTTTTCACAAAAATACTATTACCATTCATAATTAAATATTTCTGCCTCCTAGCCAGCTATCAAGAAGTCACAATTTCATGACAAATTCATCCATTTATTCCAAAAATTGGGTTAACTACTCACCCCACCCTTTATGTCCCACTTATAGTGGAACACATTTGATTTCACTTAAAAATTAAACTAATGATATATAATCTTATTATTAAAGTTAGGCTACCACTACCATAGGTATGTGCTATTATTCTCAAATATCTGTGGACCAAAAAGGAATTTGGGCTATTATAGTCAACATTCAACAACCATTATTTGACTCTGGACAAGTTTTTCAAATCGTATTTATATTTGAACCCCTTGGAAAAGAAGATAAAGAAAAAAAAAACTTCATCCATAGAGGACATGAAAATCCAGTTCATTTACACATTTTTCTTCCTCCAAAGATGAAGTACTCACTGAAATTTTCGAGAGATTCAGACCCCTAAATCAGCTAAAACTACTCATAAGTAGGATTCCTGACTCACTGAATATAAGTGGCCGGCTTCATTCACACTGCAAGACCTGTGTGGTGTGGGTCGCTTTTCAGCCTCTCGCTCACTGTGCTCTGCCTTCTTTCCCAGGACCCCCCATCCCCTGGCCAGCGGCTGGCTCTGAGGCTTCCCAGCCCCTTACCACAGTCAGCAGCTGGCATCCACAGATATCACCTTTCTCCATGTCTCATAAAGGTGGCATGCACAAAAACTATTAACAAGCAAAATCTTGGACACATAAGCAGTACAATAAAGTACAAAAACTCATTCTTGAGGGTTTGGTTTCAACGCAAAACTCGTCCTGTAATGGCCGTTCTGGCACGGCACCTGCAGGACCTCAACCAGTCTTCACATGACAGGGAAAGGACAGAGAACAAGAAGGTAAAAATTTATGTTATATCCCTAATGGAAAACGATCAAATGTTGGAAGGAGAAATGAAACCAATGTTATTTGCTTTGTAGTGAGAGAGATGGCTCAGGTTATTTCTGTTTATATTACCATGCAAATCAACCGAGTCTTAGTATGTGTTTTAAGACAGTAATTATTTATATTGATTGGCAAGATTTCTTTGCTTTTCCCGTCACTTTATATGTGAATAAATTTCTCTTCTGTATGTGACTCTTATTTATGAAGTTAATTACTTTTTTATTTAGAGTCACCTGGGATGAAAAATCCAATAACTTTCCTAGGACAAGCCTGACCCTCAGAAGAGCTTGTGGGGAGATGCAGAATAGAGAGACCTCTTAGCGACTGCACGTTTAGATTGTTCACTGTACCTCCACGCGACGGCTCACTATTAATGTTCCATAGAGAGTTTTCAAAGAAATGTGTACAATTTAGTTTCAGCTCCGACATCCATTATTTGCATTTAAAAGTGATATTATTAGCTCCATCTTGGTAATTCTTGGCAATGATCATTTATCAATAATTTGTTTACCCCTGGGGTCTCAAGACATTAATAGCACACATAATTTCTAATTACTTTGCATTCAGTCCTTGGAGTCCCAATGTATTAATTAAATGTTAGTCACTAATAATTTATAAATTTATAAGTAAAGATGTAAGGACCAGTTCCTGATGAAAAGGTCAAAATTTTAAGTATGCTGTTTATTTTATATTTATTCTTTTTTTGGAAATTATAAAATTAATGAGATTCTTTGCTGATCCTACACCTCTCCCCGAATATATCATTAGTCAAACCAGTTATTTGCGACAACATATGTTAAGTAATTTTGGCTGGAAATTATATATTGTTGGGGAACTCTTAAATTATTTGGGGGTCAAGATAAATGAAGAAAATAAATCTTCATGAAATGCTCATGTTTTCTTTTTATATTATGTAGGTTAGACAAGATTTCTACTAAATTGAAGAAGTTCTTAAACTCAATATAATTATGTAAAAATACTATAAAATGTTTGGCTAATAATTAATGGCACTAAGCATAATTTCAGCTTATATTGAGGACATATCTTTGTCCTCCAAATACTGAAAACAAGAGGAACCATCTAGGTAATATTTAAGAGCAGCAAAATGACTGCTTTTTAAATTACGGTTAGGCATGAATTTGCTATAGTCTTCTTCAAATGATAATTTTTGTTTGGAGAATTAGCTGCAGTCCTAATCATAGATGTTTTTGGATAGTTGTGTGACTGAATTCTTACCAGAGCATTTGGCTCTTATTGTCAAGGCTGGCTTCCTTCTCCTTACTCAGTCGGCCACTGTAATAGTCTCAATAATGACCACCCGAAGATTTTGAGTTCTAATCAATCCAACCTCCCAGTGTTATCATGTAAGGAAATAGTCTTTGCAGATGCAATTAAGTTTCTTGAGACAGGGAGATTATCTTGGATTATCTGGGTGGACTTTAAATCAAATCACAGTTGTTCTTATAGGAGAGGCTGAGGGAGATTCATCACATGGAGAAGAGGAGAAGGCAATGTGCCCACTGAGGCAGACATGGCAGTGAGGCAGCCTGAAGCCAAAGAACATCATCAGCCACCAGAAACCTGAATGAACAAGAGATGGAGTTTCCTCTAGAGCCCAGCTCAGACCTCGATCTCCAGCCAGTGGAACTGAGGTCAGACTTCCAGCATCCAGAACTTTAAGAAAGTAAACTTCTATTATTTTATGCCACTAAATTTGAGGTAACTTGTTACAGTAGCTTCAGGAAATTAATACCATCACCATCTGGCACTCAGTTGTGAATGAATAGTCGAAAAACTGTTGAGTGCTGCTTTGTGAATAAAGAAAAAAGGAAACATCACATGATATACCATGTTATTACACTTTCTAATGCAACTGAACCAAGTATTAAAACAACTAAATGAAATAATCAGTAATAACTGCTTATTAATCATTTTATATTAATTACTCATAAGAAAATATTATTTAAGTACAAAAACCTATGTACTTTTAAGAGTATATATTATTTAAAATCCTTAAATGTTACCAGTTCTTAGTGATATAAATAATACATGCAATCTGTGAAAAAAACAACACAGCACACAATTAGAAGTAGAATGTCTTCATCCATATTTGTATCCCCCGTTCCGAGCACCCCGCCTGTCAGAGTCAATGTTTTGTGTGTGAGCGTGTTTGCACCCTAGATATGTGAATGCACATACTGCTACCTGTGCACTAGGGAGACAGCTGTTTTCTTTAAGGGATCACATCAGAACTTTACCCAACCTAAACTAGGATATGCTCCCTATGGGTTTCATCTGTGAATAACCATGCCTTAACCCTGAGCCCCCACTTCCAGGTCTGTGTTTGTTTAGATCAGCCTGTTTTAATAATTAAGGGTATCTCTAAGTCTCTTCAGAGAAAATCAAAAGAAAAAAAAAAAAAGAAAGGAAAACATTCTTGGTCTCTCTCCCTTATTGCTCCTCTCATGTATCCCCTAAAGTGGCACCTGGTTATAGGGTGAAACAGGGTGTGTGCTTTCCCTGACTCTATCTCAAAGGAAATGAGCAACTTCTTCTGGTATATCTGGGCACTGAATGTCCTGTTTGGCTTCTGAGAAAAAAAAATGAGCATTCCTGTTACCAACCTCAACACTGTTCAGGACAAAGCATGGACAGAAGGGCTTCACAAACAGCAAAAGTGACTAACCATCTTCTACTTTTTCTCCTATCTTCTACCTTTCTCTGAGTAATGGTTGGTTTCTAGCAATGACAACTCCAATCCCTACTTTAACCCTCCTGTCTCTTAGATAAAAATTATTAAGCTGCTCGATCACAGAATTGGCCTGCATCTTGACAGTGTGCAAACCAGTCCTGACTTCAATGTCCGAATCCCACCTTCTATCATCGAATGCAAGCCAAACCGTATAAAAAGCACCTCCTAACTTTCCCTTACTGAGTTTCCCCTCCTTGCTTCTCAGCATGTTACTGGAGGGTTTTTATGAGATTTGTCACCTACAGAGATGAAGTGTGCAGCCAGCACCATTTTCACTGCCACTCTCTCCTCTCATGCCCTTATCTTCACCACATATCCCATTGCTGTTAAGGTCTCTTCTCTACCTTTCTTTCTTCTTTACATTAAGGAACTGTCTTTCTTTTTTTTCTTCAATAAGTAGTTTCTTTTCAAAAATATTTTACTTATTTATTTGAGAGAAAGAGAGCATGAGAAATAGAGAGAGAGAGAGAGCATGGGAGGGAGAGAGAGCATGAGGGGGGAAGGGTCAGAGGGAGAAGCAGACTCCCCGCTGAGTAGGGAGCCTGATGCAGGACTCAATCCTGAGACTCCAGGATCATGACCTGAGCTGAAGACAGTCACCCAACCAACTGAGCCACCCAGGCACCCACATTAAGGAACTTTCTTAAGGACATGATGAATCTGTCTCTACACAGCAGAACTCTGGGAGTGGGTGCTACAAAATAGATCCCCAATGTGTAAGGGGATGCTGAAGACATCCAGCGAGCCCTGCTGTAGTGTCTGGCTTCCCTGCCTACTTTACTGCTGATGATGTTATGTGCATTCCAGAAGCTAAGTACTGCTCCAGTCCATCTTCAATACTTCTCCAGTCTTCTGCCAACCCCCAACCCACCAGCTCACCTACTATGTGCATGGACCGTTCAAGACAGCTATTTTGTTATAAATACAATCACACACTCACGAACAAAATATACTTGCTTGTTTTTGTACCTTATAATATCTCCAAAACATCCTCCCTTATCAATGATGGTGAAATGAACTGGAAGTTCATTTTGTGACTCCTAGGGTAAAAGCTAGCTGAGATCAGTACCCTGTTCATCCATTAGGAGTAGTGTGCCCAAATTCAACCTCTCACAGCACCTGTGGCTTCCTCTCACACGGTGGGGGGTGGGGCAGTGGCTGGGGTGGGGGTATGTTATACTCAATAGACTTCATGATTTGAAACTGCTGGAATGACACTCTAAGGAACATAGCTGTCACCCAAACTCAGACTGCATGTCATTAAAGGAGTCTGACCACTCTTCCACAAAGAAGGACATTTTCTTACCACCAGTGTTTGTGCCTAGGAAGGGACGACGTTCAATATTACTCCCATAGAACCAAGGTTCCTCAGACAACGCTCTTGCTTCTCTGGAGCTATGGGAGGATGGTGAGTCTTTGCTTCCTATTCCTTTGCTGATCCTGGCCTGGCTAGAGTCCTCTTTCCTCCAATAAAGCCAAACGTTAAATCTGTACTGGAATTTATACCACATCCTTCTACACGGCAGGTGGTGACCAAGAGGTGATGTCTACCCTCATGACATCAGCACTTGTAACCTCAGTGTAATTCTAGAGACTGTAAAGTATGCTGCTTCGTAAAGCACGCTTTAATTATTTAATCATTTTATTGCATATCATGTCTCAATCTCACTTCTATGTATGTATGTCTATAGGTGTATATAGATACACACATATATGCACATATATATGGGTTGTGTATATAAATATACACACTATGTATATGTGTGTGTGTATATTTGTGTATATGTGTGTATGTGTATATATATGTGCATGTATGTGCATACATGTATATATGTGTGTATATATGTTTTGTGTGCATGTGTATATATGTGTGTGTGCATATATGTGTGTGTGTACACACATATATATGAGTTTAATTTCCAGATGTCAAAACAAGATAATCAATTTCCCTGTTCAAAAGATCTTGATGCATTCATCTGTGTAGGTCTCCAGCAGGATTTCTCAGGGGTATTCATCTCTCTTCCTTTATAAGAATTTATTTTATGTTTTTTTCTGACTGTGTAAAATAATCCTTTAAAAATAGTTTTGAACATGAAAAATAAAACAGAAGAAATAAAACTATATAATCACAATACCTACATAGCTATTCTCATCACATTTTGTCCCAAGAATTTTAAGCTCCATATTTTACACAGTTGAGATGATATACATTTAATTTTGTAAGCTGCTATTTTAATTTAATTTTTAGAATAATCCTTTTTCATTTTGTTAGAAACTCTCATATAATTATTATTTTCATTGGTTTTATAATACAGTGTTTTATGTAGGCATGAAAATTTACTTACCCATGCCTATATTTTTAGATATTTTTATGCTTTCAACATTTTTATTATAAATAGCTCAAAGAATATATTAGTACATGAAATATTTTCCTTATTTTAGATAATTTTTAAGATATATTTTTATTTGATGTCAAAATAATTGACAGAAAATTTGTACCATGTATACTCCCATTTCAATTTTATGTTCTTATTTTATTTTTTTATTTTTTTTATTTTATTATTATATTATGCTAGTCACCATACAGTACATCCCCGGATTCCGATGCAACGTTCGATGCTTCATTAGCTGCGTATAACACCCAGTGCACCATGCAATACGTGCCCTGCTTACTACCCATCACCAGTCTATCCCATTCTCCCACCCCCTCCCCTCTGAAGTCTTCAGTTTGCTTCTCATAGTCCATAGTCTCTCATGTTTCATTCCCCCCTCTGATTACCCCCCTTTTCTTTACCCTTTCTTCCCCTCCCAATCATTCTAGTTCTTATGTTCCATAGATGAGAGAAACCATATGATACTTGTCTTTCTCTGCTTGACTTATTTCACTTAGCATTATCTTCCTCCAGTGCCGTCCATGTTGCAGCAAATGTTGAGAATTCATTCTTTCTGATAGCTGAGTAATATTCCATTGTATATATGGACCACAGCTTCTTAATCCAGTCATCTGTTGAAGGTCATCTCGGCTCCATCCACGATTTAGCTATTGTGGACAATGCTGCTATGAATATTGGGGTGCATATGGCCCTTCTCTTCACTACATCTGTATTTTTGGGATAAATACCCAGTAGTGCAATGGCTGGGTCATAGGGTAGATCCATTTTTAACTTTTTAAGGGAACTCCACACTGTTTTCCAGAGTGGCTGTACCAACTTGCATTCCCACCAACAATGTAGGAGGGATCCCCTTTCTCCACATCCTCTCCAACAATTGTTGTTTCTTGCCTTGTCTATCTTTGCCATTCTAACTGGCGTAAGGTGGTATCTCAGTGTGGTTTTGATTTGAATTTCCCTGATGGCTAATGATTTTGAACATTTTTTCATGTGTCTGTTAGCCATTTGTATGTCTTCATTGGAAAAGTGTCTGTTCATATCTTCTGCCCATTTTATGATTTGTTTATTTGTTTCTCGTGTATTGAGTTTGAGAAGTTCTTTGTAGATCTTGGATACCAGTCCTTTATCTGTGGTGTCCTTTGCAAATATATTCTCCCATTCCGTGGGCTGTCTCTTAGTTNTCATTCTGTGGGCTGTCTCTTAGTTTTTTTTGATGGTTTCCTTGGCTGTGCAGAAGCCTTTTATCCTGATAAAGTCCCAAAAGTTCATTTTATCTTTTGTTTCTCTTGCCTTTGGAGATGTGTCGTGAAAAAGGTTGCTCTGGCCGATGTCATAGAAGTTGTTGCCTATGTTCTCCTCTAGAATTTTGATGGATTCCTGTCTCACATTGAGGTCTTTCATCCATTTGGAGTTTATTTTTGTGTATGGTGTGAGAGAGTGGTCAAGTTTCATTCTTTTGCATGTAGCTGTCCAATTTTCCCAGCACCATTTATTGAAGAGACTGTCTTTTTTCCACCGGATGTTTTTTCCTGCTTTATCAAAGATTAGTTGCCCAAAGAGCCGAGGGTCCATTTCTGGGTTCTCTATTCTGTTCCATTGGTCGNCATTCCTGTCTCACATTGAGGCCTTTCATCCATTTGGAGTGTATTTTTGTGTATGGTGTGAGAGAGTGGTCAAGTTTCATTCTTTTGCATGTAGCTGTCCAATTTTCCCAGCACCATTTATTGAAGAGACTGTCTTTTTTCCACCGGATGTTTTTTCCTGCTTTATCAAAGATTAGTTGCCCAAAGAGCCGAGGGTCCATTTCTGGGTTCTCTATTCTGTTCCATTGGTCGATGTGTCTGTTTTTGTGCCAGTACCATGCTGTCTTTGTGATCACAGCTTTGTAGTACAGCTCGAAATCCGGCATTGTGATGCCCCCAGCTTTGTTTTTCCTTTTCAACAGTTCCTTGGAGATTCGGGGCCTTTTCTGGTTCCATACAAATTTAAGGACTATTTGTTCCAGTTCTTTGAAAAATGTCCTCGGTATTTTGATCGGGATAGCATTGAAAGAGTAGATTGCTCTGGGTAGCATGGACATTTTAACTATGTTAATTCTTCCAATCCATGAGCATGGAATATTTTTCCATCTTTTTATGTCTTCCTCAATATCTTTCAA
>NC_048218.1:115553047-115553142 GCF_002007445.2 Ailuropoda melanoleuca | reverse complement strand
TGTTATTCGTGTATAGAAATGCACCTGATTTCTGAGCATTGATTTTGTATCCTGCCACCTTACTGAATTGTTCTATAACTTCTAATAGTTTGGGA
>NC_048218.1:115443719-115552947 GCF_002007445.2 Ailuropoda melanoleuca | reverse complement strand
GCCACTCAGGCGCTCCGGGTTGTGGGCTTCTTGATTTTTCAGCCTGCCTTCTGGGGAGGGGCCTGCCTGCCATTACTCAGAAAACCCTGTTTGGGTAGAGTCTCCTTGTCCCCTGCGAGGGGGGATGGGGATGGGCACCCTGTGAGCCGGTATTTACGGGCTNGCTTTTGTTCTCTGGCGGCTTTCCCTGGCAGTTTGCTATTCCTCTTCTGAGAGTCAGAGCAGCAGTGGCTGAAATTCAGCCTCTGTCTCAGAACAGACGGATCGCGGATCATTCTCCACTGATGTTCTGGCCACTTTAACTCTGTTTCTGTTGGTGCTGCTCATCCCTGCAGCATCCCAGGATGTGCGCCCCACACCCGGCGTCCCAGCCCTCACTTCCAGGGCCGGCGCATCTCTGTCCTTTGTGTTTCCAACCCTGCCAGCCGCCCCGCGCATTCTCCCGGAGCTCCCATTCTCAGTCTGCTGTCTTGTGGGTGCCATCCGCGAGTCCATCCGCTCCCCCGTGCAGGTGGCTACGGCTTCCCGGCGCCCTGACACGGAGGCTCCATCCTCCTTCTGTTTATCTTCCGATATCTGTGCGCGGTTTCACAGCTCCCCGCTTCATACCTTGATACTCAGCACTGGAGATGCATTTGTAGAGATCCAGATGTATCTTCCTGCGTCTCAGGCTGATTCCATGGATGTTCCTGCTGGTCTGGTACCTTCCAGCTCAACTCAGGGGACCGGCTGAAAAAGGGGTCCCCTACTCCTCTGCCATCTTTACTCCCCCTCAATTTTATGTTCTTATTTCACTTGTCCCTTGCTATTAATGTGTGTCTGCACACGCACACACACACACACACACACACGTGACATAGAAAAAATACACTCAGACAAGTTTTAAATGTTTACTAATTTGGCAAGGTAAAGTGTAACTTGTTTTAATTTTTATCACTTTGATTGCTCCTGGGTATGAACAACTCTGAATGTGTACTAGAAGGAAAAGAATAAGTACTACAAGTAAGAAAATGGAGAGGAGCAATTTGCAGTAAAGCTGAGATTAGAAATTAATTTATTAGTAATAATTAAGCACTTCACAGGTATCCTGTGGGGAATAACTGGAATGAGGTCTCCAAAGTACTCATCGAGACGGGCATGTCTCAAACCTTGGTAAATTATATGTCCTGTACTTATCTTCTAAGACCTTGTCTGAATATGTCTTCTGAAACAAGACAAAATAAATTCAGACCCTTCTCTGTATGAGTGTTATTCAGATGTTTGAAAGCACATATCATACTTCTCTTCAATCATTTACATAGTCCTTGAAATCTTTTTCATAAAATTAATTTCCTGGTGATCAACCTTCTATAAACATGCTCTGTATCTAGTAAGCTTATGTCTGTATTACTTGATATTTATTTCAAATCATCTTAAATAGTATGCTTGCTTATAGGAATATTAACACACCTGGTATCAAGATGGATTGGTGAAGGTTTAAAACCACTGCCACTGGGGTGCCTGGGTGGCTCAGTTGGTTATGTGTCTGCCTTGGGGTCCTGGGATCAAACCCCACATCGGGCTCCCTGCTCAGAGGCAAGTCTGCTTCTCCCTCCTCCTCTCCCTCTGTGATCTATTTTGTTCTTTCTCCAATAAATAAATTAAGTCTTTAAAAAAAAACCCTGCCATTTACTTACAAACATCAGGGTTAAGACAATGATCTTCTCAATTTTCAATTTTTAAAAATTTTAACAGTATTAAATATGACTGCTTCAGGCTGAATTGTGTTACCACAAATTCATATGGTGAATCCCTAGCCACCAGTTCCTCCTGATATGACTTTAATATGCACTTAAAAATGTGGAAGACACTTTGGAAGTGGGTAATGGGTGGAGGCTAGAGGAGTTTTGAGGTATGGCTAGGAGAGGTCTAGACTGCCTTCAAGTATTGCTGGTGAAAATATGGACACTAAGACGATGCTGGTGAGAGGTCACAAAGCAAAAAGGAGAACTAGAAAGAAAGCCTTCATCTTTTTTTGGATTAAATAAGTAATCTTAAATAGAATATTGGTAAACACATGAACATTAAAGGCACTTTCTGGTGAGGTCTGAGACAGAACTTTATAACATGTTATTGGACAATGGAGAAAGGGAGATCTTTTTATAAAGTAGCAAAGAGCTGGGTTGAACTGTGTTCTAGTGTTTTGTGGAAAGCGGAATTTATGAGTGATGAAACTGGATATTTAACTTGGGAGATTTCTGAGCAAATTATGAAAGATCGACTTGGTTTCTCCTTACTGCTTATAGTAAAATGCAAAAGATACATAAATAGAAAGATAGCAGGCTTGTAATCTTATGAAGTCTCAAGGTTATTATGATAGACATACCCTAAGGGGACTCCTAGTGAGCCACACTCCAGTGTAATCCCCTCCTCTTGAATGCAGACAGAACCTGTGATTTGTTTCTAGCAAAAAGAATATGGCACAGGTAAAGGGATTTTACAGATGTTATAAGGGCCCCTAACCAGTAGTCTTTAAGTTTATCAAAAGAGAGAGCATCCCTGGGTGGGCCAGACTTAATTAGGTGAAAGACTTTAAAAAATATATTCTGCTAGATTTAAGGAAGTAAGCTGCCATGTAAATAGAGGGTCATGTGGCTAGGACCTGAGGTGAATTCTAGGAGCTGAGAACAAACTTGTGTCAACAGGCAGCCTGAAAACAGGGACCTCCATCTGATAAGTGCAAGAAACTAAATTCTGACAAGAAAAGGCATGGGAGAAGACCCCAAGCTCCGTGAGAGAGCATGGCCCACACAACATTGTAGATTCAGCTCGTTTGATCTTGAGCAGAGAACCTAACCTCTCCATACCAGACATTGGACCAACCGAACTATGAGATAATGAATGAGTGAGGATTTAAGCTGCCGTATTAGTGGCAATTTGTCATACAGCAAAATAGCACTAATAGAGTGGAAGCATAGAACTATTTCAACCTAGAGGAGAATAAATTTTCAAGGTAGTTTAAAAGAAACAAAACGTCTGATTCTGGAGTAGATATTTTCTTATAAGGAATATTATTTGGAAAACTAGCAAAACTTCAATGATGTCTGAAGAATACATGGTATATCAAAAACAGTTTCATCAGGTATCAACCACTGTGAGTGATTTAGATTTAGGGATTTATTATAAGGATTAGACATTTGCAACTTTAATCTTTACATTTGGATTTGTATTGAGAATATATACAGAATCTTAAACTCAACAATGAGCCAAACAATATAATTTTAAAATAGGAAAAATGCATAGAAATGGAAAAAAATCAGTTCAAAAACTAATTATACAACACAGCCTACTGGGTTGTATCTCATGTATTCAAGCCTTGTCCAGTATTTGAAATTCACTCAATACAATCCTTTATACCAATAATAAAGATAAAACACACATGAGTATACCAGTAGTTGCAAAAAACTATCATTTCAACACTGATTCATTATAAAAACTGAGCAAACTAGAAATACAGAATAATTTCTTCACTTTGATAAAGAACATCACAAGCATATAACAAACATCATGCTTGATGGAGAAAGAATAAACACTTTCCTGCCTCATGTCAGGAACAAAACAAAACACAAGAATGCTTCTACTGTTCTTACTCAATATAGTACCAGAAGTAAAGACAACATAATAGGACAAGAAAAGGAAATAAATTTTATATAGATTGGAAAGGAAGAAACAAAACTGTCCTTGTTTATGGATGACATTTGTATATGTATAAGATTCCCAAAAGACTTCTAGAAAATGAAAAAAAAAAGTTAGAACTAATACATGAATTTAACAAGGTTTCAGATCAACATATAAATCAACACAAAATCATTCTTATTTATATAAATTAACAATGAATGTTGGAAAAGTGAAATTAAAAATACAACGCCATTTACAATAGCTCCAAAAATGAAATACTTATATATAAACCTAACTGAACATGTACAAGATTTGTATACTATGAAACACAGATGGAAGAAATTATATAAGACTTGTAAATGAATTACAGGTCATGGATTGAAAGATGAATTTGGTAGTATGGGTAATTCTCCCAAAATTGATCTATAGATCAACACAATGTTTTTCAAAATCCTTGCAAGCTTTTTTTTTTTTCCTCCCCAGATAGTCATGCTTTCTCTAAATGATATGGACAAGCAGAGGAATTAAATAACTAAACAATTTTGGAAAAGAAGAATAGATTGGAAGGAATCATTCCACTTGGTATTAAGACTTACCATAGTTACAATAAACAACACTATATGTTATTAATGAACGGATAGACACATAGATCAATGAAAAAAACCCCCTAAATAGACCTACACAAATACACCCAACTGATTTTTGTCCTAGTTACAAGAACCATTCAATAGAGAGGTCTTTTCAATAAATGGTGCTGGAGCAATTGAACATTCATAGACAAAAAAAATGAAATAAATAAAATAAAAAATAAAATAAAATAAAATAAAATCATATAGGAAAAGTAACTCAATATGGATCATGAATTTAAATGAAAAACTCTATAAAACTTTTAGAAATAACATACAAAAAAACATTTTAGCACCTAGGGGAAGGTGAAAAATTCTTAGACATGAGACAAAGAGCACAATCATGAAAAGAAAAATTGATTAAATTTTCTCAAAATTAAAGTACACTTATCAAAATTATTTATTTGTTTATTTATCTCCTGAGAAAAGGATATTGTTAATTGGATAAAAAGACTGGAAGAAAATGTGCTCAAACCACTTCCCTGACAAAAAACAAATCTTAGACTTCATAAAGAACTCTCAATACTCAACAGTTAAAACAATTAAAATTACACAATTGAAAATGAAAAACATATATGAATGGACACTTCACTTGGAAAGATATACAGATGGTAAAAGAGCATGTAGCTATTAAAGGAAGTCACATTAAAGCCACAATGAGATATTACTACATTCAAATGGCTTTTAGAAAATAATGATAAATAAAAAAAAAAAAGAGAGAGACTAAACAACATGACACTAAATAACTAATGGGCAATCAAAAAAGAAGCACTCAAAGAAGAAATCAAAAAATACATGGAGACAAAAATTAAAACATAATGGTCCAAAATCTTTGAGACACAACAAAAGTAGTTCCAGGATGGAAGTATATAGAAATACAGGCCTCCCTCAAGAAAGAAGAAGAAGAAAAAAAAAAAACTCAAATAAACAATCCAACCTTAAAGGAACACTTAAAAGAACTAGAAAAAAGAAGGGCAAAGCCCAAGGTGAGTAGAAGAAAGGAAATAATAAAGATCAGAGGAGACATAAATAACATACAGACAAAAAAGAAAAATAAAAAAAGAAAGGAAGGAAGGATGGACAGAAGGAATGAAACTACAAGCTGGTTGTTTGAAAAGATAAACAAAATTGAGAAATCCTTAGACTCATCAAGAAAAAAAAGACACAAATAAATAAAATCAGAAATGAGAGAGGAGAAGTAAAAACTGATACCACAGAAATGGAAAGGATTATAAGAAAATACCATGAAAAATTATATTCCAACCAACTGGACAACCTAGAAGAAATGAATAAATTCCAAGAAACACAATCTTCCAAAAATGAACCAGGAAAAAATAAAAATCTGAATTGACTGATTACAAGAAATGACATTGAATCAGTAATCAAAAAAACTGCCAAAAAATAAAAGTCCAGGACCAGATGGTCACAAGTGAATTCTACCAGACATTTAAAGAATAGTTAATACTTACTCTCCTCAAACTATTCCACAAAATAGAAGAGTAAATAATGCTTCCAAGTACATTCCATGAAACCAGCATTACTATAACACCAAAATCAGACAAAGGTATCACAAAGAAAGCAACAGGCCAATATCCCTGCTGAACAAAGATGCAAAAATCCTCAGTAGAATATTAACAACCCACATACAACAATACATTAAAATGATAATTCACCATGATCAGGTAAAATTTACTCCTGGGACACAAGGGTGGTTCAATACTTGTAAATCAATCAACATCATACACTGCACAAACAAAACGATGGATAAAAATCATATGATCATCTCAATAGATGCAGAAAAAGCGTTTGACAAGATTCAACATATATTCATGATAAAAATTCAACAAAATGGGGTTAGAGGGAAAATATGTCAATGTAATAAAGGCCATATATGAAAAAATCACAGCTAACACCATCCTCAATAGTGAAAAACAGAGTTTTCCCTCTAAGGTTAGGAACAAGACAAGGATGTCCACTCTTGCCACTTTAGTACTTGAAATCCTAGTCACAGCAATCAGACAAGAAAAAGAAATAAGAGATATCCAAATTCATGAAGAATTTAAACTATCACTATTCATAGGTGACATGACACTATACATAGAAAATCTTAAAGATTCCACCAAAAAACTACTGGAAGTAATAAATAGAAGTAATAATTTTACTAAAGGGGCATGATACAAAATTAATACCGAGACATCAGTAGTGTTTCTATACACCAACAACAAATTTACAGAAAAAGAAATTTTTAAAAAGCAATACCATTTACAATTGCACCAAAAGGAATATGATACTTAGGAATAAATTTACCAAAGAGGTGAAAGATTTGAACTCTGAAATCTATAAAACACAGATGAAAGAAATTGAAGATGCCACAAACAAATGGAAAGATATTCCATGCTCTTGCTTTGGAAGAATTAATATTGTCAAAATGTCCATATTACCCAAAGCAATCTACAGATTCAATATAATCCTTATTAAAATACCAAGAGCATTTTTTGCAAAACTAGAACAAATAATATGAAAATTTGTATGGAACCACAGAAGACCCTGAAGAGCCCCAACAATCCTGAGAAAGAACAAGGCTGGAGGTGGCACAATTCCAGATTTCAAGATACACTACAATGCTACAGTAATCAAAACAATATGGTACTCACACAAACATAGATGCCTAGGCCAATGGAACAGGATAGAGACCCCAGAAATATGGTCAGTTAACCATCTATGACAAAGGAGGCAGGAATAAACAACGGGGGGAAAGATGGTCTTTTGAATAAATGGTGCTGGAAAACTGGCCAACAGCATGTAAAAGAATGAAACCATACTGCTAACATCATACACAAAAATAAACTCAAAATTGGTTAAAGACCTAAATGTGAAACTTGAAAGCATAAAAATCCTAAAGGAGAACTCAAGCAGTAATTTCTCTGATGTCAGCCCTCTAAATACCTCTCCCAAGGCAAGGGAAATGAAAGCAAAAATAAACTATTGGGACTATATCAAAATGAAAAGTGTTTGCAAAGCAAAGAATACCATCAAAAAAAACCCCAAAAGACAGCCTACTGAACGGAAGAAGATATCTGCAAATGATACAGCAGACAAAACTCGTAAACTCGATACCCCCAAAAAACAATCTGATTAAAAAATGAGCAGGGACCTGGATAGACATTTTCCCAAAGAAGACATCCAGAAGGCCAATAGACACATGAAAATGTGCTCCACATCACTCATCATCAGGAAATACAAACCAAAACCACCATGAGATATCACCTCACCCATGTCAGAATGGCTAAAATCAAAAGCACAAGAAACAGCAAGTGCTGGTGAGGATGTGGAGAAAAAGGAAACCTGTGCACTGTTGGTGGGTATGCAAACTGATCCAGCCACTGTGGAAAACAGTATACTACTGTTTCCTCAAAAAACTAAGGATGGAAATACCATATAATCCAATAATTCCACTATTGGGTATTTACCGAGGGACAATGAAAACAGTAACTGGAAAAGATATATCCATTCCTGTTTATTGCAGCATTATATGCAATAGTCAAGGCATGAAGCAATGTAAGCGTCCATTAATAGATGAATGCAGAAGGAAAATGTGGTATACATACACATAAAGCCATAAAAAGGATGAGATCATGACATCAGAGACAACATGGATGGACCTAGAGGGCATTATGCTAAGTAAAATAAGTCAGACTGAGAAAGAAAAATACCATATGATTCCACTCATAAAATGAAATCTAAAAAAAATAAAATAAAATAAACAGCAGAATCAGAAGTATAAATTCAGAGATCAGATTAATGGTTGCCAGAGGAGAGGTGTGTGGGATTTGGGGTAAAATGGGTGACAGGGAAAGGGAGATACAGTCCTCCAGTTATGGAATGAGCAAGTCTCAAGAATAAAGAGCAAAGCATAAGGAAACAGTCAACCATATTGTAATAGTGATGTAATGGGACAAATGGTAACTATACTTGTGGTAAATATAGCATAATGTATAAATTTGTTTAATCACTAAGTTACATACCTGAGACTAAAGTAACATCTTCAAAAAACAAAACCAATTAAAAAGGTGTGTCCTAGGTATCACTACCTTTGTAATCCTTTTCTGATCCATTCTCCAGACTACATTGGATGCCCAAGAACACTTTGAGCACATTTATCTCAACTGCTAGCACACAAGAAAAACCAAATTGCCTTCTCTTTCTTCTCCTTCTGGTTTTGAGTGTGGTGAGGACAAGGCTAACTTCTTAATTATCATTTAATTGTTGGCACCTAGAACTCGGTTTTAACTGCAGAAGATATCAAAATCTGAATTAATAAACAGAAGAATAAATTAGTGACTCTAATAATAATCTCTATTAAATTAATATGATGGGGATAGTGGCATGTATGAAGTTTAAATTATTCAACCTGTTGTTACTTAGAGTTACTTAATAAATTGACTGTCTGAAGACTACAGATAGTCTACTTAATTAAATCTATTTAACACAGTCACCAGAATAGCAGAACAACAGATGTTTCTTCCCCTTCAAAACTTGTGTTTTTGTTATGTAATAGAGTTTAGATGGATCGTATATGTGTAACTTTTTATCAGAGGAATAAGGGGGAAAAAACGAGCAGATGCAAAAAATATCTTTTCTAATTAATTTTATGATTTGATATTGCTAGCAATTTTTATAGCCTTCAGTGGTCTAAAACATCATTTCATCTGCCAGAAGGAAGCACAATTAATGTTTAAAATATGTGCTTTATTAAGGAAACTTTATAAAACACCTACCCTTAAAGGTATAAAATTAGGACCCCCACGTAGCTCACCATTTTTGATAGTATGTTGCACTGAATGTATTTTAAAAAGATGTTTGCAAGGTAAAATGCAAACATTTTAATGATAAGGCTAATTTTGTGTAATTTCATTTCATAATATCCCCTTTGTATTTTTACTACATTCATAAGTAATTAAATGCTGACTTAATTTGATGTGTTTTCCTGAGAATAATATATTGAGATTCTAGGTTAATCAAGAAATATCAGAGGGAGTTGTTAAAATTTAGCTTGGAAGAGATGTCCTAGGGTGCCCGTAACATCTATTAATTTACACTTCTTTGTGCCACATGACTTGAAAAAGAGACAAAAATGAAAATTATTCCTTTTGACCCTAATGCTTGATTAGCTGCCCTTGTCACATACCACCCAGTGCCTCAAGTTGCTGGTCAGTCAATGATTGGTAACATGGGTGCAATTTGTACATTCCTACAGTTTGCATTCACTTAATCTTTTCTTTCAGGATTTATTTTTCCATTTGAAAACGAAATCATATCTAATACTTGCTGTGTAACTCTCCCTAGTTTTCTGCACAAGGACTCGACCAATAAACCAGATCTGCTACTTTACATTATTTTCCCTGCTAACTCACACATTTTAAACCTATTATTAAAAAAAAAAATCAACTCTGCTGCTCATTTCAGTTTTAGGAAATACATATTTTGAAGAGAGTATATGGTAATGGTTTAGTTGAAATAAAATTGACTTTTATTGGACAGCACTGAATTCAAATCCATGGCACATAAGCAAGGGCTGAACAGCAGTGAGTTTGATCCTGGGTATACCTTCCCCATGACAACCCTTGGCCAAAACTTTTCCAAATGGAAGAAAATGTGAAAGCAGATATGAATTCAATAAAAAAAGAAAAAGGGCCAAGGGCAAAAGAGTGGTTCAAATCACACAACTTCATCTGCCAAATAGATTGACCTCTGTTCCAACTTTGAATCCTAAGGGTAGAAAGGTGACCAATAAACAGTCAGTAAAACAGAAGGTGTTTCCCCCGAACTACTGTAAGATACTAAGAAGAAAAAGCTTTCATAACCTTCCCAACAAAAGCATCAAGGGCAATAGGTGGTAAACCCTAAGGCGTGGACAACAGGGATGGGCATCCGTGGGCTCACCTGCAGGAGCAATCAGGGGTCCATGAGCACACGTTACACAGAAAGCAGCAGTCGAGCCCCCTTCACTTACTGCAGAGGATGCAGGCAAAACGCCCGAGAGGACTGCTGCTCCTCAGTGTCCCATTGCTCTCTGTGGAACAGCACCTGCTGGGAGCAGTTGGCAGGTAGCACAGACGAGGATCATCTCACTGTCAGGGACACTGCTGATGGGTGGGGGGACACAGGAGGAAGGAGTGAGGAAGAGCTGAAGGTGGAAAAGTACGGCATCAGTGGGGCCCCAGTGGAGTCTCCCAATAAGGAGGTCCCCAAATTAAGATCCCCAATAAGATGACCCCCAGGGGCACCTGGGTGGCTCAGTTGGTTAAGCATATGACTGTTGATTTTGGCTCAGGTCATGATCTTAGGGTCATGGGATCAAGCCCCACATCGGCTCCTCTCAGCACAGAGTCTGCTGGAGATTCTCTCTCTCCAGCCCCTCCCCCCACCCATGCTAAATAAATAATAAATAAATAAACAAATAAATAAATAAAATCTATAAAAAGGTAAGACTACCCCCTCCCCAGTAAGGAGGCCTCCTGATGAGGGGGTGCCTGGATGCAGATATGCAGATGAACAGGGCAGGTCCAGGGAGGACTGAGTTCTTAAGGGCAATGCCCTCAGACAACTGTTACATTCTGAGTTTTTACACTGAGGCTGCAGTGGGGACAGTACCTTCTTTCCGTGAAGCCTGCCTGGCAAAGCCTGGAGGCAACCTTATGATCCTGATGTGAAGAGGCCCTGGGCGTCAGCCCCCTCAGGAAAGATACAGCCTCTGGACAAGGGTTGGCAGCATTACCAGAGCTCTGGCAGATGTCTGTGTGGGTGAATACCCCGTCAGTGTTGTGTCTGTGTTGGTGAGTACACCACGGTGGGCACTGATGAGCTTAAAACTCCTGACAGTAGCACTTGCTTTGGTAAGAAGTATTATCTGAGAGATCTGGAGTCAGGCCACACGATCGAGATCAATACATCCAATAGGCATATATAAACTTTCCTGGGCCCCTTGAGAATCATCTAGAATGAGCTTAACTGAGGCTGGAATTGAGACAAATATGGTTAAAACAAATAGAATTAACATATTTAATATACTGCTCCCAATCCTGGAATTGGGGGTCACAGGAGGATTTATACACCTGCTCCATCAGTTAGGATCTGGGAACCCTGAGGACTTAGCCTATCTCCCTAAGCTTCAGTTTCTGCATTTTAAAGGAAGGGATAATAACAGTATTCAGCACGCTGGGCTGTTGTAAGGATTAAAGTGATACTTCATGTGTTACAGGAGTGAAAAGGAAATCAAGACATTCTCAGAGAAAGGAAATTAAGAGAATTTATTGCCAACCTACTTCCTCTAAAATAACACTTCATGGAAAGTACTCGCCCTTTGTCTGGCACACAATAAAGTCTTAATACATTTCAGATATTAGATTGTGGTCTCATTTTGTCCCAAAATATATGTAACCTCAGAAAAATGTACTTTTCATATTTATGTGTATTTGTGATTCCTTTTAAAAGTTACTGCTTAAGGTTTTTAATTCTTTGCAATATATTCCTAAAATTAATTTCCAGCAAGAATAAATGTTCTCTGTTCTCAATTTCCTCCATATTCAATGAAAAGTTTAAAATAGTCATTCTCCATTTTCCTGCCAAAGCATATTCTGTGATTCCATTAAAATACACTGCATTTTTAATAGTTTTTCCATCCCTCTCTTCAATATCTAATCACCAAAGTCTCATATCGACCAGGTGACAACCATTTATTTAGCATGTGTTCTCTACATATTTACAGGCTCTAAGGTTGAGGGTGGGGATGGAGAGAAAGAAAAAGAAAGTTAAAAGTGATGAAGCCAGTGGGGCAGCTGAGTAGCTCAGTTGGTTAAGCATCCAACTCTTGGTTTCTGTTCAGGTCATGATCATGGGTTCCTAAGATCAAGCCCATCTTCGGGGTTTGCACTCTGCTTGAGAGTCTCTCCTCTCCTTCTGCTCCTCCTCCCCCCACCTCAAATAAATAAATAAATAAATAAATAAATCTTAAAAAAAAAGTGGTGAAGTCAGGCATAGGAGACTGAGATTTCTCTTGACAAATGGGAGCATGTTGTTACAGATGTTACAGTAAGAATACACTATTGTGAAAACAGAAATTTGTATTTGAAAAAGTTAATTTCTTTTACGACTATGAGGGAATGATGACCAGAGTGGAGAAAAACCAATCATTTAATAAATATAATTTATATTCTCCATGTACTTTGTACTCATCTAATTAATTGGAAAATAAGAGAATCCTATAACACAGGTTTCTTTTGAAAAAGAACGGAAATTACCTTAAATAAACCTTGGACCAAGTTGCATCGAGATGTAAAAAACATAAACAGTGTCCATAAAGAAGTAGATGTGGGAGTATGTAAAGCGTGGATACAAACTGGACAGATTGTTTTTTTTTGGACCGAGGGGAACAGTCCAAAATACAGAAGATTAAGGCAAAGCTGAGGTGGAGTTGGCCTCTGCTAATTTCCTAGCATAAACCGTAATCCTTATTTTGCTTATCTATAAATTCAGCACCATAATAATATGTACCTTAAATTCTATTTTGAAAATTTAATGGTCTAACCAACATAAAGGGTCACCAAGAAGTAGGAGACGTCAGTTAAATATCACCTTTTCATCCCTCTTAGACATTCCTCACTCAATCGTTGGTAGCTTTTCTAGGAAGAGTTTCTTGAGCTTTTAATTCCTTTCTTTTTGACTCACCTACTCTTCTATCTCCCATATTGTGTTGATCGGTAATAAATGGGTGTGTTTGTCCTATATATTAATTCCAAAGCATTGAGGCTCGTCCTAAATTGAAAATAGTCAATTTTATTGGAAAGTTCCTCTAGGATGATGAGTCTTTGGCTAGATGTAAGATCTGAAAAGAACTCCTCAACGTGATTGGTAAGAAGAGAAACTTTGTCAGAATCCCACTAAAAAAGTTTACCTTTTTGTTTCTTTTGCTGTTTCTGTCTTTTCTCTCATTTTATTTATGACTTACAGTATAACTTAAGTGAAAATAATGGGTTTTGGAGTCAAAGTTCAATGGTGTGTAAGGACGCACTCAAAGTTTATGAGAGTAGATTTTACTTAGTTCTTTACTCTGCATTGGTCATGGTAAAGGTATTTACACCATGGACATTGGCAAAGGCCTACAAAAAATGACCTTCCTTTTGAGAGCTACTTTTTAGTCCTTTTGCATCATACCAGTGAGTTAGACAAACTTGTAGTTGAGTCCTGGTCACATACAATGAACTTCATCAAATTTCTTATTTCTCTGTGAGTCTCAGCTTTCACAGCTGTAGAATTGGTAAAAATAACAGTTATCCCATAGGATGATTTTATTAAGTGAGATAAGGTATATAAAGCATGTGATGCATTGCAAATTCTTAAATGTTAGCTATAATCATCATTATTCATATTAAAGTTTCTAAATTCCTTTGCTAAAATTAGAGCTCAGATGTATCCTGATAATTACTCTCTAAGGACTGAATATGGTCTTCAAGAGCTGCCAATTATAATGACTGCTAATACCAATGTACTGGTCCCCTCTGGTCTGCTTAACCTTGGAATCACCTGGGTTCATAAAAAAAAACCTAATTTACAGAGATATACTTTTGTACCTATACAGATATATTTTTATTTTTTTACTTTTTTTTTTTTTTAAGAGCTAAAGCATATGTGCATTATGCAATCATCCTTTTACTCACAAGTTGAAATCTCCCCTGGCAAAATTACTTCCAAAGCGAAATGTAAAAATACCTGTTGCTTTGTTTGGGTACGGTGCCAGTTTTTGTGACCTATTATAATCATAAGTATGCATGCACACAAAACTCACAGAAACATTTAAAATGCAGACCAAACACTGGTAAACTTTTTCTTGCATGTTTTATTTTTGTTACATTATGAAAATAAATTCCATGGTAACCTCTGAATTGTATGGTGTTGATTCCTACACACTTTTCACATATACACTGTGTCTCTGCAGCATTTGACCCATTTTCTGGACCATAGAAGAGGTCCTTCTCTCCAGTGCGATAGGTTCAAGAATTCTATTGGTATGAAAGGTGAGAAAAAAGTAATAAAAGCAGAAATTTTGCTTAGAATCCTATACAAATGAGAATCAGTCTCACTCCAAGGAAATGTGAAATGGCATACAAGAGTAGTTCTTTCTTTTCTATTCTCAGAAGACCCATATACCCTGTAGCAGATGGGAGTATCAAGCTCATTTCCTTAAACATGGAAATGTAACTGAATTATAATACACGGCATTTAAATGGAATATAATGCAAATACATCTGAGCACACGATTTGATAAGCTACATCAGCCCATAGCTGCTTTATATCCATTACAATGACTTAGCCCTACCCTTCAAAGGAAGGTGAAATATCCCATTAATGTTCCTCTATAATTACGCACTGGTGGCAGGATGCTTCTCCCTATGACAATCAGCTCAAGTTCTCAAGCGTGAGATTTGATTACCATTGTTTGGGTATGGAAAGTTAATACATAATTGTCATAAAATTACCAGCATCCCTTGTTTAATGTTCAATAGCAATCACATTTTCATATCAAAAGCACCAGAAGGTGCTTTATTGAATATTGACATTAAAGTCACAGCAATATAAAAAAAGTTAAAAAATGGGAAAAAAATCTTCACAGCCATCTTCTACTTTTCAGAAAATGGGAATTCAACAGTATGCTTTCATAAGTGTATACATATATAATTTGTGTTTTTCTATTTAGGATAGAGAAACTACAAAATAACCCTGCCTCTTATTTTTCACTTCTCTAGTTTCTGCAAAGAGACTAATATTCTGTAGGGTGATTTTGAGAGTATGCAAAGCTTCCGTATCCACTACATGGTATCTTCTTTAATATGGTTTATTACAGAGTGTGTTTCTGCTCTGTTGACCACACTGATAAACAGCTTCTCAATCTAGAAACACAAGACTGAAAACAGTTCTGTAGAGGGGAGGATCCTTCAGCTTGGGTCTTGAATAATGAAATATTCCTCAATTACACACGATAGAGCAGCAGTAGGTGACAAAGGCGTTAGGTCACCACGCGGCACGTCAGTGCTCTTACCATCATGCCTCCAACTCCCCTTAAGGCTCCCTTGCCCGCATTAAGGACATGTGCATATTTTCTAAAACTTAAGATAGAAACTTCAGAGTATATTTCTATCCCCATATCTTTATGCTTTTCACATTTAATAAATCACAACACGCTTCAACTTTACTTCAGAACTGAGTTCCAGTGTTTATTTTCCTTGTGTGTTCCCGAACTCACCACCACCATTACGCTTGTGCTATCCTCTTTTCCCATTTCCCAGCCCAGTGTGCACATGGCTAAGGGAAATTTCCTCCTAAAACACAGCACTGAATCTTTCACCTGCCTGTTAAGAAATAGCTATGTCCACATTTTTTAAACTATAAAGTTGACATTCTTGAGTATTGCAAAGTTCTTTAGATTCCAAAAGTCACAGTTAAGCCCGTTCTCCAAATATAGACGTAACAGACTACATCCAATTCCCACACCCATCCTGAAATTCTAATCTCTACATTTTTCTTCACTTTCTTTATCTCTTCAACAAAGCTTAATCCAACCTCCCTAATATCATTGTGTCCCTGCTTCCATGGGGCCACTATTTCCTAATCAGATGGAACTAACCAATCTCTTAATTTTCATGACATTGATTTTATAATCTATTTTATCTCTACAGACTTAGAGTGTCTATAAATAAATATAAATCTATAAATTATACAGAGTAATGTACTAGTCATTTAGAGAGTTGGCACTTTTCCCTTGTATTCCTTGCAGTGTCCCACACAATGTCTTGCTCATAATATATACTAGGAAAGAAAATGTTACTTTATATGTGATTTAAAAAAACAATTTCTTGGGATGCCTGGGTGGCTGAGTGGGTTAAGTGGCTGCTTTGGCTCAGGTCATGATCCCAGGGTCCTGGGATCGAGTCCCACATCAGACTCCCTGCTCAGTGGAAAGCCTACTTCTCCCTCTGCCTGCTGGTCCCCCTGCTTGTGCGTGCTCTCTTTTTCTCTGACAAATAAATAAAATCTTTAAAAAATAATAAATATATATATATATATATATATATTTCTTTGTGGATGCATTCAAGAAAGGAACCATATATTAATCTATAGAGCAACATTTCACAAAGTTTAATTTCTGAATTTCTGCCTTAAAATTACCTGAGGATGGTGCCCTAATTGTAGATTACAGGGTCTTCTCGATTTATTAATTCACTGTCTCAGAGTGGAACCCAGAAAACAGTATCTTAATGTACTCCCTTGCTGATTCTCATACACACTAACGCTGAAGAACCACTTATGCTACTGAACATATTTCAGAGCTTTATTTTGCATAAGTAATTAAGATATTAACAGAGACAATGCACCATATAGGATATTATCACTAGCCCATTTGACATTCTAATCTACAATTCTTTCACCTGTTCTAATTTGCACATGTGAAATGTGAAGATAATATTGAAGTATAAATGTACCACAGGTAAGGGGTTTCCAAGACATTTTATTAAGCTATTGAGATAAGCATATTAAAATGCTGTGGAAAGCCAAAATATCCTTATATTAAGCATTGGGTTTAAAAATAAAGCATCCTTTTGTAAATTAGATAATGCATATTTTCTTAATTTTAAAAAATGTTATATAAAATGAGAGACTATAAAGATCATACTTTATATGGTCCATGGTATCTTTTTATACTTATTTCCCTTATGTAACTTCTTTTTTTTTTTTTTTTTTTTTTTTTTTTTTTTTTTTTTTNCTTTTTTTTTTTAAAGATTTTTTATTTATTTATTAGACAGAGATAGAGACAGCCAGCGAGAGAGGGAACACAAGCAGGGGGAGTGGGAGAGGAAGAAGCAGGCTCATAGCTGAGGAGCCTGACGTGGCTCGATCCCATAACGCCAGGATCACGCCCTGAGCCGAAGGCAGACGCCTAACCGCTGTGCCACCCAGGCGCCCCTCCCTTATGTAACTTCTATTTTCTTAATGTCTTTTTTTGTCTTTGAAGAATGAAAATTGCTCTAATGTTTTTGATCATGAAACTAATATATTTTCATTATAATTCTAATAGTACATTAAGTATATAAAAAAGGACTCTTAAAAACCACTCATAATTCTATTTGCAAGCTTAACACTTTGGTGAATATCATTCCAATTTCTATCACTATGCTTGTATAAAAATATACAATTTTAACAATTATAAAGACTTAATACATGATAATTTATAGACTACCTTTCTTACCTTTCAGTATGTTGTTGACATATTTCCTGTAAGCATTGCTACATATAATCATATTTTATGTTATGTAGCATTTAATCTCTTTTTTAAAGACATCTATTTATTTATTTATTTATTTATTTATTTATTTCAGAGACAGAGTGGGGGAAGGATAGAGGGAAAGAGAGACAGAGCGTCTTAAGCAGACTTCATACTGAGCACAAAGCCCCATTTGGGGCTCAATCTCACAACCCTGGAGATCATGATCTGAGCTGAAACCAAGGGCCCAGTGCTTGACCGACTGTGCCACCCTGGTGCCCCTGCAGTATTTAATCTTATCCACTCACCATTCCTTATTTAGACATTCCTAACACGTTTGTGCCCTTACCTGGTTAGTTACTTAAGATAATCTCTTAGACGAGAAATGCTGAGTATCAAAGTCTTTCCTTATTTTCTCAAAAAAGTTTCTTGTAAAATTTCCCCAAATTGAGACTATTAGGATAAGAGACAGATATTTTAGCTGCACCTAAACATACCCAATTAATAGGAGAGATTTATTGTTGGCCAGTGAAGTTGTTGCAGTCTGACATCAGAAGAAACACAGCAGCAGATGAGTAGGTCAGTGACATAAAGGAGGTATAAAATAGCAGTTTCTTGCCCACATGCAATTCCCTTATACAAAACAGCATACCTTAAAAGTCTATCCCATTTACTTTGCTTTTGTATTTCCTTTACTATTAACACTTCCAATGGATTTACTAGAAGATTAGCATATGTATATATATATAAGAAATTAGGGAGATGGGAGGTGTATCTCAAAGTACTCAGTAACTTCCTCCCTTGGAGGAAATCCTCTCTACATAGTCTCGTAATTGTGGTAGGAATCAGCAGTAGGATTGCAAGAAATACTGATGCTGGAAAAATTGCAGTTGACGTGAAAATGAACCCTCATTATACTGCTCTCAGCTGCCAAGCTGTGCTAGGAACTCATGGCTATGTTCCAGGAATGTCAGCGAGTGAACTGGGTCATTGGTGGGGCAGGGACAGCCTCTAAATTGTCTGCAGGGACTCATCACAACTAAATCCACCTGCCCGACTGGGTGCTGGGCTTTATGTTCTGATGTAAAGCATCAGATCCAATTGCTAAACTCCTCCATTGCCGTATGTTAAAAACTCCTTGACTCGTTAGTGTTTGTAAAATGTATGTTTATATTTCCCTCTCTTCCAAAATTAGCAAACTAAAAGTCCCTTAATCTTCTTTATGTGACTTCCTGGAGACTTCTGTGCACATTTCTGTTATCGGACATTTTGATGCATGAGTCATATATCAATATCAACACATCAGTTTTAGTTACAATACTTTAAAGTCTGTGCTCACAGAGAAGATAACACATATCCAAATGAATAATAAAAGACACCATCATAGAACCTATAACATGGTCAGTGGAGCATGTCTAGGATGTGAGCATTTTTCAGTTCATTAAATTCACACACATGCAAACACACACACACCGAGAACCATGCTTTCAAAGACTATTTCTCTGTTCAAGATATGTTTGATGTGAAGTCAAAGTCTTTTGTCAATGTATAAATTAACCTTATTAGGATTAATAGGTAATCAGGGAAAACCTTCAGTATTATCTAGTGGCCTCCATCATATGGGAGAATATTAGTTTATCATGGATATAAATACCCTCTGAAAGGACAATGTTATTGGATCCATCTATATGGCCATTAGACAACAAAAATTAGATTTTCCTTAAGAGAAAATTAAAAAAAAATCAGATACCTTTACTAACTTGAGCATAATATCTCATTTTTCTGTTCTATTAATTCTGTGAAAAAGTGGCATAATGTGACTTTCTTCTGATTTGACATATTTTGGAGTTAAATCTTATGGTATCTTGAAAGAGAGGAAGGAGAAGAAGGTATCCCTTCTCAAACCTTGTGTCAAATGTCCTGTGGGAGTCATTGCTGTGTGGTGCTTAGTGTTGCCAGGCCCAGAGCTGATGTCCACATGGTTCCAAAATTATTCTCTTACCTGAGAAAAACTGCCTTTCCTGGAAAAATGAAAAATTGAGGGAATACTCTACTGGTAAGTTGTGATGAACGCCTGACACATCACCTCATATATAATGAACAAGCGACAAATATTAATAAACCTTCTGGTATTAGAATTATACTTCCTTAAACTTATTCTGTTGTTATTTATTTCTAGTAAAACAATTGAGCCTTATAAACATGTCCATAACTAATGAGGTCAGAGTTAGGATCCAAACCTGTCAGAATGAAACAAAATTTCATGTGGCTTCCATTGATTCTTGCTTTCTCTGCTAGATCAGAAAGCCCTGGGTGGGGACGTGGGGGGAGATGCCCCAAATTTGTAAACTCCAAAATCGACTTTAAGCTGAAGGACAGATGGAGTGCAGAATTTGAAAGCCATTTTCTAAATTTCCCTTCCCATTTTAACATTCGGGGAGCTCAGAGCTAAACCTGAATTAAAATCTTGCAATATCATGGACACCATTGCTGTCCTTACATTTTCCACACTTCTGTTACACATGTTCTATCGGTGAAAGTCCTCATATCCTAACAAGTTTAGCATATAATAAAAATAATGTAGATATGATACAGTTCTGGAATTTGAATAACATCCATTGTGATTTAGTGCCTTGTCAGTTTTTAATAAGCTTTTTTTAAATATTTTTAAATATTTTATAACTAAAGACATAATTTCAAACTTTAAATCAACATACACCTTGAAAGTTTCACAGAGCATTTTGAGTTACACAGGTACCCCATTTAAAGATTTATAACAAACAAAAAATACCTGAAAACCAGGAATGAAACAATTCTCAAAAGGTATCTGTAAGTGACAGAAATATCACTGCAATTAGATTAAAAATGGGAACTGAATCTCCTTCTATTGGAAAATTGGCAATGGAAGCCGGAAATAAAGACCTAAAGACAGATCTCTTCATTCATTCACTTTTCCCCTCTTTCCAAAATAAATTCCAAATAAATTCCATTCCAAAATTAATTTTCCCTAGAAAATCCAACCTTCTTCCCAGCATCACGTCTACTACTGGGACAGTCTGATGTTCTTTCTAATGTAATGCTCCACCTTGTTTTTGCCAAAGGCAGTTTGAGCCTGAGCACCAATTTTCTGTTTGCTTTGTTTTTTAGTTTTATTGAGATATAATTGACATACAGCTCTGTATAAGTTTAAGGCTTATAGTATAATGACTTGACTTTCATATATTGTGAAATGGTTACCACAGTAAGTTTATCACCATCCATTAGCTCACATAGATAACCCCCCAAAAATTAGGGTTTTTTGTGGGGTTTTTGTTTGTTTTGTTTAATCTTGTGATGATTGCTTTTAGGATCTACTCCCTTAACGATTTTTTTTTAATTTTATTTTATTATATTGTGTTAATCACCATACAGTACATCCCCAGATTCCGATGTAAAGTTTGATGCTTTCATTAGTTGCGTATAACACCCAGTGCACCATGCAATACGTGCCCTCCCTACTACCCATCACCAGGCTATCCCCTTCCCCCACCCCCTCCCCTCTGAAGTCCTCAGTTTGCCTCTCACAGTCCATAGTCTCTCATGTTTCATTCCCCCCTCTGATTACCCCCCTTTTCTTTATCCCTTTCTTCCCCTACCGATCCTCCTAGTTCTTATGTTCCATAGATGAGAGAAATCATATGATAATTGTCTTTCTCTGCTTGACTTATTTCACTTAGCATTATCTCCTCCAGTGCCGTCCATGTTGCAGCAAATGTTGAGAATTCGTTCTTTCTGATAGCTGAGTAATATTCCATTGTATATATGGACCACAGCTTCTTAATCCAGTCATCTGTTGAAGGGCATCTCGGCTCCTTCCATGATTTGGCTATTGTGGACAATGCAGCTATGAACATTGGGGTGCATATGGCCCTTCTCTTTACTACGTCTGTATCTTTGGGGTAAACACCCAGTAGTGCAATGGCTGGGTCATAGGGTAGTTCAATTTTTAACTTTTTAAGGGACCTCCACACTGTTTTCCAGAGTGGCTGTACCAACTTGCATTCCCACCAACAATGTAGGAGGGATCCCCTTTCTCCACATCCTCTCCAACAATTGTTGTTTCTTGCCTTGTCTATCTTTGCCATTCTAACTGGCGTAAGGTGGTATCTCAGTGTGGTTTTGATTTGAATTTCCCTGATGGCTAATGATTTTGAACATTTTTTCATGTGTCTGTTAGCCATTTGTATGTCTTCATTGGAAAAGTGTCTGTTCATATCTTCTGCCCATTTTATGATTTGTTTATTTGTTTCTCGTGTATTGAGTTTGAGAAGTTCTTTGTAGATCTTGGATACCAGTCCTTTATCTGTGGTGTCCTTTGCAAATATATTCTCCCATTCCGTGGGCTGTCTCTTAGTTTTTTTGACTGTTTCCTTGGCTGTGCAGAAGCTCTTTATCCTGATAAAGTCCCATAAGTTCATTTTATCTTTTATTTCTCTTGCCTTTGGAGATGTGTCGTGAAAAAGGTTGCTCTGGCCGATGTCATAGAAGTTGTTGCCTATGTTCTCCTCTAGAATTTTGATGGATTCCTGTCTCACATTGAGGTCTTTCATCCATTTGGAGTTTATTTTTGTGTATGGTGTGAGAGAGTGGTCAAGTTTCATTCTTTTGCATGTAGCTGTCCAATTTTCCCAGCACCATTTATTGAAGAGACTGTCTTTTTTCCACCGGATGTTTTTTCCTGCTTTATCAAAGATTAGTTGCCCAAAGAGCCGAGGGTCCATTTCTGGGTTCTCTATTCTGTTCCATTGGTCGATGTGTCTGTTTTTGTGCCAGTACCATGCTGTCTTTGTGATCACAGCTTTGTAGTACAGCTCGAAATCCGGCATTGTGATGCCCCCAGCTTTGTTTTTCCTTTTCAACAGTTCCTTGGAGATTCGGGGCCTTTTCTGGTTCCATACAAATTTAAGGACTATTTGTTCCAGTTCTTTGAAAAATGTCCTCGGTATTTTGATCGGGATAGCATTGAAAGTGTAGATTGCTCTGGGTAGTATGGACATTTTAACTATGTTAATTCTTCCAATCCATGAGCATGGAATATTTTTCCATCTTTTTATGTCTTCCTCAATATCTTTCAAAAGTGATCTATAGTTTCTAGCATATAGGTCCTTTACGTCTCTGGTTAAGTTAATTCCAAGGTAACGCATGGTTTTTGGTGTTATTGTAAATGGGATGGATTCCCTAATTTCTCTTTCTTCAGTCTCGTTATTCGTGTATAGAAATGCAACTGATTTCTGGGCATTGATTTTGTATCCTGCCACCTTACTGAATTGTTCTATAACTTCTAATAGTTTGGGAGTGGATTCCTTTGGGTTTTCCATATAGAGTATCATGTCATCTGCAAAGAGAGACAGTTTGACTTCTTCTTTGCCGATTTGGATACCTTTGATCCCTTTTTGTCTTCTGATTGCTGTTGCAAGGACTTCTAGTACTATGTTGAATAATAGTGGCGAGAGTGGGCATCCTTGTCGTGTTCCTGATCTTAAGGGAAAGGCTTCCAGCTTTTCCCCATTGAGAATAATGCTTGCAGTAGGCTTTTCATAGATGGCTTTTATGAGATTGAGAAATGTACCCTCTATTCCTACACTCTGAAGGGTTTTAATCAGGAAAGGATGCTGTATTTTGTCAAATGCTTTTTCTGCATCAATTGAGAGGATCATATGGTTCTTGAGTCTTTTCTTGTTGATATGATGTATCACATTGATTGATTTGCGAGTGTTGAACCATGCTTGCATCCCAGGTATGAATCCCACTTGGTCATGATGGATAATCCTTTTAATGTACTGTTGGATTCTATTAGCAAGGATCTTGTTGAGGATTTTGGCATCCATATTCATTAGAGAAATCGGTCTGTAATTCTCCTTTTTGAGGGGGTCTTTGCCTGGTTTGGGGATCAAGGTAATATTAGCCTCATAGAATGAGTTTGGTAGCTTTCCTTCTGTTTCTATTTTTTGAAATAGCTTTAGGAGAATAGGTATTATTTCTTCTTTGAATGTTTGGTAGAATTCCCCAGGAAAACCGTCTGGGCCTGGAGTTTTATTATTTGGAAGGTTGTTTATCACTGACTCAATTTCTTCATAGTTAATTGGCCTATTTAAGAAATCTATTTCTTCCTGTTTCAGTCTTGGTAGTTTATAGGTTTCCAGGAAGGCCTCCATCTCTTCCAGATTGTTTAGTTTTTTGGCATATAGCTGTTGATAAAAGTTTCTAATAATCCTTGCAATTTCAATGGTGCTGGTCGTGACCTCTCCCTTTTCAGTCATAATTTTAATAATCTCAGTCCTTTCTCTTTGTTTTTGGACAAGTTTTGCCAGTGGTCTATCAATTTTATGGATTCTCTCAAAGAACCAGCTTCTAGTCCTGTTGATCTGCTCTACTGTGGTTCTGGTCTCTAATTCATTGATTTCTGCTCTAATCTTGGTCAACTCCTTCCTTGTCAGTGGGTTAGGCCTGTCCCTCTGTTGCTGTTCCAGTTTCTTGAGGTGAGAATATAGAAACTGCATTTTAGATTTTTCTATTCTTTTGAGTGAGGCTTGGATGGCTATGTATTTCCCCCTTAGGACTGCCTTTGCAGTATCCCATAGGTTTTGGACCGTTGTGTATTCATTCTCGTTGGTCTCCATAAATTGTTTAATTTGTTTTTTGATTTCCTGGTTTATCGAGTCATTCTTGAGCAGGATGGTTCTTAGCCTCCAAGTGTTTGAGTTTCTTCCAGGTTTTTCCTTGTGGTTGAGTTCCAATTTCAGAGCGTTGTGGTCTGAGAATATGCAGGGGATAATTTCAATCTTTTGGTATTGGCTGAGACCTGTTTTGTGTCCCAGAGCATGATCTATTCTTGAGAATGTTCCATGGGCATTTGAATAGAATGAGTATTCTTTGGTTCTGGGGTGTAGTGTTCTATATATATCTATGAGGTCCAACTCGTCGAGTATGGCATTCAAAGCCTTTGATTCTTTGCTTAGTTTTTGCCAGGGTGTTCTGTCTATTTCTGATAGTGGGGTGTTGAGGTCCCCTACTATTACTGTGTTCTTATCTATATGTCTCTTTATTTTGGTTAAGAGTTGGCTTGTGTATCTTGCTGCTCCCCTGTTGGGGGCATATATATTAATAATTGTCATATCCACTTGTTGAATACTTCCTTTAAGAATAATATAGTGCCCTTCTGTATCTCTCTCTATGGCCTCTAGTTTAAAATCCAGTCTATCTGATATGAGAATTGCTACTCCAGCTTTCTTTTGAGGTCCATTTGCGTGGAAGATGGTACTCCATCCCCTTACTCTAAGTCTGAATGCATCTTTGGGTTCAAAATGAGTCTCTTGTAGACAGCAAATGGATGGGTCATGTCTTTTTATCCAATCTGCAACCCTGTGGCGTTTTATGGGAGAGTTTAAGCCATTTAGATTGATAGAGATTATTGACAGATATGATTTTAATGATGCCATTTCTCTTTAAAGTCTTTGTATCGGTTGTGACTTGCTGCTCTGTNCAGAAACTCAAGGAAAGCAAGGTGATATTCTATAAAAAGACCGTTGAGTTAAATTAAATCGTACCTTCAAAAATAATATGTTCCAATCATTTTACTATATTACTTAAATATCCCTCTTTTGAAAGTTTAATAAAAAATATTTAATTGAGTATAGCATAAGATGGTAAGCCTGTGATGTGAGCTATTATCATAATTATTATTTTCCAAAATCAGGAAATGTTGAGGGTGATAATTGCTTAAGTGATTTTTATTACTTTTGCTATTCAATATAATTTCACAATCTCTTAGAAAAATGTCATATATTTAATTAAAAACATCATATTTTAAGTACATGTGAAAGAAGTAATTCTTGATATGAACTGTTTTTACATTTTTCTAAAGTATAATAATGTTTTGTTTTGTTTTTAGAACTTTTGTTTTTCTAGAGAATGATAAAGCTGGGATTTAAAAATTCTGCCAAAAAAAGAAAAAAAAAGAAAGAAAGATAGGCACCTTCCTGGAAAGTAAAATACTACCACAAAAATGTGCCTATTTAGGACATAAGTAATATTGAGGTTTGCTCTATGGTCACCAGTGGAATGATTGAGTATTCTAATAAATATATGCAGGATACCATCATCTTATCATTTGAGTTAGAAAAATTAAAAACATGACAATTAAGCCAATTCTGAATTAAAACCGTAATAAAAATTGAGATTTTTTTCCCTGGGTTTGTTGATTTTAATATTATTTTTTCTTAAACATTAAATATTTGAGGAATATTTGGTTTTAGCAAACAAGTAAAATCCAAAGAAAATTCAAAATAAATTTTTAGATTTGGATGTTAAATTTTCTTTATGAAATATTGTTATCCATTCTTTGTCCAGAACTATAAATAATCACTGGAGCCTTATTTTGTCTATACTGACTTTTTTTACTTTTATTTTTTTTCTGATCACAGCATACCTTACCTCTCTGTAAATATTCTTCCTTAATGAGCTAATTTAAATCTGTAGCTTGGACTATCCATTTACAACCTGATGAGCTGAAATTTGTTATTACTCTAATGTGTTAATGCACTTACAGTCTATATTTATTCTTGAATGCACGTATGTGTATGTATGCTTATAATACATATTGCTATATATAGTAAGCATGTACATACCTGTATCAAGAACACTCTGTATTTGTGTATACATGAATTTCAAAAACATGCTATCTGCATATGCATGTAAATGTCAGAGTTTATTTATACATATATATATATATATATATAAGAATGCAGGTACACGACTAGCACTCAATTCTCCTTTGCTATAGGCTCTTTTTATATATTTCTCAGTACACTAATACTTTGGTCAATTTAATTACATTTTTACCATAAATTCATTTGAATGTATTACCAAATCAGTCTACAACAAATTTACACTCACATAATTCATCTACTCATTTCATAAAATGATGAAGTATAAGTGCAGAAAGAGAGCTGTTGGTTCTTTGAATCTAATAATTTGGAATGACTTGAGTTGTCCAAAACAGCTCTCCTAAAGTAAGTATGAGTGAGCTATCTGTGAAACACCAGGGGAAATCTGCAAGTAATGTGTGCTCATGCCATCACTCATACTGTTTGCAAATACCTAAGTTCTGGCTTCACCCTACAGAAACCACAATAGAAAATAATGATGCTGTCTTGCGGTTGATGCAGAACTATCAGCAGATTCTAGTGCAAAGACAAACCTGTAGTTCTCACCAAAAAACTGACAAATACATAGGCAAAGAGATTAGAGATTTAAACAATAGTGGCGCCTTGTGGCTCAGTCAGTGAGGTGCCTGCCCTCAGCTGGGGTCATGATCCCCCTTTTCCATCTTCCCCTGCTCATGTGCTCGCTCATGTGCTCGCTCTTCCTCTTTTTCTCAAATAAATAAATAACATCTTAAAAAAAAAAAGTTTAAACAGTATGTTATTTTCGTGATTCCTCTACACACAATTTTACATACACACACGACACACAAACATACACACACGACACACACACACGCAGACACTCATATACATACACATATGTGCATAACGTGTATGCATATGTACACGTGCATGTGCATATATTATAATGTATATGTATACATACACACGCACATTCCAAGCTGCATTGTTTTAAGTAATACTTTATGAAATTTTAGATAGTCTGCAGTAAAATAATACTGTACCTCTTCTCATTTGAAAGGAAACGCCTTAATCTTTGACACCATAGCAGACAGGGACTGGGGGAGTGGAGTTTAGGAGTAAAAGAATTAGGTGTTTAGCTCGAGACAGGTCTCCTAACTCCACCTTTTCCTTCCGTTCATTTCTTTGGCACTTTTCTTTGCCTGGACCATCATAGATTGATGCTAAAAGTACCATGTGGACTTGGGAAAAACCAGAGGACCTGGGAATAAATAGTGGGGAGAAAACAAGTCCTTGGGGTTCACATGTAGGTTATTGAATCAAGTTCTTTCAAATTGCAACCTTCCTATTGGCTTTGACCGTTTATGTTCCATGTTATACATTTTTGTGCCAATGCCTACGTTATAAAGTGCCTATCCTTTTTGTTTTTCTTCTTTTTCTCTTGTTTACTTTTTTAAAAAGATTTTATTTACTTGACAGAGATTGAGGCAGTGAGCACATCAGGAGAAACTGCAGAGGGAGAGGGAGAAGCAGACTCCCCTCAGGGGGGTGCCCAACGTGGGGCTCGATCCCAGGACTCTGGGATCAGGACCTAAGCCGAAGGCAGATGCTTAACCAACGGAGCCGCCCAGGTGGACTTTTTCTTGTTTACTTATTTGTTTTTGTGACTAGATCTCAAAGCTATGCTATTACCTATTTCATGGCTCATATCTTTACAGAATATTTCATAATTTATTAAAATTAAATGAAATGCCAAAATAAAAGAATAATTACCAAGTTACACTAATGAGAATTTATAGACTATCAGTCTCATTAATTTACTAAATTAACATGAGATTATTTTTCCTACAATCTTGCCAACGATGGATACCTTTTTTTTTTTTTGGCTATGATGGGTATAAATACCATGCATGGATAGGTAGGTACAGGTATAGATACAGATACAGATATAGACATAGATATATAAATTTCTCCAAATAATTAGGACACATTGAATATTATGTATATATTTATTAATATTTTGATTTCTTTCTTATATGAGCTGTCTAGTTACATTTTTATTAATTCCACTTTCTTCTTTCCTTCTTTCTTCTTTCTTTCTTTCTCTCTCTCTCTTTCTCTCTGTCTCTCTCTCTCTCTGTCTCTCTCTCTCTCTTTCTCTCTCTCGATATTTAGTGATTCCTTGTATTTGTGGAATAATGGAACCCTGCTATGTGGGTTATCGATGTAGCCTCCAGCCCTGTCACTTGCCTTTGAAATATTTTCTATTACAGGTTAGGTCTTTAAAATATTAGCTATTACAAACTTTCTGTTTTGGTTTTGGGTTTTTAGCCTTCTTAAGAATGCCAAAGGAGGAGATTGGTAGAAGGCTTTTAACATTGTGTGTAATTAAACTTTAATTCATTTACTCTTGGGAAAAGCATATATCCTTCAAATTTTCAACTATTTTGTAGTTTTGATGTTTACATTTATGTTTTGCATGAGAAATAGAGAGCTGTGTTCTATTTCCCAACTAGAAAGCTGATAATTGCAATTCACTGTTTCTAGTAGTTCATTATTTTCACACAGATTTTAAATGTTAGCATTATCATATATTAAATGTTTACCCATCTGCTTTAGCAATCTCTGCTCTGCCCCAGGGACTCCTTGTCTTTTCATGTCCCGTACTGCTGGGCCTCCGTGATGCGAGGGCAGAAGCCTCACTTTGCTTCGGCTGGTCATCCGTCGCTGTAGGTCCCTGTGAAGCTGGTTCACAGGAATAGAGTCTCTGTGCTCTTGGTAACTCTGTTTATACATTTCAGAGTAATAGTCCGTCCTGTAACTTGACTGATAGACCACATTGCTCTGAGGCACTGCTGTGAAAACCCCATCAGGAATCTCTTGCCAAGCTTCCAAGGTCCTAGCTCCTTCTCATCCTGTGTGCCCAAGCCTCTGGAAACTCATGATGAGACTTTAGAAAATCCCCACACAGCTGAGATCTCATTACCTTCTTTCCCCTGTTGATCGTGCACGTGCTGCCCCTCAGCTGGAAACAACGCCTCTCCTTCCCCCACGTTTCCAGACGCTCATGGGGTGCACCAGCAAACGGGGCACTCCTGCTCATGTGTGCTCCTCCCACACTATGATTTCTCTTTGCTCCTTTAAAAATCCCCACTACTTTGAAACTCATAACATTAGAAGCCATGGACTACCTTCCTTGCCCTCATGAAAATTTGAATTCCTTCCTCATGATCTTCCCCCTTAGCCTTGTTCTGGTCACTATTCGTAGCCCCTTTACCCTCCATCCACCAAGTTTCTTGACCTCCTCTAGGACTCTAGGTGTCACACCTCTGACACCTGTCATTAAGAGTCCAATAGTTTTCCCCGGAGTTCTCATTACCTAGGTCCCTCTCTCATCAAATTCTCTCTTAACAAGTTTGATTCTAAAATCCACATTAAAATTACTCCTTTAGAAACACCCTCTCAGGGCTAGCTGTATATGACAACTTGACTGGGTGACAGGGTCCCCAGATATTGGGTTAAACTTTATTTCTGGGTGTGTCTGTGAAGATCCTTCTGGATGCGCTTAACATTTGAATTGTCAGACAGCATAAAGGAGATGGCCCTCCCCAATGTGGAGGAGGCTGAACCAATCCCTTGGAATCCTGGGATAGAACAAAAAGTCTGATGAAGAACTACTTCTCTCCCTGTCTGACTGTCCCCCACCCCAGGGACATTTGTCTTCTCCTGACTTCAGACTTGGACTGGAACTTAACACTCAACTCTCCTTGTGACTTTGCAGACCTCATAATCACATGAGCCAATTCCTTTTTTTTCTTCCTTAAAGATTTATTTATTTATTTTAGAGACTGAGACAGAGAGAGCATGAGTGGGAGGGGTGGGGGAGAGGGAGAGAGCATCTCAAGCAGACTCTGAGCTGAGCATGGAGCCCTATGGGGGGCTCAAATCTCACGACCCTGAGATCATGACCTGAGAGGAAAGCAAGAGGCAGATGCTTAACCTACTGAGCCACCCAGGCTCCCTGGGCCAACTCTTTATAATCAATCAACCTCTCTCTCTCTCTCTCTCTCTCTCTGTGTCTCCACAGGTGAGTACAAATGCTCCCCCCCCACTCTCTCTCGTATTGGTTCTGATTCTCAGGAGAACCCTGTCTAGTACACACCTTAACTCCTTTGCTTCCTCTCTCTTTATCAAATTCTTTTGGACTATATTATTAGAATATTGGTTAAAATGCAATGGTTAAAACCAATAGTGGACTCAATCCTCATTTGTATATTAGCTCAGGTAAAATAAAATCTGAAAAGGATTAATGAATCATTTTTCCTGGTTTCCCATTTTGTTTAAAGAACCCAACCCTGAAATGAACATTTGATATTTTTCTCATAATTCTACTACATTCTCTAAGTTTTTCCCTTTCCCCCAATGGAGAATTCTGTTTCCCGTACTCAGCGGTTTTGTCAAACCTCGAACATTTCCCTCCTGTCCTCTCTCACAGAGATTGCTTTGTACTTCCCTGGTAGAGTGGAAGATGGAGAACAGATGTTCCCCAGGGTCCCAGACCCCCCTCCCTGGTCCACTCCACACCACAGCTGCTGCCCCCAGACCCTGCTGTGATTGAGGATCAAGTATCTGAGAGCCACCCCACCCCCCACAACCACTTAGCAGTCCATTCCTCTTGATCCTCCCAAAGATCCCTTTACTGCTGAATATATTTCCTATTGCTTTATTATGTTATGTTAGTCCCCATACAGTACATCATTAGTTTTTGATGTAATGTTCCATGATTCATTGTTTGCATATAACACCCAGTGCTCCATGCAATAAGTGCCCTCTTTAATACCCTTTACCGGGCTAGCCCATCGCCCCACCACCCTCCCCTCTAAAACCCTCAGTTTGTTTCCTGGAGTCCATAGTCTCTGATGGTTCATCTCCCCCTCTGTTTTTTCCCTTCATTTTCCCCTTCCTTTTCCTAATGTCCTCCATGGTATTCCTTATGTTCCACAAATAAGTGACACCATATGATAATTGTCTTTCTCTGCTTAACTGATGTCGCTTAGCATACTCTCCTCCAGTTCATTCACCCTATGACCTAGCAATTGCACTACTGGGTATTAACCCCAAAGATACAGATGTAGTGAAAAAAGGGCCATATGCACCCCAATGTTCATAAAAGCAGTGTCCACAATAGCTAAACTGTGGAAGGAACCGAGATGACCTTCAACAGATGAATGGAGGAGGAAGATGTGGTCCATGTATACAATGGAATATTACTCAGCCATCAGAATGGATGATCTCCTACCCTTTCTCAAAATAAATTTCAGAACAAAGTAAAACTCTCTCCCACATTCCCATTTGCCTGCTCTACTTCACAACAGAATATCTACCAAATGGCTTCTCCAGACCCTGCCTCCACATCCACTCCTTCTAACATCTTCCAAATTAATTCAGGCTTTACCTTCAACACTCTAAAAGGATTCCTCATTTCAGTCAGTAATGAAATGTCTCTTAACTTCTTAGCGGCAGCCGATGTGGATGAAAAATTCCACCTTCTAAAGCTCTCCCCTCAGTGTCCCTACTGTTTCTGACTTGTCTCCCACCTCCGTGGCCGTGTTTTCCCAGGGTTCCTCTCTCTCCCTTTCCTTTCTTTTGCCCTTTAAACATCAGAGCATGACAAGCCTCATCCATAACCTTCTTCTCTGTCTATGCTTTCTGCTTGGTGAACTCCTATAGCCCCTGGGTTTAAGCACCATGTACATCAGTGGGCTTATGTGTTCACGACTTCCACATTGATTTCTCTGACTTCAAACTCTCCACTGAGTGCCAGACTCATGTTTTCAACTGCACAGGTGACAATTTCACTGGGATAACAAATGAGTGCATTGAGAAAACATGACCAACTTAGAACCCTCAATATCTCCAGTTATGATCTCTATTAATGTTTTCCATCTCAATAAAAGGCACTGTCATCATGCAAATTTTGGAACCAATAAGTTAAGACTCTTGGATTCTTCTTTCTTAATGTTATCATTTGTTGCATTAGGATGCCCCAAAACATCCACCTTAAAGACACACCCTAAATTCATGTGCACCTTTTACCCACATTGATTCTCTTTCAGACCAAGCTGCCCTCATCTGGTGCTTGAAACACAGCATTGGGATCCCCTTGCTTCTGTCTCAGTTGCTGACTTTGGATAATACTCTCTCCACTCAACGGCCAGAATGATCAGTTTAAAACACATCAACCTGATTAGTGTTTCCTCTGCTTAAAACCTATGGGTCTTAGAATAAAACTCGAACTCTTCCATGGCCCCATTACTTTATATTACTTCATCTTTGTCTGTGTCACTAACCTCATATGTTTTCTCTCACCACTCTCTAGCTTTACTGGACTTCTCTTTGGGCCTCAAATAAATAAAAGTCATTACCAGTGCAGGGTCTTTGCCCTTCCTCTTGGTAGTCTGGACATTCGGGTTGTTTCCACTCTTCTGATATTATGATAGTTTTCCTTTTATTTTTATAGAAAAGATCTTTTTAAAATATTAATGTTATTTTTAATAAGAGCAAATATTTATACAAACTGGGCAAATGGGGAAGGTGGGGAAAGAAGAATACCTTCCAGTAAATGAAGGGAAAAGACAGGAAGGATTGGGCAGACAGGAGGAGGCAAGGGGTTTAACATCAACAATCTCCAGTGCAGGCTCTCCAGAGTAAGGACAGGCAGGTCTGGGGGCTGCAGTAATACTGGGGCAGGAGCATGGGGTCAGCAAGATGAGAATAGGTATACAGGTTTGAGTTTTAGGAGGCAGGTAACAGGGCCCTGACTCTTAGGAAGGAGCCAGAGGAGCCATGGGCTGGGCGCCCTCAGGGCAGGAAAAGACCCTCCTGGTGGTGTTCTTAAGCACTGGGGGAGGGTGGGAGGCCCCGGGAGCGCTGCATCTTCTCCCAGCTCTGCCCCTGAGGCTCCGGGCGCTGGGCTGACACCGCCCCTGCAGCGGGGTGAGCAGCAGGCAGTGAAGGCTGGACATCAGGCTTGAGGTGCGCGTCCTCCCTGCAGACGCTGTAGCTCCAGGAGTGAAGGTCTCTGATCAGAGGCCCTGGCCTGGGCACAAAGGAAGGGACCACTCCATTTCTGATCAGGGGCTTAAAGGCAGATGGCCTGGGCTCCGGGTCCCGCCTCCTGCTCACGCTTTCGGGGATCTCAAACCACAGGGGCCCGTCAAACTTCCTGTTCCCCTTCTGGCACTGGCTGAGAGCCCTCAGTACGGTCTCCTTGGCACAAGGGTCTGGACGCTCCTCCAGGGGGGAAAGGCCTGCAGGGCAGGCACCGTGCCCCTGGGCCCGGGACACCCAGGGGCTCCTTCTGCGCTCAGGGGGAGCGATCTTGACCGTCACAGGGCTCCAGATCCGCCGTGGGTGGCGGGCACTCCAGAGCCACCGCTTCATGTAATTCTCCCAGGCGCTGGAGAGATCCGGCCCCAGGACTGTCTCAGGAGGTGGCTTGGCAGGAAAGCGCCTCCACGCCTCGGTGACCACCCTCCGCGGCTTGGCGGGGTCCCAGTTGGGCGGCATCCACGGGAGGGGTCCGGGGCAGATGCGGTGCCCACCGTCCTCGGCCTGGGCAGGCCAGGGCCGAGGGTTCGGGTGCCCTTGGGCAAGCGGTTGCGGCGCGGGCTTGGGTGTGCTCAAGTAGCTGCCCATGGGAGCGGGCGTCCGGGAGGGGGCCTTCTAGTGGGGATTCTGCTTCCAGAAGTTCCCAATGTCGCTGGGCGCAGCTGCGGCCGAAGTGCTTGGGGCTCGGATGACCGTTGGCATCTGAGTGCACGGAAAGCGCGTGGGCCTGGGCGCTGGAACCCTCCACACACGCGGGCGCGTGAGGCTGGCAGAGGGGACGCGGGAAAAGTCTGCAGGAGCAGCTGCAGCCTGCATGCGCACGGTTATCTGAAGGTCACGGCCTCCAGCCTCTGTTCTTCTCGCTGCTGATAGCAAGAGTTTGGCTGTGGAGGGAGGCCTAGAAGCTCATGATCTCCACTCCCCAAACCCCGGCATCTTTATTGCAATATCATTCACATACCATACAGTTCACCCAAAGAGTACAGTTCTATAACTTTCAGCACATTCACAGATACGTGCACTCATCACCATTGTCAACTTGGGAACCCCCATTTCCTTATTGCGGGCTTTCGTGTAAACAGGGTTATGTAACAGGTCGTCTTTTGTGCCTGGCTTCTTTTGTTCAGAATACTGTTTGCAAGGTCCATCCATACAGTAGCAGGTAGTGGCTTCCCACTCTGTTTGTGATCCAGCAATATTCCATTGCACGGATAGACCAGGGTTGTTTATCCTTTGCCAGTTAATGGACATTCGGGTTGTTTCCACTCTTCTGATATTATGAATAATGTTGTTATGAACATTCTTTGTGTATAAAGGTTTATGTGGACAAATGTCTTCATTTCTCTTGGGTGTATAGCGAGGGTAGAATTGCTAGGCCATACCTTAACTGTTGAACTTTTTTTTTTTTTTTTTAAGATTTATTTATTTGGGAGAGAGCACATATTAGCTGGAAGAGCCGCAGAGGGAGAGGGGGAGAGAAACCTTATGTAGACTCCATGCCAAGCAGGGAGCCCTACATGGGGCTCGATCTCATGACCCTGAGATCATGACTTGAGCCAAAATCAAATTCCTGAGCTTCACCTATGGAGCCACCCAGTCGTTCCTTAACTGTTCGACTTTTTGAGAAATTACCGAACTATTTTCCACAGTGTCTGTACAAGTTGACACCTCCAATAGCAGAGCTGTCTCTATTTTTGTACTTGACTTTAGAAGGAGAAGGTATAATAATCCTTGTAGTTCATAAAAATTACAGATCAGGTATTGACAGATGGCCATTCTCTTTCATTATCTTAAAAACTAAACATAATTCACTTGAATGCTCTTTTAAGGAAAAATAAATAACTAGTTTTTGTTTCTGTAAATGTGATACATGTTTTATTCTTCTAGAATGGTTGTTAATGCTACTTTCTGCAATTTGCCTCTTAAGGAAATGGTAGTAGACCACAATTTATGTTTTAGCCCCGACAACATTGGTTTTATGAAGACTGTCCTATAATTTAGACTTCATGCATTCACATACAGATTTTATTCCTATTGAACGTTAATGCAATTTCACTTTTTTTTCCATTTTTACTGTTAATCCATGTGGCTCACATTTCCAACTAACAGTTAAAAAGCATCTGACTGCAAAAACAGTGTTTGAAGACACACACACACACACACACACACACATATATATATTTATGGTGATGGAGTTCAGAGGTCTGTTGAAGGTGGTGTAAAGCAAACTGTCCTCCAGAATGTTTTCCTCAAAAGCACATGTGCAAGGTGCCTGTGAGCTGGCCAGTAAAGGTACAGAAAAGTAGAGGCTGTCAAAGTAAGTACCAAATCCAAGAGCAAGCAGCAGGGGCATTCCAATTCTGAGCGGCAAACAGGTGACTACGGAGGTCATGACAAAGAGCCTCCTGAAGGCTGTTACACAAAGCGTCTGCAGTTCGGAAAGAAGTCACTTGTTGGAAAGGTATGCATGCCATCAGCCACGGGGTACTGGAGGATGAGATCCGTAACACTTCCCACTCACCAATTCATTTTCAATTCTTTTGTTTTTTTTTTTAAGATTTTATTTATTTATTTGACAGAGAAAGAGACAGCCAGCGACAGAGGGAACACAGACAGGGGGAGTGGGAGAGGAAGAAGCAGGCTCCCAGCAGAGCAGGGAGCCCAATGTGGGGCTCGATCCCAGAACCCCAGGATCACGCCCTGATCTTAAGGCAGACGCTTAACGACTTAGCCACCCAGGCGCCCCTCAGTTTCATTTCTTCCACATTTCTAATTTATTAATGATCCCACAGATTATGTTTTTGAAAACAAGAACTTCCTATGCTATAATTTTCTTCTTAAAAAGACATTTCTTGATAATGATAGCAATGACTTTTACAGCTAAGAAGCCTCTTAAGATGATGATATCATTATCATCAGAATGGGCCATTAATGCAATTGAATATAGATTTCTTAAAGTGTATCTCAACCCCCAGGATCGGCAGAGTTTCCCACATCATATTTGCAGTGTAATCCAGTGGATGTCATTTTGGTTTGTGATTAAACAATCTTCCAAAAACCGCTGTCTCTCTGCTGGTGAGGCACAGCCAGCCACAAGTTAACCACTTCTAAATGTACCTTCACCAGTAAATCAACATGTTTGGTGATTAGTTAAAAGTTATTTTCATAGACCTTGAATATGTCTGCTTCTTCTTCTCACACATAAAGAGATAAGAGATTTCTTTTGGTTACTTGACATTAATGTAAGTCAGTGGTTCCTGATGAGAGGCAGCTTTGCTGCTTTCCAAATGCTGTCCCAGGGTCATTAGAGAAAGTAGGCTGGGGATAAGGGGTAAAGCCAGGGGTGTTGCTGTACATCCGGTGGTGCCCAAGCCAAGCCCCACAGCAGAGAACGGTGTGGCTGTAGCCATCAGCCCTGCAGGCACTGAGAAACTCTGCCCGCACAAGTTCCCTTCTCTTCCCTTAATGTTCTTAAGTTACATAACTATGGTAAGTTTCTCAGAACTATGAAATTAACTCCAGCTCAGTGCTATGAAACGAACCCCATTCTCTACTTGAATTTTACCAATTGTTCCTTTTCTTTTTCAGGAGCTAGACCTTTTCAGTCTGCTTTAATCTATGAGAGTTTATCCATCTTTCCTGTTTTCCGTGACCTTGACACTTCAGAAGAATACTGACCAGGTATTTTTTAGAAATGCTTATTTTTTTTAGCAACTTAATTGTTTTCAGATAGCTTGAAGCTCTAAAGCATTCTAAAATTCTTATTGAAAACATTGCATATGTATATAATGATATATCATTAAATTCCTTTTTTCTTACAGAAATCTGGTTTTATAGCTCTCCATTTCTTTTTATTCATTTTTTTTTCCCTAAGTGCTGCTACAAATATGGCAATTCTTTTGCTGTTAACCTAAGCTTGGTGGTCGTTACATTTATCTCATGCTGGTAGAGCTGACCACTTTGTTCCCCTCAGCAACTTGGGTCCAAATTGGGATCATGGATTTCATTTCTTTGGTTGTATTGTTTATTTGTACAAATCAAGTAACCTTTTTTTTGAAACAACTTTATTGAGATATAATGTATATACCATGCTATTCACTCATGCACAATTCACTGGCTTTTAGTACATTCATAAATATGGGAGTTTTAATATTTCACAAATATGGAAATTTAATTTTTAATTTAAATTTTAATTAAATATAAATTTTATTTTTTTAAAGATTTATTCATTCATTTTGGAGGGGAGGGGCAAAGGGAGAGGAAGATGGAGAGAGAATCTCAAGCAGATTCCTGCTGATCAAGGGGCCCAATGTGGGGTTGGATCTCAGGACCCTGAGATCATGACCTGAGCTGAAATCATAAGTCAGCCACTCAAGTAACTGAGCCACACAGGTGCCCCAAATTTTAATATTTCCATTATCTCAAAGAGAACCCTTACCCTTCACCTATCGCCGTCTTATTCCCCCCACCTCTCAACTCTAAACCACCACAAATCTACTTTCTCTCTATATAGAGCCCCATATTGTGGGATTTCAGAAAAATGGAATGAGAGAACATGTGGTCTTTTGTGACTGACTCTTTCACTTGGTAATATTTGCAAGGTTATCTGTGCTGTAGCATATGTATCAGCACTTTACTCCTTTTTATGACTCAACATTATTCCATATGGTGTGGATAGACCACACTTTATCTCTTTGTTAGTTGGTGGACATTTAGGTTGTTTCCACTTTTATTCTATTATGAATAATGTGTTCTGAACTTTCATATATAAAATTCTGTATAGGGAAATGTTTTCATTTATCTTTGATGTATATCTAAGAATCAACTTTTCTCAGTCATTCGATAACTCTACATCTAATCATTTGAGAAGTCGCCACATACTTTTTTGCAGTGGCTGCACTATTTTACAGCCCTATCAGCAGAATCTGAGGGGTCCAATGCCTCCCTGTCTTCTCCAGCACTGATCCTGATTTCCATTCTAGCCATTGTGGTTTGTGTGAAGTGGTACACCATTGTGGTTTTGACTTGCATTTCCTTGATGACTAATGGTTTGGGGCATCTTTTCATGTGTTTATTGGTCATTCATACATCTTTCTTGTAGAAAGGTCTATTCAAGTCTTTTTTTTTTTTTTTTTACCTGTTTTTATTATTGAGTTCTAAAACTTTGTTATATATTCTGGATACAAGTGTCTTAACAAATATATGATTTGCAAATACTTTCTCCCATTCTTTGAGTAGTTTGTTCACTTTCTTTTTGATTTTTTTTTTTTAATGTTAAGAACAGCCAATTTGAAATTTTTCCCAAATCCATGGTCGTGAATGTAGGTGATAGATAGATAGATAGATAGAGATAGATAGATAGAAATATATAGCTATATGAATACTTACAGATGTACAATACACTCATAGAACATTATTTTAGCAGGTTTTTATTAGAAAGGGACTACAAGAACCATAGGCATAATGCACCCCTACTTATTGGGCAGGGTTGGTTACTTTGTTGTTGCTTGTTTTGTTTTCTCTCTTCCTTTCCTTTCCTTTCCTTTCCTTTCCTTTCCTTTCCTTTCCTTTCCTTTCCTTTCCTTTCCTTTCCTCCTTTCCTTTCCTTCCGTCCTTTTTGAGATCTCCAGTGGTTCATGAAGTTCAGAATTAACTTGCTACTTATTCTTCTTATTTAGATCATTAAATTCCTAACCTGATAAGCCCTCCTCAGTAGGTCATTAGCTATTTAGGTAAAATATTTTAGAATTTTGTGTCTATTCAAATTTCACTCTTTATTTTAATGAGGGTGGGAGACTATGTCAACTGGTTCTGCAGCTGGAAATAAGTATCCTTAATTATTCTGAAGACTGTCATAGAATTCCCTACAACTCTCCTTATTTGTTTATCCTGGGATTTCTCTGTATTTCATTTCCACCTCCACTCCAGGGTATGTGTGGATGTATTTCATGAATTATTGCCATCCGTTTCTATCATCTAGGAATTCCTTGAAATATCTTATCTGCTGCTGTTGCCCCATCTCATTTTCTAATATTGTTATCAAAATACTATTTTTTATATTTCTTTGATCTCATTTTAAGGGAATTAAATAGATTTAAAATTGATATATTTAAAGTTAATAGTTTAGTTCATGTGTCTTTTAGAAAATATTTTTAACTTCTACATTCTGATTAGTTACAGTATTACAATGATTTTATGGGTTAGTGGTTCTCAGACATGAGTGTGCAGCCTCAGAATCACTGGGACGTGTAAACAGAGATTGTTGAACCCGCTCCCGGTAATTCTGTACAGGTTCCAACAATTTACCTTTGTTAGATATCTTCCCAGTTGATTCAATGACACCTGCCCTGGGACCACAGTTTGAAAATTGCTGCTATAGGCTTAATTGTGTGTGCATGTGCTTTTAGGATCTAGCGTTTATTGCAGTTACACCAATTTAAGTTAGGTATTGAAGGGAAAGGAGACTATCATCTGATATCTAAATTGTATTTCCTCACTTGGGAAAAATGTATGTTTTTTAGGAGCATTTCTGAAAATTTAATGTTCATTAAAATCATCTGTAGATGTTAAAATGTAGATTTTGGTTCAGTAGATCTGAGGTGTGGCCTATAATCTTCATTTCTAATAGATCACAAGCTGTCAAAGACTGGTGATCTCAGTCATATCCTGACGGTTTGTCTGAAGCTCGGCCTCAGGCGCTATTTCAGATCAATTACCTCAGCATTTGAACATGTGTACTTTGAGAGAGATGAGAACAAAGTTCTCAGTTCCAGTTGCTTGTTAGAATGACTCGCAAAACTCCTTGTCCTGCTACTTTGTTTAAAATGGTCTGGAGAAGGTTTGTGAATACATAATGTAAGGTTTAAAAGTCTTCCCAGTGAATCCAGTTGTCAACTGTGGTCTGAAATGACTGGGCTGGCTGGTTTTGGGTTGAGCAACATGGCCTGCTGGCGACTCTGGCATCCTGCTTGTTGGTCAGCATTGAGTTAGTTGACATGCCTGATGGCACAACTTCTTTTTTCTTTCCTTTTTTTTTTTTTTTAAGAGTTTATTTATTTATTTGAGAGAGGGAGAAAGTGAGCAAGCGAGAGAGAGAACAAGCCAGGGGGAAGGGCAGAGGGAGAAGCAGACTCCCCGCTGAGCAGGGAGCCTGATGTGGGGCTCAATCCCAGGACTCCGGGATCATGACCTGAGACGAAGGCAGATGCTTCACCTACTGAGCCACCCAGGCGCCCATGATGGTGCAACTTCTTCCTTCCATCTTGCTCCATGTTCACTTGCCCAAGGTTTTCCACTATTAGAAAATTACATTCATTTACATACAGATCTAACCTTTGATGAAGAGAGTTGCATGTCTGCTCCCTTACCATATATATGACTACATCTCAGAATGTAAGATAGTTCAAGCATTAAGTCCATATTACCGGACAAAAGCCAGCACTGAGCATAGTAGCTGTCACATGTATTGGCACTTAATAAATGCTCACTGAAAGATTATTTCCTACATTTGTAAAGGTTCAGCTTTTACCTTCCACTCACGTATTTGGCTTCTTAAAAAAAATAAATAATTCCTTTTAAGATTTACACTTCTGGAAATTTCAGAACATAATCCTATGACATTGCATTCTTTTTAGAATGATCTCCTATTATGTATCCAATAGTTTGTTAAATATATACAGAACAAAATGTGTGGCTTCTAATGTCCCATTCAGATATAATTCTATAATCAAAACTTTCAGGCCATAAAATGAAAATAGAGGTGGCATTTTATGCTGAACTATTTCTTCCTGAAAATGAAATTTTTAAGGGCAAAAATGATGTCTCTTGAGTGCTAAGATATACAATATCTTAACAGCTGTGGATGCCCAACACTTGTAAAATGAGAAATTCACCCCAAGGTCCTGTAGTTAAAATTTTGATCAACTCACCAAAAAAATGAGCACAGATGACAGAGCAGAGAGCAGTGACAGCGGCTGCCTGGGAAAGCAGGGTTGGCACGGCTAGTTGCAGGGACTGCCGCTAGTTTTCTTCTCGTAACTCTCCCAGATCCATAATTCAAAGTCTCACAGCTTGCATAAGATTCATCAGACAGAAAACAGTAATTACAAAGACATAATGAAGGGGTGATTTCTAGAGGAGGCTCTTTGGAATATTGGATGTCACAGTGGGAAACGTATTTTCGTAGCTTTTAAGAAAGATGAGCTCCACGGGTACTGGCATTGGAGTGCACGCTCCTTGGTATCCAGGTCTTTTACTAGGATCATTTCTGCTAGTCTTGGGCTTGCCTGAAATTGAAAAGTCATCCTAAAATGTATTAAAAATAATGTAAGTCAAGCACGATTAAGCATCAGAAACCATGCATGTCTCTTGTTGACTTGACTACTAATAGGCATTCTCATGAATGATTCATTTGATGTAAAATAAATGAAATAAAATGAATGAAATGAAATGGTCCCACTGAGGAGCCAGCATGGGCTTTGCCTTGATCCCGCTTGACTATTATGTCAACAGAGTCATGCTACTAAAAAAAAAATAGTACAGTCTTACAGATTGAACAATGTCAAAGATGTAAAGGCTCAGTAATCCGCGGCACATGGTATGTTACCATCTTCACGGTAATGATAGCAAAAACAAACAATGGAACAACTACATGCCAAAGTTCATGGGTTTATGGTTATAACCATGTAAAACCTACAAACTAAGTAACTGGTTGAATGTTCAGGCATTGGTTATATTGGTTTAATTTACCAGAAGTTATTCTGAATGCCAAAATCCTGAATATTGTATTCTTGGCTGAAATGACAAAGTCATTTACTGGGAAGCTGATTGGTTAAGCTTTGTTGATCAAATCAAATCTACTTGGAAAACGAATGTCATTTAGCATTCAAATCCATGGGACCAGTTTTTTTTTTATTTTTCAAACTCATTATTGTGCCCACCACCTCACTAGTCTGATCTGCAGATCAATTATTTAAATCATGTTTGCGAGGTGACTTATTTACTGTCTCAACATAGACAGCAATATGCTTATATTGAATTTATTTTTAAGGTTTTAAAGAGACACTTTTAAATAAATTTTGGAAGATATATAGTGAAGGTGTCTGATTCCTGATCCAAAATAAAAAACATAGGAAATTATAGCGATCACTTAAAATTATAATTTCCATAAACCTACTTGGCTCTAAATTATTACTCCAAAGAACATGAGTTTGGTTTTTTTAGTTAAGATAATGATTTTCAACCAAGCTTCTACCATGTTTTGAATGAATTAAAATCAACCTTACAATGTATGCATTTTAAGAAGTATGAACTAATATATCATAAGTATTAATTCTTATTAATAAATTATTTGTGTCTTGAGGTGATTATATGAATTAATGTGATATATCATATCATATTAATTAATTATATTCACATCTTCATTAACAGTTTGATTCATTATATTTTTTAAAATCAAACCTTGAAAAACTTTATTTCTTTTGTCCTAAAAATATTATGCCACAAATTAAATTACTGAGCACTTTGAATGAGATTTTAGGAATTCTACAAAAAGGGAGTGATGTTGGATGATGTAGTCTAAGAAAATATAGATCCAATTTCAAGATAGTAGAAATTTTCAGTGCTGTAAAAGATAGGATGATGAGTTTATTTTTGTTAATTGTATGAATAAGTAAATAAAAGCAAATATTAGCAGAAAAAAACTTCGGTCCCCTGACAGAAGGCATGTCAATATAAATTCCACATAGGTGATAAACATTATAGCTAAGAGAAAAGTGATAAGTATATTCTCTCTGGAATTCAGAGGGCCATAGGACAAGAAACTTCAGACTACGTCTTTGTATCTCAAAGGCAACATAACTGTAAAAAATATTTGTCTTTTAATGAAATTAAGTCTGTGTATTAGATGCAAATCTAAGTATTGAAAACAAACAAAATAAACAAAAGCAACCCAGGCCATGCAGTTAACAGTTTTTCTCAAATGGCTAAGGTGATGCAAGAAGGAATCTAGAATCTTAACATATGGCAATAGTACAGGACATGTGGAAAGAGAAATCATGACACAAAGTTTGGAGAAGACGAATGGAAATTTGCACCATTTGCATACCCAACAAAAATTGTCCTTGATGAACACTGAGCTAAAGTCAGTTACATGGAAATATGGTAGACTGGTGTTTTAAAGATGGAGAATCAGAATAGTCATGAATAATTCTGTGGGATAAATTGTGGGTCTTGGCTAAATCATCTTGAATATCCAGGCTTCATGCCTGCAGTGACACCATTTCTTTTAAACCAACACATCTGTGCCATCCAGTCTACTTACTTTACCTCATGAAAGCATTCCGGTTTTAGCAAGGAGGGTGCATGTATTTTGATGTGTCTTTAGTAGAGTTTAAACGGTATTAGAATAGGGTCAATGAGTCTCCACACAGTAATGTGTAGTGCAAGGGACACAACATCAGTGTTCACAAGGACCAGAAAGATGAAGAATGAAAAGAGGTGTAAAAAGAAAAATCGTATGTATGGAAATGTTTCCCTTTATTCTCTCCTATTATGAAACATGACAATGCAATTAGAAGGAAAATTGCACCTGACATTTCCTCAGCATCATCAAGACTGCACACCCCACCTAAAATGATAAATGTCATCTGATCCCATCAATAGCTGACATAGAAAATGGAGCCAAACTGATACTTGGCATCTGAACTGCAAGAGGAGCTAAATATTAAAGGTTTTATGGTAAATCTACCAATGTTGAAATGGTGACTTTTTTATTGCAAATATCTTCTTTTTATTTTATGGTGTTTTTCTCATTCTAAATGGATGATCTTTCTCTACAATGAAGTGAAGTTGATCCCTATTTCTTTTATAGATTGTTCTTTTTCTGTCCTTCTCTATCTCCAGAATCAAAACCACGTTTTCCTACTTCGTGGGTTTTCACTCATCTGCAATTTTGGTAAGAATAGGTTGTGTTATAGGATTCAAATTTCATACTTACTTATCCACGTGAAAAGCCACTTGCAGTCTCATTTATATAATAATCTGTCCTTTCTTTCACTGGTTTTAATGCCACCACCGTAGTTTTAAATACATTTATCCCTGTGTGTGTTTCCAGGCAAATCATTACATTTAGTCGTCATGTATTACTTTGCTTTAGCATTTCCTTCCTTTTTAAATTACCATCGCTCTACCTGTTGTTTTGTGCTTTCTCGAATGTAAGTTCACCATCCTTATTCTTCATCAATGCTGTCTTGGATATTCTTTTTTTTTTTTTTTTAAGATTTTATTTATTTCTATGACAGAGAGCAAGAGAGGAAACATAAGCAGGGGGAGTGGCAGAGGGAGAAGCAGGCTCTCTGCTGAGCAGGGAGTGCAACTTAGGACTCCATCCCAGGACCCTGACATCCTGATCTGAGCAGAAGGCAGACACTTAATGACTGAGCCACCCAGGTGCCCCTGTCTTGGATATTCTTGACCATTTATTCCTCAGTAGTTATTGTAACATCTTTTTGCCGAAATAATGACAAAAAACCCAGTGACATATTGACTAAAATTGCAGTTGACTTACAGATGAACGGAGGAAACATTGCCATTCCTTGTGATGTTGTATTTTCTAAGTGCAATCATAAGAATACGCTCTCTTATGCGATTCTTTAAAGCCCTTTAATGTTTTATAATTCCTTTATGAAAGTCTTTTATGCCTTGTGTCTGATTTATTTCCATGCCTTATAATTTTCTTCTATTGCAAATGGCATTATTTTTCAAAATATTTTTGTCAGAATTTCCCTATATATAGGAATACAGATCTTCCTTGACTTATGATGGGGTTATGTCCTGATAAACCCGTCATAAATGGAAAACATGTAAGTCAAAAATATATTTAATACACCTTGCAGACCAAACAACATAGGTCAGCCTAGCCTACCTTAAATATGCCCACAACACTTACATTGGCCTACAGTTGGGCAAAATCTAACAGAAATCTATTTTATTATAAAGTGTTAAATATTTCATGTGATTTGTTGAATACTGTCCTGAATGTGGGACACGGGATGGGAGTCCGCGTGTTGGTCGTTGAGCATCGCGACCAGGGGGCTGACGGAGCCGGGGCTCACTTCCACCGCCCAGCGTCATAGCAAGGATTATACTGCCTATCGACAGCCTGGGCAAAGGTCCAAGTTCAAAATCCGAAGTATTGTTTCTACTGAATGAGTATTGTCTTCACACCAGCCTAAAGACAAAAAAAATGTAAGTTAAACCAACTTGAGTCATGGACCGTCTATACTATTGACTTTTGCATTAGGACCTTGCATTCAGCAACATTAATAAACACCTGAATTCTAATCATTACCCCGTAGAGTCTGTTTTCTATATACAAAAACCACCTCCAAAGAATGTAAATTGTTTTTATTTCTATTCAATCTATATTCCACATGTTTCTATTTTCTTATAGTACTTGTTTTCTTTTAATTCTAGGAAGGCTACTTAGCTATTGCATTGAAAATAGACATCATTTTATTCTTTCTAACAAAAAATAAATTCTCTTAAAGTTTTATTATTGTATAATATGTTTGTTACACCATGGGATACTCATATCACATTAATAATGTTCCTAGTTTTCTAGGAGTATTTGTGTGAATGTGCACTGAATTTTATAAATATTGCTTGTATATCTCTTGATACATTTATGTATTTCTTCAACATTGAGTAGTAATTATGTTGATCTGCTAATGTTAAATCATCTTTACATTCTTTTGTTAAAACTGTTTCATCAATGGATTTCTTATTTATCAATTCATTATCATATTGATATTCATCTAAAATACTTATATATAACTTTAAAAGTTAAAATTGACTTTTAGGGGTTTTTTTGGGTTTTTTTTTTTTTTTTTGTATTATCCTTGAAAGTTTTGGTGTCAAAGTTATACTAAGCATAAAAAACTGAGTCAGAGAGCTTTCATTCTTTTTCCATTGTCTGAAACATCTTTTATGAAAGATATGGAAATTTGAATCAATTTCAAAAAATAAGTATAGATAATCACTTTCATGTTTTCTATTTCTGCATGAATAAATTTTAGGCATTTATACCTTTTTTAGAAGATCAACTATTTATTTATAATTTCTAAAAATTGTATTTAATATTATTTTTGCTCTCTATATTGATATTTTTGGTTTGTTTTTCTTCTGTGGTCTTGATGAAGATTAAATTAATTTTTGAAGTATTATCCAAAGTTTAGCATTTGGTTTTAATCTTTTATTTTCTATTTTATCATTTTCAACATTTTTTCCTTTTCGATTTTAACCCCATCACCTGTTTCACTCATTTCATCAATTTTTAAAAGATGCATTTATTTGAGAAAGAGAGAGAGAGAGAGAGAGAGCTAGGGAAGAGGCAGAGGGGGGAGGGAGAAAGAATCTTGAACAGACCCTGCTCTGAATGTGAAGCCCAACATGGGGCTGGACCTCACCATCCTCAGATCACAACCTGAGCCAAAACCGAGTAGGACACTTAACCCACTGAGCCCCCCAGACAGCCCCATTTCATTATATTTTAATTTTTATATTCAATGCTGTGTTTGCTTAGTTACCCTCTTAACTTCTTTATTTGAATTCATAACCAGTTTACTTCTACTTTTCTAACATATGTATTTTTCTCTTTTTTCTATTGAAGTGTAATTAACATACATTACTCAGTGGTCTAATATATGCATTTTTAATCTATATATTTCTTTATACATAATTTTATCTAAAAATCCACAATTTAATATACATTTTATTTCTCAATGTCACTCAAAATTTTGTTTTCTTAAAAATTACAAACTTCCAAAAATTTAAATTTTTTTCATCTGTCCCATTTTATTGATTTCCAAATTTACTGCATTGTTGGCTAAATATGTTCTGTAATTTCATTTTATTTTCTACTTCAGAGACTTAATTTGCAGCTTTTCATTTGGAAATGTTTTTTGATAAACATTTTTCTATGTGTATAGAAGAAAATATATTACTCATTATATTAAAATTTCTAATAGTGTCATTCAAATACTCCCTCATTTCATTATTTCCTATTTTTCATGCTATTATTTAGAAATGTATATGGTTTAAAATCTCCACAATGATGGGCAACTTATCAGTCTCCATGTAATTCCATTGATGTTCATTAATTTTAAATAGTACATACTTAAATAGGATACTTATGTGCTTCTGATAAATTTTCTTTTTATAATTTTGGGTGACCTTTGTCCTCACAAACAGATTTCTTAACTTTATGCCTATTTTGTCTGACAGTTTTCTTCTGGTCAGTATATGCCTGATGTAATTTATTTTTCTCTACTTTTGTACTCAATTTTATTTTGGTTTCTCTATGTCTCATAAATAGCGCACAGCTAGATTTTCTTCCTCAACTGAGACTTTCTTTCAAAGACCAGAATTGATCTCTTTACATCTATTTATTTACTTATTTATTTGCTTATTTACTTATTATGTATTTACTTACATACTTACTTGCTTATTTTATACTTGATATATAACATTAAATTAGTTTGCGGTCTACAACATAACAATTCAAAATTTGCATGTATTGCAAAATGATAACCACAGTAAGCCTAGTTACCATCCATCATCAGACATAGTTACATATTACTTTTCTTATGATGAGAACTTTCAAGATCTATTGTCATAGCAGCTTTTAAATATACAATATAGTATTATTGGCTATAGTTACCATGTTTTCCATTACATCTCCATGATTTATTTATTTTATAACTGGAAGTTTGTTTCTCTTAATCCTCTTTACCCATTTTGCCCACCAATTACCCCAGGCAACCATCAGTCTCTTCTCTGTATCTAGGAGTTTTGCTTTGTTTTGTTTGTTTTTTTCTTAATTCTACATATAAGTGAAGTCATGGGGCATTTGTCTTTCTCTTTCTTACTTATTTGACTTAACATAATGTTGTCAAGGTCCACCCACGTTGTCACAAATGGCAAGATTTCATTCTTTTTTATGGCTAGGGAGTATTCCATTGTTTATATGTACCACATCTTCTTTATCCATTCGTCAGTCAATGGACGTTTAGGTTTTTTCCATAAAATAATGCTTCAATAAACATGGGGATGCACATATCTTTTCAAATTAGTGTTTTCATTTTCTTGGGATAAATACCCAGAAGTGGTATTGCTGAATTATAATAGCTCTAATTTTAATTCTTGAGGAACCCAAACTGTTTTATGTAAAGGCTACACCATTTTATATTTCTACTGACAGTGCATAAGGGTTCTCTTCACCAACACTTGTTATTTCTTGCCTTTCTATAGTAGCCATTCTGACTGGCATGAAGTGATTTCTCATCGTGGTTTTGATTTGCATTTCCCTGATTAGTGATGTCAAGCATCTTTTCATGTGCCTGTTGGCCATTTGTATTTCTTCTTTTAAAAAAAGTGTTTTTGGATCTTAAGCCCATTTTTAAATTCTACTTTTTGTTATTTTATTGTTGTTTTTATTGAGTTGTATAAATTCTTTATATGTTTTGGATCTTAACCCTTAAATGGATAAATGATTTGCAATTTTTTCTTTTTATCATTCACTTGATAGCCTTTTAATTTTGTTATTTCCTTTGCTATGCAGAAGCTTTTTGGTTTAATGTAGTCCCAGTTGTTTATTTTTTGCTTTTGTTCTCCTTGCTTTTGGTGTCAGATCCAAAAGATCAGTGCAGGACTGATGTCAAGCTTACCACCTACATTTTCTTCTAAGACCTTTATGACTTCAGGTCTTGCATTTAAAATTTTGGGTTTTTTTTAAAGATTTTATTTATTTATTTGACAGAGAGCGCGACAGCCAGCAAGAGAGGGAACACAAGCAGGGGGAGTGGGAGAGGGAGAAGCAGGCTCCCAGCAGAGCAGGGAGCCTGATGCAGGGCTCGATCCCAGGACTCTGGGATCACTCCCTGAGCCGAAGGCAGATACTTAACGACTGAGCCATCCAGGCGCCCCTTACATTTAAGTCTTTAATCCATTTTGAGTTAATTTTTGTGTATGGCATAAGAAAGTGCTCCAACTTCATTATTTTCATGTGATAGTCTAGTTTTCCCAGTTCCACTTATTGAAGAGATGGTTCTTTCTTCATTATACATCCTTGCCTTCTTTGTCATAAATTAATTCATTTATGTGTAGTTTTATTTCTGGTATTTCTGTTTTGTTCCATTGATCTATGTATCTGCTTTTATGCCAGTACCATACTGTTTTGATTAATATTGTTTTGTAATATAATTTGAAATCAGGGAACATGATGCCTCTAGCTTTATTTTCTTTCTCAATACTGGTTTTGCTATTCTGTTTTTTTTTTTTTTTGTGATTCCATAAAATCTTTAGAATTGTCTGTTGTTCAGAATCTTTTCATTTGTTTGTGTCTTCTTCAGTTTCTTAATCAATGCCTGATAGTTTTCAGTGCACAGGACTTTCACCTCCTCTGTTAAATTTATACCATGGAATTTTATTGTTGATACAACTATAAGTGCAACTACTTTATTTTTCTTTCTGATAGTTCAATGGTAGTATGTAAAAATACAACAGAGTTTTGTATACTGATTTTATATCCTATAACTTTACAGATTTTTTTCTTAGTTGAAACAGCTTTTTTCCCCCCGAGGAGTCTTTAGGATTTTTTACATATAAAATTATCTTGGTCACAAATAGAGACAGTTTTACTTCTTCATTCCCGATTTAGATGCTTTGCTTAACTTCTCTGATTACAACTTCCAATACTATGCTGAGTAAGAGTGGTAAGAACAAATATCCTTGTCTCGTTTCAGTTTTTCACATTGAGGATTAAACTTAGCTATGGTCTCATCACATACAACCTTTATTATACTAAAATACGTTCTTGCTATACCTTCTTGTTGAAGTGTTTTTATCATACTTTCATACTATCATTGAAATTTGTCAAATGTTTTTTTCTCTCTTTTGAGATAAACGTATGATTATCTTTCATTTTGATTGGTTTAAAAATGTTGACCTATTTTTGCAACCCTGTTATACATCCCACTTGATCATGTTATATGATCCTTTACATGTATTGTTGAATTTGGTTTGCTAATATTTTATTGAAGATATTTATATTTATATTTATATTCATCAGAGATATTGCATTGGCCTATAATATTTCTTTTTTTCTTTTTTCTTTCTTTCTTTCTTCCTTTCTTTCTTTCTTTCTTTCTTTCTTTTCTTTTTCTCTCTCTCTCTTTCTTTTTTCTTTATTTTCTGTGTGTGTGTGTGTCTGTGTCTGTGTGTGTGTGTGTGTGTGTGTTCTTGTCTGGTTTTGGTATAAGTTTCATGCTGGTCTTCTAAAATGATTTTGGAGGACTTCCTCTCTTCAGTTTTTGGAAGAGTTTAGTGAAGGATGTATATTAAACCTTTGAATTTTTGGTTGAATTCATAAGCAAAGCTGCCTGGTCCTGGACATTTGTTTGTTTTTGGAGGTTTTTGATTGATTCAATCTCCCTATTAGTAACATGTCTATTCAAATTTTCATTTTCTTCATGATTCAGTTTGGGAAAATGTGTGTTTCTGGGAATTTATTCATTTTTTTCAGTTTTTCTTAATTAATTTGTTGGTGAAAATTGTTCATAATAGTCTTTTATGATCCTTTGTATTTCTTTGGTATCTACTGTAATTTCTCCTCTTCAATTTTGGATTTTATTTGAGCTTTCTCTTCTTTTTCTTGGTAAGTCTAGTTTAAGATATTTCAATATAATTTCAAACAACCAGCTCTTAGTTTAATTGATCTTCTCTATTATCTTTTTAGTCTCTTATTTATTTCTGCTATGATCTTTATTATTTCTTTCCTACTAATTTTGGGTTTTATCTGTTTTTTCCCTAATTCCTTTAGGTGTAAAGTTAGATAGCTTCTTTGAGAAGCTTTTTACTTGTTTCTTGAGGGAGGCCATTATCACTATAAAATTCCCTCTTTAAAATGCTTTTGTTGCATTCCATAATTTTTGGTATGTTGCATTTCCATTATTATTTGTCTCAAGGTTGTTTATTGTTTTTGTTGCCGTTTTTTCATTTCTCCGTCAATCCTGTGGTTCTTCAGTAGCACGCTGTGTAATCTTCACATTATAACATTTTTTTCTAGTTTTATTTTCTTGCCATTGATTTCTAATTTCACACCACTGTGGTCAGACAAGTATACAAGTTTCTTTCTGTAGTGAGGCCAAGGTGGAGCCTTGTTCCTGGAGCCTTGTTCTGTAGCCTCTAGATGTGTGGTGAACCTGAAGGCCGCTTCTCAGGCTGAAGCTCCAAGACAAGTCAATAGGCCTTTTTCCCAGAAAAACTGGAGGTATGTTTCAGTCAGCTGTCTGTGTAATTCTCTGGGGGGTGATAACCTGCCAAAAACTGTCTCTCTGATTGTTTTAAACCTGTGGAGCTCAGGAAGCTCAATCTCCCATTGGCCACCAGAGCTGGACAGGGCAGGGGAATGCCATTTGTGGACTGTAGCTGCCCACTGGCTTTGATAGGGTTGTAGGAGCTCCACAGGAGCAGGGCACTTATCCACCAGCCTTGGGCAGGTGCAAGAGCAACAGAGAGATAGGCATTCACCTTCCAGCTTCAGCAAGATAGAGGTGCAGGGTCAGATGTTTGCTGCCAGTTTCAGTGGGGCTGTGTGAGTTGAGCTGGGGTGGAGTGCTTGCCCAGCAGCTTTAGAGGGGGTGTAGTAGAGCTCCAGATGGAGTGTGCCCACTGGGGCTTGCAGGGTAGAGGGAGATTGCAAGAATGGGGCCCACCAGTGTTGGAAATCATGAAGGACAAAGAGAATGCAAAGATGGTGCCCACCAGCACCTTCATCCTGCCCTCCACCGACACTTTAATATTAGTAATGAATCTCTTTCACATATGGGCTAGGTGCTTTTCAAAGTAGTCCTTTTGTGCTGGGTTATGGGCAGGTGAGTCTATGTATGAGCCTTTTTTTTTAAGATTTTTAAAATTTATTTGACAGGGAGAGAGAGACAGCCAGCGAGAGAGGGAACACAAGCAGGGAGAGTGGGAGAGGGAGAAGCAGGCTCCCAGCGGAGGAGCTTGATGTGGGGCTCCTTCCCAGGACCCTGGAATCACGCCCTGAGCTGAAGGAGATGCTTAGCAACTGAGCCACCCAGGCGCCCCTATGTATGAGCCTTTTAAGAACAAACTCTCTAGTCCCCACAGCTCCATGGTCCTCTTGGATGTAAATGCTATTGGTTTTCAAAGTCAGACACTTCGGAGGCTTGTCTCTCTGGCATAGCTCCCAAGGATTGGGGTGCCTGATGAGGTGTACAAATCCCTCTCCTCAGGGAGAAGCTCCTTATTTATGAGATCCTTCCCAATTGTAGGTTGCTGTGCTGGGAAGTTTTTAGCAAGACCATATTTCTGCCTCTTCTTCCCATTGCAATGTGACCCTTTTATCTTTTGTTGTGGCAGAACTGTCCAGCTAGTTTTCAGGTCTTTTTCAGAGGAAATTGTTCCATATGTAGCTGTATATTTATTGTGTCTGTAGGAGGAAGTGAGTTCAGGAACTTTAGACACCATTATTTTGAACTGCCTCTCCCAGGGCAATTTTAGATCTCTATTAAAGCTGTGTAAGAAGTATGAAAGCTTCCATATGCCCTCTCTACATCTGCACACAGAGTCTCCTATTATTAGTATCCTGAATTAGGGTGGTGCATTTGTGACGGTTGATGAACCAACATTGATACATAATTATTAACTAAAGCTCCTAGTATTTCATAGTGTCTGTTGTACATTCAATGGGTTTTTTTCTCAAATAACATGTATTCACCATTTCAATATCATACAGAATAGTTTCAGTCCCTAAAATCTCCTTCGCCCCACCTTTTCATTCTTCCCTCATTTCCAAACCTGGCAGAAATTTCTCTTTTTACTGTTTTTACAATATTTTTTTTATTTATCTGAGTGTTACATAGTATATAGTGTATAATAGTTACATTATACAATATGTAGCCTTTTAAGACTGCTTAACGGTATGCAATTAAGGTTTCTTATATCTTTTCATGATTTAATAGTTAATTTCTTTTTAACACTGAATAATATCCCTTGGTACAGATATGCCATAGTTTGCTTAGTCAGTTACCTATTAAAGGATATCTTTGTTTCTTTGAAATCCTGGAAATTATGAATAAAATCACTATAAAGATTCATGTACAAGTTTTTGTATGAACATAATTTTCAACTTATTTGTGTGAATGCCAAGGAACACAATTATTGGAATATAAGAAAACGTTTAATTTGAGAAATTGCCCAACTATCTTTCCAAGTAGCTGTACCATTTTGCACACATACCAGCAATGCCTAAGAGTTCCTGTTGCTCCACATTCTGTCCAGTATTTGTTGTTAGTGTTTTCAGTTTTGTCTGTTCTAATAGGCGTGCAGTGGTATTTTGTTTGGTTTGGTTTAATTTGCAGTTCCTTAGCGATGTACAATGTTGAACATTTCATATGCTTACTTATCATCTGTATGTCTTTGGTGAGGTATCTGTTCAGATCTTTGCCCATTTTCAAATTAGGTTCTTTGAATTTTAGGAGACCTTTCTACATTTTCTTTTCAAATCCTCCATCATGTATGCATTTTGTATAAATGTCATCCAAGTCTGTGCCTTGTATTTTCATTCTCTCAACACTGTCTTTTGGAAGCAGAAATTTTTAATTTTAATAAAATCCAATTTAACATTTTTTTCCTTCGCAAATCACACTTTTTGTGTTGTACCTACATCACCATGCCCAAGGTCACTTCAATTTTCTCCTATGTTGTCTACTAGCCATTCATAGTTTTGTGTCTTAAATTTGGGTCTCCAAGCCAATTTCAGTTTGTTCTTGTGCCAGTTCAAAATTCAAAAGCTGAAATTTTGATTTGAAAGCTCAAAATCAATCATCATTACTGGTTCTTTGTTTTTTGGGTTTTTTTAAGATTTTATTTATTTGAGGGAGAGAGAGAGAGCACAAGCAGGGGGATCAGCAGGCAGAGGGAGAAGCAAACTCCTCACCAAGCAGGGAGCCAGACATGGGGTTCAATCCCAAGACCCTGAGATCATGACCTGAGCTGAAGGTAGATGTTTAACCAAGTGAACCACACAGGTGCCCCTCTATACTGTTTCTTATGCAGCCAATTCTTAGTTAATTTTACATCTAGGTTTTACATTTTACTATTTCGTTACTAACTGTATCTCACCCCTACAGACTCAGTTTATTTTCCTTCTTCCTTAGGTGTGTCCTTTCCTTGTTATTAGCAAGCATATATCAGTGATAAATTCTCTATGTTTGTTCTCTAAAATAGTTTTTATTTCACCGATGCTCTTGAATGGTAATTTACAAAGATATAAATCTTTAGAATGACATTATTTCCCTTAACTTTTTCCCATTTCTTCTAAGCTGTTGAAAAGTATTCCATCAGTGTGTTTCAGGGGTCAGCAAGTTCCCTTTAAAAGGACAAACAATAAATATGTTAGGTTTTTCAGGCCTTATGGTTCCTGTCACAACTGCTCAACTCTGCCTTCGTTACACAAAAGAAACCACGGAAAAAATGTTCTTCACAAAACCAGGCAGTAGGCTTGCTGACCTCTAATTTATATATATATTTGCTATTTGATTTCTCATAGGTCACCAATTATTAATGTTTATTTTGAATATAGTTGGGAATACTAGTCGCTGAGAAGGGTCCAAAGGACCAACAAGAACCAGTCTGGACAAGAGTAACACAGAGAACATAGGTAAATCATGATCCAGAGATCATGATGCTTTTTTTTTTTTTTTTAAGACTTTTTTTATTTGGAAGAGAAAGAGAGAGATAGTGAGACAGAAAGCACAAGTAGGGGGCAGAGGGAGAAGCAGACTCCCCAACTGAGCAGGGAGTCCAATGAGGGGCTTGATTCCAGGACTCTGGGATCATAAACTGAGCTGAAGACAGACGCTTAACACCCTAGCCACCCAGTTGCCCCAGAGATCATGATGCTTCTGAAAATAGCTGGATGCTAATTTGTTGGGCAATTCTATAGATGACCACGTTCCTGTTGGAATAAGTTGAATCCCACTGAGTGACACAGTTGACAACTGCTTAGAGTTAGAAGCTTAATTCCTCTCCCAAAACCAAATATATAGATGGTGACTTGGGAGTGGTGTATGGTAGGTAAAATGATTAATTATCTGAGTTTAAATCTGAAACTACTCAGGAGAAATAAGGCAGAGTTGGCTAAGATCATATTTTCCGGCATGACACACATTAAGTATGTAAGGATAGTATCAGACAACTGACAGAAAAATAAATTAGTTAAAACATCTATACCAATATTTACAGCTTAGAAATATATTATTGTGATATTTTTGAGGAAAGGTTTAATTGTTTCATTAGGCATAAGTGTTTGAATATGTACCCTATTCAAATAATATAACTCATATTTTATACCTCTGTTTTATTTTTTATTTATATATAATAGGGACCATATGGTGTATTTATAAACATCATTAATATTCAAATCAGAAGTGTTGTGTCTGAACCCTAATTCTGCCAATTATTATAAAAATATCATCCATTCATCATTCATTCATTCATCCATTCAAAAATAGATCTTATAAACTATGTGGCCCCAGCCCAGTGATAAGCAAAGGCTACAACAATATATTAGACACCAAATCGCCTTCCTGAATCTTTACAATTAGAGGAAAGTGGAAAAGGTAATCAGAAATGGCACAGAAGGATAACTGATGGCTTTAAAGGGAACAATCAAGTTGTTATGGAAACATTTGGGACGTGATCTCACTAACTGTTTTAGAGATTTTCTGAAGTAAGTGTCATCTGAACTGGTTTTGACGTATCATCAAAATTCATATAAAGATGGGGGGGTGTTCAAAAGAGTGAGCTGTACATACAAAGAGCTACAGATAAATCACGGCATAGAATGTATTGAGTACTTGCAATTAAACTATTGAAATTTTCATTGACCATTGATTTTTCAACAAGGAAATGACCTGAAGTGAATGTACATTTTGAATGGATATTCTGAGTACACTGTTGATAATCAATTGTGGAAGGCACAAGGAGAGGTAAGGAAACTGCTGGAAAGATTTGACAGTTTTCAGTGAGAGAGAACAATGACTGATGTGATGGTTAATTTCGTGTGTTCCTTTGGCTCTGTCATGGTACCCAGTTGTGGAGTCAAACATTATTCTGAAGGTTTCTGTGGGGGTGTTTGTGGATGACATTAACATTTAAATTAATGAACTTGGAGTAAAGCAGTTCGCCCTCCGTAATGTGGATGGGCCTCATTTGAACAGCTGAAGGACTTGATGATCCACAGACTGACCTCCCTGAAGCATGAGATAATTCTGCTAGTGGACAGCTCTTGAACTTGGGATGCAGCATTGGCTGTTCTGGGTCTCGAACTGCCGGCCCACCCTGCAGGTTTGGGACTTGCCAGCTTCCACAATGATGTGAGTCAATTCCTCAAAACAAATCTCTTCATGTGCATAAATAGTACCTCGTGTTGGTTCCTCTTCTCTAGATAACCCTGACTCAAGTTATATAACTGAATAAACTGCATGGACAATCATATGGTGATATGTGAATGCATGTAAGAAATAAGTTTAGTCTTACAGTAGAGTGCAAAGGTCGGGGAAGAGGGAAAAAGTGATACAGGCAAAGGGATGTTCAGATTCCTGGCTTGGGGCAACTGGATAAATTGCAACCCTTTTCACTGAAATAGGGAATATAGAAGGAAATGAAAACAGCAAGCATCAGGGAAGGATTAATTTCCTCCAGATATGTGTTTAAGGCAGCCAAGGGACCTAGATATTTAATAAGCTCATGCAATCCATGCCCTGAAGACGAGAGAATTCTGAACGCAGCAGAGATTTTAAAAGTCCTTTGTGTATGGATCATAACTGAAGTAGCTGACATGATTTCAGGTTGTGAGAGACACGTTTTCAGCTTTAAATAGTTACAGTGGAAATTACACCAAACTTCAGTGAAATTGTCATGGAATTTTGTCACTTTAATCCCACCAGTAACTTGCACATTGTTTTGTTGCTCACTGTATGTGTAAACACTCTTGGTGATGAACAATTCACCTTTTGCTGTCGTGCGTCTGGATCACAGCTTATCCAAGGACTCGTGGACAGGCCAACAGAGGAAATTCAAAGAAAAACACTTGCCAAATTGCAAAAGCCATGTAACTCCAAGTTGTACTTTCATAAAATTTACTTATTCAAGCTTCAGATGCCATAATGATGTGATTCTTTAAAATAAATGATAAGCTCAGACAATGATTTCAGTCTTTTTAAAAGGAATTTTGATCTTGGTATATGGGATAAGGAGAGAGTCACTCTGATAGTGAAACTGATAGTAAAATACAAGCCAAGCACCATGCCCCTTTCTGACTGGAATGAGACGCTGTCTGTACAAAGGGCACTGGATTCAGACAATTGCTGTCAGACCTTCACTAAAGGCCCCACCTACTGACTGGATGCTTGGGATTTTACGTTATATTGCAAACCAGTAATATCAAAGAAGCAATAACACCTTGTTTGTGATATTAATCTTCCATTCTTAAGGAAACACTGTGCATTTGCAAGTGATATTTGAAAGTGGGATTACCCAAATTAATGCATGATTCAACAGCAGTCGATGTACTATTTAGGCATCTAAGTACACAGTTTAATACATTATTTCATGAAATATTAATATTGTGACATTAATTTAAATTGATTTATATATACACACTCAAATAGGAGCAAAAAATTTAAATGTTATTACCAAATCATCATGCCTGGCTCTACGCAGAGCTGCTCCCAGGAATGTCACGTGTTCAGGTATCATTTAACATCTTCATTAATGAACTGTGGCAGGGAATCAACAACAGATTAATGAAACTCTGAGAAAACTGTAAATCAGTAAATATATTTAGTGATCAGGGATGCACAGTACTAAAGGTCTTTGATGATGAAGACATAAAATGAATCAATCTCTAAAGGTACACAGAGAATATTAAGTCAAAAAAGATAGGAAAGAAAAGAAAGAAAGCAAAACACAACCGTAGTCCCAAGCCTGGTTAACTACTGTCATGTAAAAATGTAGACTAGATTATACCACGTTCTGTACCTTTTATTTATATGTATATTTATTTTTTTAATTTTTTTAAAGATTTTATTTATTCATTTGAGAGAGAGAGAGAGTACACAAGCAGGGGGAGTGCCCGAGGGAAAGGGAGAAGCAGGCTCCCCACTGAGCAGGGAGCCCAGCACAGAGTTCTATCCCAGGACCTTGGGATCATGACCTGAGTTGAAGGCAGACCCTTAATCGACTGAGCCACCCTTCTGTACCTTTTCTAAACAAGATACAAATTGTATAGAAAACATATGGTCCCATATAGTGTGATCTTAGTACATACACTTGCTTTTCTGAAGCCCTGACTCATGTTATCCTTACATAGTCTATTTTCTTGGGGAAATGAATATTGTCCCCAATTTTCAGCCACTTAGAGTTTTTTTTAAAACAACGGAACAGACAAAAACTGGTTCTGTCTCTTACATGGCTTTGTATGTCATCCGATGACATTTCTGTTCACTGGGCAAGAGCTCAGTTACTTTCAACTGTAACCTTGTTGAAACTACATCACATCTGGTTAGTATTTATAGAGAAGAAACTTCCCACTCCTCATTGTGCAACATAGACACACCCGTGCGCGCGCGCGCACACACACACACACACACACACACACACACACACACACACACATTCATATCCAGGAAGAGTAGGTTACCATTAATTGGTCTGGTTCAAGAAAGCCAATAGGGTTAAAATTTCTATACACAGATTTTGAAAGAAAAATTGTAAGTAGAATTTGAAACAAATATCCCCTGTCTCTTTCTTGAGGTGTTTTTGTTGTTTTTTTAATCCTTCAGCTAACTAGAGTCACTGTGGGCTCTATCTACTCCCACAGCCCTGGAGAAGCCAGAGATTGTTGTAGACTTTCCTGTTCACTGGATCTTTTATGCTTGTTATTTTTCTTCTCATTGGCTAGCATGTTCAGGGATCATTTTTTAAGGTTTTGTGGGTTTTGTTTTGTTTTGTTTTGTTTTGTTTTGTTTTGTTTGGTTGGCAGTACAGTACCAAGGTTGGAAATTCACATGCGAGGAAGCAAAACAAATATTTTGGACATGTCTAGTATTAGATTCCAGGGACAGCTTTTACTTCTGCCATAGAAAAATCTCCATACGGTCCACCCTAACTCTGTAGGATTTGAAATAAGAATTTGAAGATAGAGTCTATATCTCACCACTCATTGAGTCCTGTGCATATATTTCTTTACAGAATTTTTGAGAAAACAGGCTTCTTAAAAACATGGTTAGCATGTCTCAGGGCCTTTAGGTTAAAATATTATATAAATCTCACTTCATTGATTTAGGACCAAATTTTTCTTGCTTACTGTTGAAGCTCTCAGATATTAAATAATCAAGATACTTAAATTTTGCTAGAAAATATATACCCTTTATATAATGTGATCAGAACAGATTTCTTTTGAGCAGTTTTTATTTTATTTATTTTTTTATTTTATTTTTTTTAAAGATTTTTATTTATTTGAAAGAGAGGTAGAGAGAGCAAGTATGCTTACAGAGTGAAAGGGAAAAACAGATCTCCCACTGAGCAGGGAGCCCAATGTGGGGTTCGATCCCAGCACCCTGGGATCGTGACCTGAGCCAAAGGCTTAACCAACTGAGCCACCCACACTCCCCTTATGGCCTGTTTTTAATCACTGTGTGTTTGCGATAAAAAAATCATGTGCTTGGGAAAGCCAATGCATTCACTGGGTGCATAGATATTCTCTCAGTTATTAATATATACTATGAAATTTCAGGCCATATTAATGTTGTGTTTTGTTTTTGTTTTGTTTTTTGTTGGTGACTTCTCAGAGTTGACTAAAATATGCATAAAAGAAAATGCACGAAGTGGACTTAGATAAATCATTACTAGGTGAACACACCATGTAATTATCATCCCAGTCAGGAAATAAAACATACCAGTCCCTCTGGAGATCACTTCTGTGACTGCTGCTGCTTGGTTGCCTCCCCCAAATGAGCACTATTTTAGTTCCAACACCATCAGCATTTGGAAATTTTTATTTTTATATGAATTAAATCACACATTTTTGTCTACTTTCTTTTGCTTCATATTATGTTTACAACTTTCACTCGTGCTGTTTCTCATGCATTTTCATTTTTATTATTGTACACCATTGTGTTGTATGAATATGTCACAATTTATTGATCCATTTCATTGCTGGATGCTTTTATATTGTCTACTGTTTGGGATGATTATGACAATAGCATTTATGAACATTTCTGAAAGTATCATTTTAAATACATACATATACATTTCTTCTGGTTTTATAACAATAAGTGGAACTCCTGGGTCATATTCCACTTGAACAGATACTGCCAAATGGTTTTCTAGAGTGGGTTTATGAGTTTATGCGGTCATCAGTAATCCAAGCCGTTCCAGTTGCTTCCCATTCCTCACCACATTGGGTACCTCAATCCTTTTAACTTTTGCCATTCTGCTGTCTGTGAAGTGGTATTAAATTCAGTTTTAAATAATGTTTTCTTGATTTCCAGTAAGCCTAAGAAGACTGAGCATTGAGCATGTATATGGCCTTTTTGTGAAGTGCTTGTTCACGTCTTGTGCTCATTTCTAAATTCTGGATATAATTCTTTTGTTAATTTCTCGAGCGACATATGCAGTCCAGTTCATAGTCCTCCTTTTCATGGTACATTTGGATGAACACAAGTTCCTCATTTTAGTGTAATCCTATGTAGCATCCCTCTTCTTTACAGTGTTTTTGGTATGGTTAGCCATGGTTAAGACCCCTCTACCTACTGTATCATGATGATTCTCTCATATGCTATCTTTTCTATTGTCTTATCTTTCACACTTTCATCTTTAACTTAGTGGCAGCCAATTTTTGTTTTTGATATAAGATGAGGGGTAATTTTTTACTTTTTCCACATTAACATTTGGCATACTTTATTGAAAAGAGCACTGTTTACCGCTGGACCACACTGTCACATTTACCCTAAATGGAGTCCTTATCTGGGTGTATTTATTTTTCTAGACACTAATTTCATTGGTTTATTGGTTGTCTTTGGATCAATAGGACCCTCAATACTATAGCCTTATAATAAGTCTTAATAGCTAGTGAATATGTCCTCTTTCTTTTTTCTTCATATTAGTCTTAACTATTCTTAGTCCTTTAGGTTTCCAGAGATTTTAGAATCAGTTTACGATATCCATGCATATAAAGAAAGTAGCTGGGATTTTTATGGGGATAGCATTGTATGTCTAAATCAATTTTGAGAGGACAGACATTTCTACAATATTGAATCTTTCAATCAATGAAGCATGATATCTACTTTAAGTCTGATTTAATATCTGTCAATGTAATTTTTAAGTTTTTTGGGTACAATCTTGTCCATTTTTCATAAATTTATTCATTGACACTGGAAGTTTCTGAAGGTATTATTAATGGTGTTATTTATAAATATTTTTTGTATTAATTTTTCCCCTATCTAGATATAAATTTGATTTTTTCATATAAACCTTAGATACAATATCCTGGTAAATCCATATATAAAATTTTTCCTTGAGAGGGGTAGCTCTAAAATTTCAAATCTCTTAAGCTAAATTAAATGAAGCAGAAATCTATGCGTTTTTCAAAATTTACTAATATAATATTTGTGTCATTAGAGAACATAGAACTATTTTAAAAAGCTTCTCATATATAATTGACACCAGTATGATATAATTCCCTTACAGCTATCATGAGAACTTTTTGTAATCACATAGTAGTTTTTGGTATTTTTAAAAAGTTATTTTTGGGAAAGTTGAAAGAAAAGCATAATTCTCCTAAACTAAACCAATAGCTAACATTTGACTATATTTGCTTTCTGATTAGACAGAGAGGAAGGGGATTATTTTTGCCAGTTATTTAGAAATGTTTTTATGAAGCCGCTAAAAAAAAGAACTTTTACCTACATAGCGACATGATGATTTTCACAGCTAAGAAAAATAGTGTTAGTTAAATAACATCTTCTAAGATAGTTGCATGTATTTATTTTTAATTTAAGATTTTATTTATTTATATGAGAGAGAAAGAACACAAGTGGGGTTAGAGGCAGAGGGAGAGGGAGGCTCCCTGCTGAGCAGAGCCAAATGTGGGTCTCCATGGACCTGGTGCTAGATGTGGGTCTGGACCAGGGGCTTGACCCAGCTCCATGGGGGGCTTGACAGGGCTTGCTTTAGAGCTCCATCGCAAGACCCTGAGATCATGATCTGAGCCGGAGTTAGATGGTTAACTGACGGAGTCACCCAGGCACCCCCATTGCATGTATTTCTAAAATATTCTATAGCTGTTTTTTGATCCAATACACAATTATAATTTTAATTTCATTTGGCTTACATTTTTATTTCTGCTTTTTTAAAAAAAAACCTAAAATGGTTACTCCAATGCTTCTGTTTTTCTTTTTTTCCTGTCAAATTTGAGAAGTGTGAAAACATATTTTTCTGTAGAAAATCTTATATTTTAGGTTTGTCTATGATTATATGTTGGTTAAATATATTTGGAAAAAGTAAAATAGAAGTGATATGTATTTCTTATTGAATCACATCAGGAAGTACACTGTATTAGGTCACTTATTTAAAATTTATGCATAGGTCCTTTTGACTATCTATAAAAGTATCTTCTGCAAACTGGGACACCATTGCTTCATTTCTAATCTTCTTGGGTTTATTCCATTTTCTTGTCATGTTCAGCTTATTAGAATCTTCAGGACAGAGTTGAAACAAATAATGGTAGGGAGCATTCTTGTGTTCTCAACAGAAATGTATGTACCATTAGGTGGCATTTACTCTTCTTTTTTTCTTGTCTTGACTTTGTTTTGTTTTTGCAGATTAAGGATTCCTTTTCACAATTCTACTTTGGTGGAGGGTTGTATTAATATATAACAGGATAGTTGGATTTTTTTTATTACAATTGATTACTTATGTTAAACTAACCCTGAGTTTATAAAATAAAATGAACTTGATCATGACATAGTATTTTTTGTATATATTAATATAAAATACAAAGTTGTTATTACTATTATTATTATCATTATCATTATTATTATTACATTCTTATCCATTTAAAGAGCTGAAACTGAAAACTCTCTTTCTTGTTGGAATCTTGTCTGGTTTTGACATCAAGTTCTGTTATCCTCAGAAAATGAATTGGAGTGTCACTTCCTTTAATTTCTAAAAGTATTTAAGATTTGCGTTATTTCTTAATTTTTAGTAAGATTCTTAAATTTTCTTTGAAAAAACCTTTCTACTTGTGGTTTAAATTTTAATAATTTTTTTTAGTAAAAAAAATGAATGGGGGAAGGGGAGCGAGAGATACAGGTTTCCAGGTATGGCATAAAGTCACAGGAATAAAAGACGCAGCATAGGGAATAGAGTCACTGGCGCTGTACTGGTGTTGTATGGTGACAGCTGGGAGCTGAACACAGAAGAATGTACAGAGAAGTCAAATCCATTCACTCGATACCTGAAACTAATGTAATGTTGTGTGACAACTATACCAGAAAACAAAAATTTTCCATTTATATTTTCCTTTGTTTTTCATAATTATTTTTCTAGGAATTTGATTTTTTCACTGAAAAATTCAAATTTCAAATAAAGTTAAGCATAATCTCTTCTGATTTCTTTTTTATGTCTTTAGGATTTGTAGTAATTAATTCTTTTTTCTATCTTATATTGTTTACTTCTGTTTTTCTCTCTTCATCTTCCTCTTCCCCCATCACTCTCTTGCCCCATAATATTGTCAAGTGTTATCAATTTTATTAGTATTTCAAAGAATAAGTTTTTGTCATTATGATACCTTTATTATGTATTTGTTTTTTGTTTCATTATTAGTTCTCTTACTTTATTTATTAGCTTACTGTTTAAAGATGATGGGCTCAGAAAAAATGAAATAAATAAAATAAAATAAAATACATGGTTAAATTTGAATTCAAATTTTTTTTTTCTGTGTATAAGCATACCCCCTGCAACAGTTGGGAACTGCTTATATTAAAAAGTTATTTGTTGGGGTGCCTGGGTGGCACAGCGGTTAAGCGTCTGCCTTCGGCTCAGGGCGTGATCCCGGCATTATGGGATCGAGCCCCACATCAGGCTTCTCCGCTAGGAGCCTGCTTCTCCCTCTCCCATTCCCCCTGCTTGTGTTCCCTCTCTCGCTGGCTGTCTCTATCTCTGTTGAATAAATAAATAAAATCTTAAAAAAAAAAGTTATTTGTTTATCTGAAATTAAAATTGACATGAACATTCTGTATTTTATTTGGTAACCTTATTTAATACTACTTTTTAGATTTATGTTTTGTGTGTTATTTTTATTTCCTCTATTTAGATTATTTATTTTTAAACATTGTTCTGTTACATTTGCATTTAAGTCTGTAAGTTACATCTCCAAGTGGTTTATCTGTGCCCCTCAATTTCTAACATGTCCTAATTTCACTATCATTGAGTTTAAACTATTTTGTAACTTACTTTGTAAAGTTTACAGAACGATTGGTGAAAGCACATTCATCACAGCACCATGGGAAACTACTCAAATATCTATTAATGGTAGAATAAGCAAAGATCTATCAGTTGCACAAGGCAATATTAAAGAAAAAATTAAAAAGGACAAATTACCTTTAAATGCCTCAACCTGGACAAATTTCAGAAGCTTTAAAGAAGCTGGAAGACTGTACCATTCTGACTGTCGCTATGGGCTAAAAAGAGGCAGAATAGAGTGTTTCAGAGATAATGGAGCTGTTCTATATCATAATCTTAGTGTGACCCTACAGATAAATATGTGAATTCTGAGAGTTGTATGTTTAGAATTTATACTTTGAATGTTTGAAAACTATATCTTTTTTAAAGGCAAAGAGCAATAAAATGATAGGTTATGATTAAAATAGGAAATGTATTTGCAACAGCAATTGCTAATGAGAAAAAAAAAGATACCACATTAAAAACTTTAAGTCTTAGGTTTTTCTTTTTTTTTAACAGCTTGCTTGATACTATAAACCGCAGTAAAAGTTAAGTTCGGATAAACTTATTAAGCCACTATAATTTAAGGCATTTTCTTTTCTTTTTTAAAATATTTTATTTATTTTAGAGAAAGCATGAGAGAGAGACAAAGCACAAGCAGGGGGGAGGAGGAGAGGGAGAGGGAGAAGAAGACTCCCCCCTGAGCAGGGAGCCTGACGCAGGACCCGATCCCAGGACCCTGGGATCATGGCCTGAGCCGAAGGTGGACGCTTAACAAACTGAGTCACCCAGGCGCCCCTAATTTAAGGCATTTTAATATTTTATTGTACATCCTCCCAATATACCTCTATATTTTATTAAATACCAATATTACATATAAAGAATCAAAGCTAAAAGAAAGATAATTTGTTGAAGATGACAAGTTAAGAAGAGACAAACAGAGATTTAATTCTATACACCTTGAATTCAATTCTAGGAATAAAGCATTCATTCCACAAATATTAGTTGAGCATTTAGTATGCAACTGTCTAGAAAATAAGTTTACAGTTTTGAATAGACAACTATCTATGGTCATTTTCCCATTAAGCTTAGAGTCTATAAATAGTGTCAGTGACATTTAATATGACACTAAACACACAAATGGGAAGAATGAAAAGGACAAGACCTATCTTTACCTAGATTTAATACTTTTGTAAATAATTTCCCCACAGAAAATTTTGTAGGATAAAATTTCACTCGAAAAGGTACAATATCTCCAGCCTACTAAAATGCAAAAGTCAAAAATTATTTTGAAGTTTTGTCACGTTACATTCTTATTCAGTTGGATTTAAGTCTATGAAACATTTACTTAAGCGGTCTCTTACAAAAAGAAAGAAAGAAAAAGAAAGAGAGAGAAAGAGAAAGAGGGAGGGGGAGGGAGAAAGAAATAAAGAGGGAAAGAAAGAAAAAGAAAGGAAAAAAGGAAGGAAGGAAGAAAGGGAGGGAGGAAGGGAGGGAGGGAGGAAGAAAGAAAGAGAGAAAGAGAGAGAGGGAGGGAGGAAGGAAGGAAGGAAAAAGGAAGGAAGGAAAAAAGGAAGGGAGAGAGGGGGAGGGAGGAAGAGAGAGAGAGAAGAAGAAAGAAAGGGAAGAAGAAGAAAGAAAAGAAAAAGATTTGTCAGTGTGGTCCTGTGGCAGGTGGCAAGGCCCAAATGTTCTAATCTGTCATTGTAATTTCTCAGCTTTCCCACCATCCTAAGTTTATTATTTAGCATTTTGACTTTCAGCTCTTTAGACCTTTGGCTCTTGCCTGCCTCATTATCAATCAGTGACTTAAACACTAAAGCTTGTTTTTACTAGGAAGTAATCTTCCCCTGAGTTCATTGAGCTATATGATACCACTGTTGACCATAGTTATGTTCTTCCAATGATTTCCTTTTTTTCCCCCCCACAGCTTCTATGGAGAATACTTTTTATTATACAGATATCGTATACACAACAATTACCTGGGGAACGTTTCCAGCCATTTTCAACATCTATCCAAATGGACGGTCTCCTCTCTCTTGTGTTTTGTGTCCTCTCCAGGCTTTGTTTATCTGTAGCCAGAATAGATTCCAAAGTTCACCAATTTAATTGTGTCCTGAGTTAACGTCTTTGATTACCCTTTGTCCTCATAGTCAACCAGATACATGTCACCCACAGTAGTCCAACATTATTTTATCTTGTTCTTTTTGCTGCTTATCCTAAGCTGCTGTTGGCATACCTGTGATTATCAGATCCACCACAATTTCGTGCTATGCAACTTTGGCCACGGTTTTAGAGATACTTGGCAATGCTTTTCGTCACCTCTAATTGACTCATTATAACTCTTCTCTTAGCAGCTGTTCAAAATAATCTCCACTGTTTTCAGATCCCCAGCCTACTTGCACACCGCACTCCGGGTAAAGGCTCTGGTTCCTAGTTCACTATGAAGATAGATGACATTCTACAAGCTACCATCTGTATGATGTTTCTAAAATTAAAGAAATAAATTAATCACATCATTCCTCTTGCCATTATCTGGCTCCAGCTGAGGTCTTTAGAAGCTTACAAATTCTACTGTTGTTGTTTCAATTTCTTCAGCTCTCCAACTTTGTCATGCTTTCTCACACTTTCTTGCCTCTGCTTCCCCCTTCTTCGAATTTTACTTACTCTTTTCTCCATTTATCTCTTTCCTGCACACCCCTTAAGATTCAGCTCAAATGTCATCTTCTTTTGGAATCCTTCCCTAAGCTGATTTAGATGCAGCTCTCCATAATGCCAGCCCTTGTTCCAAAACCAGCTAGAACGTGTCCCTATTATATTCGTCCTTAATATATTCTATGCAATTGGAAGGACAAGATGAGTTTACTTTTTATGACTATTTTCTTCAAGCCTGTCACCCTGTCTAATATATAATAAATGTCCAGGAGGTTGCTAATATATTAAAATTTTAATAAATTAAACCTGAACGTTATTGACAGCCATCGCAAAATGTATGAATAAGTTTACACAAATCCTATTTCTTCTCTTCCTCATTGTTTTTTTCTTTTCCTTTCTTTTTTTTTTTATCTACTTCATTTTTATCTGCTTTCTTCACCCTCTTATTATAATAATGGCAGATCCTTATTCATTACTATAACCCCACAAATTACTTTTGGTCAAATCCTCTCCATAACATACCCTGTCATTCTACTTCATATATCTAAAAACATTTATAACTCCACTTCATATTTTCAAAAAACCCTATTTTCTTAATACTGCTTCTATCTTATATAATCTTTCCTTTGCTTTCTCTTCAGATATTACTTTTTTAAAAAATGTGAACTCTCCTTATCTTTCCTCCATCACTAATCTGATACTTAAGTAATGACAATCTCCCTCCTGTCATCACCATTCTAGTGAAATTGCTTTCCTTATTTTAAGTACAAACTCCTCTCCTCAGACATCCTCCTCAAGCTCTCTTTTCTCAAGAGACTATGAAACCCCAATGTCCCTTGATTAAATAGCCCTCCCACCCATCTTTTAAAGTGAGCATATGCTCACTTGTTTAATTCTTGGAGTCCTCATGACCTATTGGCCATCTCAACTTGCATGTCCTGCCAGCAATTAACTTCAAAGTACAGACTCTTCCCGGTCCACCTGAAAATGCAGACTTCGAGTCATTTTGATTTAAATAGGTTAGAAGTGATTGCCACTGAGTTACAATAGTGTGGGGCTGACTATAGTGTGGGTCACTGGCCACTGAATTTCTCAGGAAGAGTGTACGTCTTTCAAATCCCACCCATGGTCTCTTTGCTATGGCTGAACCCAGCCTTTCAAACAGATGAGCTCTTCCAGAAAACAGTCAGGCTCCTGCAAGCCTCTGGTCAACTGATTCATCAACTGATTGGTGCATAACCTGTTTTTTTTGTGTATTTCTGTTTATAGACACCTTATTTAATATATACTATTGATTGATTAACTTAGCACCAACAGTGCTAGAAATGCTTATGCAAACTTTACTTGGTACTTACATTTTCTCCATGAGGTACATCAGACTCTTTTGCCCTTAAAGACCTTAGATAACACTTCAGCATTGTGCTTCATGGCCATCGTTACCAGGGAATCACTATCACAATGTAAAAATTACAAAAAATGGGCACTAAACAGACCACAAGAACATTTGTTTCTAGTATGAGACTTGAGACAATAGAGCTGGGAACCTGCACTTCAGGTGATTTAATGTAAGTTCATACACCCTTAGGAGCTTCCCAGGTGAGATCTGAAATCAGCCCCACTGGTGGATGGTAGGGGGAGACTGAAGAAAGAGGTGGATCACTCCAGATGGGCAGGTGGCAAGTATAATAAGGAAAGGAACTCACATACAAGGTTTATCTTGGGTGCCAAAAGATAAGAGCATCTCTGCCCCTGCCCACGATATCTTAAAAGCCTTAATTAGTTTCAGTCACGTGTACCATCCAGATGGTTTCCAAACCACATTATTAGCTCAAGGCTGTGTGCTTGCGGCAGCTTCTGGGGCTGGGGAAGACAAATGGGATGCATATTACAGACAAGGGGAGGGATGAGGACCCTCTGATTGCTGGGATCCAACTCAAGGGTCAACCAGTAGTCATATTTTCTCCATGACTTCCCCTAACAATAATGTTTTCCAGGGTTAAGGTGATGCTTCCTTGATAACCTCCCAATGTGTGATCTGCTCGCTCTTTTTTTCTTTCTTTCTTTCTTTCTCTCTCTCTCTCTTTCTTTCTTTCTTTCTTTCTTTCTTTCTTTCTTTCTTTCTTTCTTTCTTTCTTTCTTCTTTTTAAGATTTTACTTATTTATTCCTGAGAGACAGAGAAAGACAGAAGGAGAAGCAGGCTCCCCAAGGAGCAGGGAGCCCAGTGCGGAACTTGATCCCAGGACCCCAGGATCATGACCCAAGCTGAAGGCAGATGCTTAACCAACTGAGACACCCAGGCACCCTGTGACCTGCTCCTTCAATCTCATATGCCTTTGTCTTCTGCAGTGTGCCCTGTGCCATCAGGAAGGAGTTTCACTAGCATGGAGGTGGCTCCTTGGAGGCTGTCTGGCTGCACTGGAGGCAGATGCCACATCAACAATACAGGCACATATAAGATTAAGATAATGATTCCCAAACTTAGTGAAAACTTTTTCCCCTTAGAGTCCCATGGTCTGAATCACTGACTGATGAGGTCTCCTAGCCTGGGGGGTCAGATCACTCAGAACTTTCACTTGTGTCCTCACACTACTTAATAAAGCTGATACATTAGCAGACTCATCACATATGAACATATAAAATTCTATGTGGATAAAGATGTAGGTATTTCCTTATGAGGCAGTAATGATAGCTAAGGCCATCCTTAGCTATTTTGGAGGATGGCTTTTCTTATCAGAGACATTTCAGTGTTCAGTAAGGATAAGCTTTGTCAGCTATCATTTAAGGCTAAAGTAGGGGCTTCTATGTGCGCTAGAACACATTCTCCCTTGTAACTGGGGGAAACCCAAGGTGTGGCAACCCAACCAATCAGGTGGAAGCCATGGCCAAGGATTTGTGGAACATAACCACTGGGGCCCATTCAAGGCTACCCAATGAATACCTGGGTGGTATGACCAGTTACTGCCAAGCAGTCACTATCCTTTAATATGAGAGAATGGCCACACAGTTCCAGTGTTTTACATCATTTCTGGTACCATTGGGTTGGTTCTACTTAGAGGTTTTTCTTTTCCTAAGACAGGGGTGCCCAGGTGTTCAAATGTCCATAATTTGGAATAAGCCACATAAACCCGTTCCCAAGTCTGAGCATGCACACACATGGATCTGATCGTGGTATTTCTAGAAACTTTCCAGCCAGCAGTTTGATGGGCTGCCAGTGTAGTTTGACTGACAGAAAAGAGTAGCCATGCCCAGTGCCATTGATAGTGTGTGCCAGTCTAGGTTTCTGGATCAGTACTGATAATAAGAGATGAATTAAAGTACTACTCCTAGCTTGCTCTTCTTTAATGCACTGCATTAGGACCTTCCAATCCTACTTTGGAGGAGAGATACCCACCATGACAATCCTGACAAGCTAGAGATGAGCAGCTAACAACATAACCAACAGTTGACTATTTTCTTTGTTGGCACACAAGTGGGCACACTGTAGAAAGGTATTTCCATTAGGTGTCATCTTGTGGCCACAGGTGCAACAGATTTCTAACGTCAAAAAGGCAGATATTTGGTTAGAACTTGTGTGGGGAGTTCTTCCATCTTCTGTAAGAATTACACTTAGGGCCTAATCCTTAAATGTTACTGTGGTTGCAGCTTTAGGAATTTGACCAGATTGTGCATACCATATATTTGGGCCAGGGGAGGCAGAGCATTGTCAGGTGTGAGGTGGGAGATGTGCCAGACCAGAGCCCCCAACTTTTCCCCTTCTATGAACGGTGCATGTTCCTTTCTAGACATAGTCCATTTCAACAGGTCCAATTTGCAGCAGGACACAAAGATCTTTGTGGAGTCGTGTAACCTCCCTTTCCCAGAGGTGCAAATTCCAGTAGATAATTCCTCTCTCAGACATGATGGGGCTTGTTGTTCTCAGCAGAGCATAGCACATTGATCCACAGTGAGAGTCAGGACAACAGATTTCTTGACTTCTATACTTTTACAGTACTGGTGTCTCAACAAGGGTCCCCAGTCTGACATATGGGGCAATAGGCCCTACAGGGTAATCATTCAAATATATTAAGGACTGGACAATACTTTAGTTCACCCAACAAAGTTGATTTTACCTGTTAGTAATTCAATCTGCTGCTTTAATATTCTTTTGTTTCTAACCCTGCTGCTTATGGGTTATAGAGGAGATGGTTTCTTACTTCAACGTCATGTTTTTTTAATGAGTTTCACACATCCTGGCCTTTGAAATGTGACCCCCCCATCACTATCTAGTCAATGAGTATCCATACATGGTACGTGGTTCTCTATTCCCCCTAGTGGTGGCAGCTTGGCTTGCACTGCAACAGGGTTAACTTTGGTTTAGGCCAGATGCAGTGTCCACACAAACCAGGGCATAATTAAGCCCTCACTTTTTTTGGCAATTTGCCAATCCTTCACCAGTTGAAACTTTGGTGAGTGGTCCCAGACTCCTTGGGCTTGGGTATTGTTTAGAACACACAGAACATGCTCTTTTTGCATGGACATAGTCACTGTATATCAAGGGCACCAACATCCTTGGCAGTGTGCCATCCCACCTGGCCACTGAGGTGTCACTCCTTCTATATGCTCGATCTGCTCTATCTACTGGAGGGTCAGTTGCTAGGACTTATACCCAAGCCAGGGAAACATCTTCCTGATTGCTAGGGGTATCAGTGTCTTAAGAGCAAGGATGTGGAAGACAATGAAGTCAGCCTCGGGCTCTTGAAGGTGGACCCAAACGGCCCCAAACACATCCTGCCCCCTCAATGGCTTCTCATGATCATCTACCCCTTGGCTTCCTATTGCCCAAGCCCGAGGGTTAATCCTTTTAGAACAGCCTGACTGTCTGTGCAGAGTGTTAATGGCCAGGTCTTATGGATGATCACCAAACCACTGTTGGGTTCATCCCACTGGCTGCTGAGGTTTGTTTCTGTTTCCCTCCAGATGGGGCCAGTGTTGGATTGAACAGCAACTGCTGTCCCAGTAGGTGGGTTGCCAGGGTAGAGCCATCTGTATACCAGGCTAGAGCAGGATTTCCCCTGACCCTTCCCTACAAGTCACAGGGGTTGCCACAGGAACGGAGACAGAGGCATCTGGAGGGTCTATATTCTCTCCAGGGCCAATTTGCACCCTCATTTCTAGAGACAGTGGATTGGGTAGACAGCGTGCTCCCCTGCTCCCTGCTGTAGATAGGCACATCACTTAGTCAAAATGGAGGTTTGAGCCATGGTATAGGTGGGTCAATGGAATATATTTTCAACCTATCCCTTAATAGGCAGGGAAGTTCTTGTCATGATATGCTGTTCCTTTGTGAGAGACTCTACCTGGAAGAGCGCTAGGAGCTGTTACTCTGTGTGAGTATATCGGGTTTCTACCTCCTTCCAGAGCTGGGACCAAAACCCCAGGGGCACTCTCTCCTTCTGTTGTCTTTGCCACAGAGCCTGACCCATATCTTTCAGAGTCACAGACACATCGGACTCACATGGTAGCCCTCCTTGGAAGATGTGCAGAGCTTTAATCTGCTTCGCTAGTATTTTTGTCTTCTCAAAGTTCTCCTCTGACTCTGAGTCCCACATGCCCTTTCTTTACCAGCTGTTATAAGGGATGGAGGCACTGTGTCAGGCGGGAAATAAAACTCCTCCAAAAATCTCAAAATCCCTACCATGTCTTGTATGTCTTTCACGTTCATAGGCGATGGTTAAGCTTTCACTATTTCAATCACAGCTTCTGGGACAATGGCAAGTCTTGTCCAACCAGACAAATTTCAAAAACTTTATGGAAGTGCCTTTTAATTTTCTGTGGCTCACTTCCTGTCCTCTCACAGATGCTCCAGCAAAGCCTGCGGGGTGTCTGCAGCAGAGACAAGTCTTTCGTGTGGACGTTGTATCATCAATGTAATAGGCCCATCTTATTGATGTGGGAAAGGATAGGTCCTGGGCTACCATCCTGACAAATGGTGGGGCTGTGTAGGTATACTTGAGGAAGTACTTGAGAGGTCCATTGTTGCCTTTCCACCCCATGAAGGCAAATCGATGTGACTCAGTTCCCAGGGGTATACTAAAAAGGCACTTGTTAAGTCCAGCCCAGCATGATACCTTCCTAGGAACATGGCCAAGTGATCTGAGGTGGTGGCAAGGTTGGGCACAGCCAAATGGATGGGGCACAGCCAAATGGATGGAGCACGGCCTTGTGCAGACTTTGACCTTGTAAGACATCCATGCCCAATATGTTCTTTGATATTAAAGAGATAAAAACCTCATAATCTCAGGCGGGACAGTGTCCAAATTGCAGTGTCCAAGGACCTCCCTCACCACAACTGCTTGCCTTTGTTAATCATCAATGGCATTGAGGGGTCAGAAAACTTCTAAAGGGTACCATGTGTTACAGTCCATCCAGTTCCAGAATCCACCAAAGCCACCACCTTCCGTTTACTTCTGGAGGACCAGAGAATACTGAGTTCCACATGAGGCCTCTAATCACCTCCAGTGGCCCTCACCTGCAGGCAGTCCTGGCCTGGATCCTATCCCCCAGGCAGGGGAGGCATGTGTCTTGAATAGGACTGTATTCCTGAAGACCCTTCTGGAGCAGATAGGGCATCAGGGATGATAGGTAGGGACAGATGAGGTCAGTCTGACCTACTGTTTAGGTGTGAAGGCTTTTTGTGGGCCAACCAACAGTGTTGAGTTGTTAGTCTGTATGTCTAAGTAGGGGCCCCAACAGCAATGAGGTCAAATCACATTTACTTTCAGGTTATTTTTATCCAACTCTTTACAGTTGATTGGAATAGCCTTTTGGCTTTCTGCGCTTCCTCTCTTTCTTGATTTTTTCTCACAGCTCATACCCATTCCTGATTTATCAGTTTCCCCCAAATCAACAGTCAATTAATTGTCCAGCATCATAAATCTCTTATCTTAGGACTGTGCTCAGCATGGGTATCAGCATCCTGTACCAGGTGCTGCAGGAAGCACTGGAGGATTGTGGATCCCGTCCCTGCGGTGAGTATGGCCCCATCTGAGCCTTCAGTGACCAGGGGCCTATCTCACACTCAGCTCCCTAAGAATTTGTTGTACCTCCCAATGGATTTCCAGGGTCCCACATGCCCAGGGAGCTCCCTCTCACTGGGCAATAACCCCTTGCAGGATAGAATAATCCAGTCCACAAGGGACTGAGTTCCATGAACTCATGAACCACGAAGGTGCTGCCAGAGGGCAGGAGGGTGGTGACGGTGCTCATTTTCTCTACCCCCTAACTGGTCAGAGAAATGGCATTGCCTCTGTGTCCCATGGCCGTACCAACTACACCTGGGTACTCTCCTGGCCTTTTGCTGGAACTTAGCAGCTGCACCAGTAAGCTCAGAGGGAAAACATTCTCTCATCATGAGCCTTTCCTGAACGGGGGCAGACCCACAGGCTGGGGTGGCTGGGAGCTGTGTTTTTGCTTTCCCCTATATTAAGGGTCAGGGGGCTCAGGGATCCACCTGATTCCCTGTCAGGCACCACAGCACCCCCTTTTCTCTGTCCTCGCTTCCTCAGGGCTTCTTTCCCATGGTTTGCTCAGACAGTCCCTCATATGAGCACACTGAAGCAGCTGGAGCTGGGGGCACCCCCATACTCACACCATGTCCACAAGCATGAGCCTCACCGGACAAACCCCCACACCCAGCAGTTGCTCTCTACTTCGGACTTCCCCGTGGAAGCCTGCTTTCTAAGGCCCATTTTTTCTAGTCTCCCAGATGGTTTGCCAAATGTGGGTTCATACTCTCGAGAGCTTCCCAGGTGAGATCTGAAATTGGCCCCCATGTGCACAGTGCAGGGAGAGATGGGAGACAGACACAGGCCTCTCCAGATGGGCACGTGGCAGGTGTAATAAGCAAGGAGATTTACAAAGGAGGATTACCTTGGGTGGCTGCAAGACATCTCCCCACCAGTCTTCAAATCTGAAAGTTTCTATAGAGGCCTCATTGGGGTTCAGTCATAAGTACTCCAGATGGTCTCAGCACCATATCACTATTTCAGGGCTCAGTTCTTGAGCAGTTTCTGGGAGTGGGGAAGGTAGGTGGGAAGCAATTTACAAGGACAGGGCAGGGGGTTAGGAGCTTATCACTGCTGGGGTCCAGCTCTAGAGTCAATTGGTGGTCATGTCCTCTCAGTGACCCCACCAACGCTCATTGTTTTTGCGGCTCTGTGTGTGTTCACAAACGGTTGCGAAAGCACTCCAACTATTGATTTTGGGATTACAAATAAATTTCAGCAAGTAGGTGAATTTACGCACACAGAATCCATGAATAATGAGGTTGGACTTTATGTATCTACTGCTTCTTTGCTTACTTAGGCTCACTTATCTTCTGCTTAGCTACTTACAAACTCACGCTTGCCTCAGGACATTCTTTTCCTTTCCTCGGCTCATTCTCAATTGTAGCAACATATTGCAAGCCAAATCCCAACTTTTGCTGATGCAAACCTCATTTTTCTCCCATCCCTGTTTTCTCATGTCTTAAATATTCTTTTAATCACCAGGTCTAGAAGTTAACATTATGTCACTAAATATTTCTCTCTTTTTTTTTCAAATATAATTTATTCTCGATATTGCCATCCGTTTTATTTTCATAAAATAGGTCAAAACTTCTCTATGCACCAAGTATTTTAATAGCTTCAATTTTTTTACACTTACATTTATGTACTTCAAAAAGCCCAAACTATTTTTTCTGCTTTACCTATATATAGTTAAACTATTTTATGCTTCAAATATGTTGCAAAATCTCCCCATTCATATTTTTTTAATTTAAATTCAAGTTAGTTAAAATCTAGTGTATCATTAGTTTCAGGGTGGAGTTTAGTGATTGATAAGTTGCATGTAACACCTAGTGCTCATTACATCACGTGCCCTCCTTAATGCCCATCATCCAGTTACCCCATCCACCCTCGACATCCCCTCCAGCAACCCTCAGTTTCCTATAGTTTAGAGCCTCTTATGGTTTGCCTCCCTCTCTGTTTTTCTCTTATTTTATTTTTCCTTCCCTTCCCAATGTTCACCTGTCCCCATTCATATTTTATCAATGACTACACAAATATAACCATTATCCTGATCTTTAACACCATTTTTGCTGTTTTGGGTCATCGTAATTGAAATCATATAGTATACAGTTTAGTGTCTAGTTTTTCGACTCTGCTATCACACAACGGGAGCATGGAAGGATTTTGCTCACATCTATTGTCACAGATATTTACTGGCCAATTGTTGATGGAACTATGGCTGTTTCCATTTTGGTTTATAATTAGTACTGCTATGAGCATCTTCCTTTATTTGCCTCTTGGTGGTACATACACATTTCTGTTGTGTATACACCTACAAGTGGTTTTTCTGCCTCTGGAGCTTATAATATGTATTTGCTATTGCAAATAATTTCACAGAATTCTAGGTTGTTTCAACTTGCCCTCTCACCAGTTTTTTGAGTATTACAGACCAACATTTGGATTATCTGCCTTTTTGAATTTAATCATTCTAGTTAGTCTGCATAATGATAATTGTTGTCTTCTGCTATTTATTTCCTTGATAACTAATGACGATAAGGATCTTCCAACACACATTCTGGTAATTGGATAAATATATGGATAAAGACATGAAAAATGTCTTAAATATAGGTTTCATTATTATTCGTGTATGGTGAGGCCACCAGATCATGAGATGATTGTCACTGAAAACACAGTTTGCTACTCACAGATCTCAAAAGAAGGGGGGATACCACCCCATGCAGGGCAACTTGGGGAAGCATCAGGATCCCCCAGGGGGCAGAGAAGATGGGAAGAGATATAAGCAGGAACAATGAGACTTTAATAGTAAAGGGATGGCATGACGGGAAGAGCAGGCTTAGGATCAGCTGGCTTGAATAATTTCACTGGGCTCTGGGGTGTAAATGCTGTTCTTGAATGTCTGGCACCTTACCTTGGGATGAGTAGGATGGGCCAGTGGCCCCAAGTGTGAGAACCCAGAAGAGGAAGTGGCTTGTATGTGAAAGCCATGCTCACAGGTGAATTGTTTACCATCTCTAGTGACTGACCAACCTAGAGAGGGGAAGTCCCTCCAGGGTCAGCAAGGCCTCAGATGTTAAAGTATCAGAAATACAGAAAATAAAAAGACATGTTTAATGGAAGGAGCCGGTTTGAGGCTTTTGTTCACATTTCTATTGGACTGTTTCAATTAGGTTGCTTTAAATCAAGAAATCAGCTTTTTATTGATTATAAAATATTTTCGTTCACACTGTGGCTGGCCTTTTCACCTTTTTTATAAGTGATTTATTTATTTTAGAGAAAGAGAGAGAGTGAGAACAAGGGGAAGGAGCAGAGAGGAAGGGAGAGGGAGAAGCAGACTGTGGTGATCGTGAGCCCTATGCCAGGACTTGAGCTCCCAACCCTGAGATCCTGACCTGAGCCGAAATCAAGAGGCAGAGGCTTAACTGACTGAGCCGCCTAAGTGCCCCCCTTTTCACTTTCTTAATGGTGATTTTTTCCCTCATTTTTGATATTAAGATATAATTTACTGTAGAAAAAATGCACTTCCTTTAGTGTAAAATTCTGAGACTTTTGACAAACAGACACAGTCATATAACCACCATCATATTAAAGATATAGACTAGATTCAACCCCCAAAACCTTCCATGTCCCTTTGTAGTTAAAAGAAAAAAAAAGAAGAAGTCTGACTTAGCAAGAATATCATCTAAATGGAATCTTACAGGATGCCACCTCTGAGTCTGACTTACTTCACTTATAGTCGAGAGTCAGCCATCTTGTTTTGTGTATCAGGAGCTGGTTCCTTCCTTTGTTGCATCATGTTCTGTGGTCTGGGTGCAGTGCAGGCTGTGCATCTATTCTCCAGTGGAGGAGAAGTTGGGTAGTTAACAATTCTTGGCGGTTACTGATAAAACCCATACACATATCTGCATATGGATTTATATGAACACAGGTTCTCAGTTTACTAAGGAAATAACCTCGATGAGGAATTGCTGAGTTATTTAGTAAATGCATGTTTAAATGTACAGAAACTGCAAAACCCTATTTCATAATGTCTGTACCATTTTGCGTTTCCACCACCAGTTATAAAAGTATTCTCTAAATTCATCTTTCCCTTTTTTGTGATATTGTAGTCAAACGTTTTAACTTTACATTTGCTAAAATACACAATACATTCCTGCTAGTTTTGTTTTAGAATCTTAGCTAGTTTTCTCATTTTCCTCATTTGGTGAGGATATTTCAACCTATAATTATACGTGTGATTATGCCTGTAAAATTTTGTAAATTCTGTGTCTGCAGTTTTCATTTACTATCTATGCCATATTTTGTTATATGTTTATACTCTCCTCATAGAACTAACTGGGGTGAGTTTTCTAGTGTGCTATTGTCTGCAATGGTTTGTGTCATATCCGTGATAGGTCTTTCATATCCAAAACTTCGAGAAGTTTTTTGAAAGACCATCTTATGCCTCAAGTTTTGTTTATGGGAATGCTTGAAAGAGATCATTCTTTTTTTTTTTTTTTTCTGCATCACATTTGTTTTAAATACTAAATGTCCATCCTACCATTTCTTTGAAACAAAATTTATGTCTTACTTCTGGTTGCTTTTTATATTTTATATTTTTATGGTTTACTAAAAGCTTTGGATTTTGCCAAAGGTGGTTTATACATATCTATCTCTGTGTGTGTTGGGGGAGGTGGTGGTTTCAGTTATTTCTTTCAGGTTTTACGGAGTTCTTCATGGTCTCAGTTTGTAAAAAGCCTCAATTTTTGTAAAGCTCCCAGCCATTACAGCTTTAAGTCTTCCTCTTCCTAATTCTCCTCTCTTTCTTTTTAAAAATATTTTATTTATTTATTTGAGAGAGAGAGAGTGAGCGAGGGAGAGAGCATGCACACAGTGGGGGAGGAGCAGGAAAAGAGGAAGAAGTAGACTCCCCGCTGAGCAGGACCCTGAGATCATGACCAGAGCCAAGGCAGATGCTGAACTGACTGAGCCCCCCAGGTGCCCCTCTATTCTCTCTTCATAGCTAATACTACATATATTACATTTTTACTATGTTCCATATATTTTAATATTCCTACAGTCCATGACAATCTTTTATTTTCTTCCTATATCAATCTGAATTTTCTCTACTTATGTATGTCTCATTCACTGCTACATACTTCTATGGTTATTATGGGTTCTTAATTTTAATTTATTTTCATTTATCTATAATCCCCATCTTTTATTTGTCTACATATATCATCCATAGGTATTTTAACTTTTTGTTTGTTAATTTTTATCTACAGGTTACTTCTTGTAGTAATTACTTAATTACTGAATAATTACTTCTTGTTGTCTGTTTTATCTTAGTTTTAAACCTTTGATCTTGATCGTTATGGGACTGCATGGCTTCAATTGAAAACTAGCCATCATGTTTCTTGTATATAATTTATATGGTGCCAGAAACTGTCTACAAATTGAAGAGGCTTTCACTGATAAGGTCTTTCCCCAGAGAACTTTCTTTCACCCTGCTAGAAAGAATAGACAGATAGAACCACTGAAGGTTGTGCTGCACTTTTGCTAAGAATTTTGTTTCCATTATGTGTCCTCTGCTCCTGTTACGTAGCGTTCTCAATTTTCCCACTGAGAACACTGGGGGTTCCCTGCCCCATGCCACTGCTCTGTATTTTGAACTCGAACACCCGTTCCTCGTGCAGGACTGCTACACTGCAGACATGTTCAATGCTTTGACAAGAGTAGCCTGACGCCCTCATCTCACATTGCATATGGTGCAGAGCACTGTTTCAAAAACTTAAACTATATCAAACAAACAAAAATAAACAAACAAAAATCTTTTGTTCTCTAGGAGATTAATCTAATGAGAGAGACAGGTAACAAACATAAATATATCATAATGGAAGAACAGCGTGACTGTTCTGGAAAAAAAAAAAAAAGTAAAAAATAAAGGATAAACCTGGTGGTAGTTTCGCAGAAGCCTGAGTGAAGTGGGTAACAATCCAAATATCCAGAAGACCTTTTAGTAGGAGTGAGTAGACTAAAATTAAAGACCCCAAAGCAGGAGAATGCTTGCTCTTTACAGGGGAAATCAGTAAGGCAAGAGTAATTAGAATGCATTCAGCTAGAGGACAAGAAGTAGGAAGACAACTCAGAGATTCGGCCAGGGGCCAGACCTTGTATGTTTTTGTGAGTCTTCTGAATGCTTTGTGTATTATTGAAATGAAATGTAAAGCCATTGAAGGTGTTGGAGCAGAGGAGATGTCTTATGGTTTAAAGAGTGACTGCAGAGAGAAAGAAAGATGTCAAGAATAGAAACAGAAAGAGTGATAAATGAGTCATTGACATAATGTACAGCATAAGGAACATAGTCAACAATATTGTGTCATAATAAGTTTGTAAAATGTCATATAGTAACTAGACATCATAGGGATAATTTCATAATGTATAAAAATATTGAATCACTCTGATATACACCTGGAACTAATGGGATATCGTATATCAATTATTTTTTTATTAAAAAGATTCAATGTTGTATCTAACTGGAAAGTTGCGAAAAATCAAGGATTTACTGTGATCATGTGAATCTGTTTTATGAACTTGCTGATACTAGTGATCACTCTGGGCTGGACTAATTATTAACTATATAGACCACTTTCTCTATATATTTTTCTCTATAGATAGAAATATTTTTACCTGTAACCATGAGTGTACATTGATGTCTGCAACTTAATCCATTATCACAAAAAACAATTATGCACTCCTCCCTGATTATCTGTAAGTTCTCAGTTAGAGCCAGGGAGAGGCTGCCTCCTGTAAGTAGCTAGGCACTTATTTGGAATTTTAATTCCAGTATACATGAAGAGCAGCATAAGAATTACTAACCCGGAGCTCTTGGAATCAACTTTGACACTGTTTTTCCTCTTGTGTTGTTTTACAGATGCTGCTACTCTCTTCCAAAGCTCACCTTTGTAATAGATTATGTTGTTTTGTCATAATTTACAGTCCATTTTAGAATCCAGATTTAGGAGGTGTATTTAGAATATATATTCCTTAATTGTATGCATAAAGATAAGAACTTTTACTATGAGTTTTAACAAGCACACAGTGCCATGTGTAGACAATTATGGTATCCTAGAGAATAGTTTTACCACCATAAAAAATTCCCTGTGATTTGCTCATTCAATTCTCATTTACTCTAGCCTCAATCTCTGACAACTACTGATTTTTGTATTATGTCCATAATTGTGGCTTTTTCAGAATACCCTGTAATTGGTATCATAGTTTATGTGGCTTTTTCAGATTTGTTTCATCAACTTTAGCAACATACCTTTAAGGTTGAATGATTAATTTTCATGATCTGATAGCTCATTTCTTTTTATTGCTGAATAATACTTCACTTTATAAATATAACATAGCTGTTTATTCATTCATTTCTTGAAGGATATCTTGATTGCTTTCAGGTTTTCACAATAATGAATAAAGATACTTTAAATATTCATATACACGTTTTTGTGTGGAAATATGTTTTTGAAATCAGTTGGGTAAGTACCTAGAAGTCTGTTTGCTAGGTTATATAGTAAGGTTATATTTTGCTTTGTTGGAAACTGTCAAAGTATCTTCCAGGATGACTGTTATCATTTTGTATTCCCAAATGAAAAGAATGAGAATTCCTATTGCCCATGCAATACTCAGATTGATACTATTAGTTTTTTTTAGATTTTATGTATTTTTAATTAAAAAATAATGTTTTATTTTAATTCCAGTTAGTTAATGTACAGTGTTATATTAGTTTCAGGTGTACAATACAGTGATTCAGCAATTCCATACATCACCCAGTGCTCATCACAAATACACTCCTTAATCCCCATTACGTATTTATGTGAGTCACCATGCAGTACATCCTTAGCTTTTGATGTAGTGTTCCATGATTCATTATTTGTGTATAACACCCAGTGCACCACGCAATGTGTGCCCTCCTTAATACCCATCACCGGCTTATCCCAATCCCACACTCCCCTCCCCTCTGTAGCCCTCAGTTTGTTTCCCAGAGTCCATAGTCTCTCATGATTCATTCCCCCTTCTGTTTACTTGCCCTTCATTCTTCCCTTCCTTCTCCCACCAATCTCCCTGCTATTTCTTATGTTCCATAAATGAGTGAAACCATATGATAATTGTCTTTCTGTGCTTGACTTATTTCACTTAGCATAATCTCCTCTAGTCCCGTCCATGTAGCTGCAAATGCTAGGTAATCGTTCTTTCTGATGGCTGAGTAATATTCTATTGTATATATGGACCACATCTTCTTTATCCAGTCATCTGTTGAAGGGCATCTTGGCTCCTTCTACAATTTAGCTATTGTGGACAACGCTACATGACAAGGATGTCCAATCTCGCCATTATTATTCAACATAGTACTAGAAGTCTTTGCAACAGCAATCAGACAACAAAAATGGATAAAAGTATTCAAATCATCAAAGAAGAAGTCAAACTGTCTCTCTTTGCAGATGACATGATACTCTATATGGAAAACCCAAAAGACTCCATTCCCAAATTACTAGCACTTATAGAGCAATTCAGTAACGTGGCGAGATACAAAATTATTGCTCAGAAATCAGTTGCATTTCTATACACGAACAATGAGACTGAAGAAAGAGAGATTAGGGAATCGATTCCATTTACAATAGCACCAAAAATCTTAACATTATCTAGGAATTAACTTAACCGGAGACATAAAGGATCTATATTCTAGAAACTACAAATCACTCTTGAAAGACATTGAAGAAGACACAAAAAGATGGAAAAATATTCCATGCACATGGATTGGAAGAATAAACATAGTTAAAATGTCTATGTTACCCAGAACAATCTACACTTTCAACAATGACAATTTTCAACAAACTGGAGCAAACAGCCCTTAAATTTGTGTGGAACCAGAAAAGGCCCTGAATCACCAAGGAATTGTTGAAAAGGAAAAACAAAGCTGGGGGCATCACGTTGCCGATTTCAAGCTATACTATATCCCGTCTTCTTTATCCATTCTTCAGTTGATGGACATTGGACTGCTTCCACAATTTGACTATTGTAAATATGCTGCTGTAAACATAAGGGTGCATATACCTTTATCCCTTTGAATTCTTTTTTTTTTTTTTTTGGTGTTCATTGGGTATCATTGGGTAGTTCTATTTTAACTTTGTGAGGAAACTTCATACTCTTTTCCACAGTGGCTACACCAGCTTGCATTCCCACCAACAGTGCACAAGTGCTCCTTTTTCTCCACATCCTCACCAACACCTGTTGCTTCTTGCATTTTTGATTTTAGTAATTCTGACAGGTGTGAAGTAGTATCTCATTATAGTTTTGATTGGCATTTCTCTGATGATGAGTGATATTGACCATCTTTTCCTATACCTGTTGGCCATCTGGACGTCTTTGGAGAAATGTCTGTTCATGTCTTCTGCCCATATTTTAACTGGATTATTTTGGGGGGGGATTGGGTATTGAGTTGTATAAGTTCTTTAGATTTTGGATGCTAACCCTTTATCAGATATGTCATTTGCAAATATATTTTCCTGTTCTATAGGTTGCCTTTTACTTTTGTTGATTGTTTGTTTGCTGTGCAGAAGCTTTTTATTTTGATGAAATCCCAATAGCTTATGTTTGCTTTTGTTTCCCTGCCCTCTGGGGACCTATCTAGAAAAAAGCTGCTATGGCCGATGTCAGAGTAGTGACTGTTTGTACTCTCTTCTAAGATATTTATGGTTTCAGGTTTCACATTTAGTCCTTAATCCATTTTGAGTTCATTTTTGCATATGGTGTAAGAGAGTGGTTCAGTTTCACTCTTTTGCTGGTAGCTGTCTAGTTTTCTCAATGCCATTTGTTGAAGAGACTTTTTTCTATTTCATTTTCTTGCCTCCTTTGTTGAAGATTAATTGACCTTATAATTGTGGGTTTAATTCTGGGATTTCTATTCTGTTCCATGCCTTTACTCAATTTTCAAAGATCAGTTGACTGTATTCTGTGGATCTACCTTGCTGTTAATGATTTCTAGCTTAATTCCGCTGTGGTCTGAGAACGTATTTTGTATAATCTAAAAGAATTTTTTAAAATTTATTCTTGTTAATTTATTGAGGTGTATTTTATCACTAAGAATGTGGTCTATCTTGGTGAGTGCTCCATGTGACCTTGAGAAGAATGTGTATTCTGTTGTTGGATGAAGTAATCTATAAATGTCCATTATATCCAGTTGATTAATGGTACCGTTCATTTCAATTATGTCCTGAGTTTTTGCCTCATGTATTTTGATGCTCTGTTGCTAAGCCTCTATACTATTAGGATTTAAGTCTTCTTGGAGATTTAGTATATTTACTTTTATTTAGTGCTCCTTTTTACTTCTGATCATTTTTATTGCTCTGAAATTTGCTTTGTCTGAAATTAATATGACAAGAACAGCTTTTTAAAAAATAGCATTTGCATGGTATAGCTTTCCATATCACCTTACTTTTAATGTCTGTACCTTTACATTTAAAATAGATTTCTTATAGACAAAATAGAGTTAGGCCATGTTTTCCAGTCTCCCTCACAGTCTCTGTATTTTAATTGTACTTAATTGTGTATTTAGGCCATTCATAGTTAAGTGATTATTCGTACAGTGTCTGTTTCCTATTGCTGTACCTATTGTTTGTTTGTTTCTCCTATAATGCCGACTTCTCTGGTTTTAATCGACCACTTCATATAAATCCATTTTCTCTCCTCTTTTAGCATACCAGTTATATTTCTAGGGTATGCATATATATTTACAACTACCTAATCCTCTTTCAAATCACACTAAAGCACTTCATGGGGAGTGCAGGTCCATACTAATATAGTTTCCAAATTCCTCCTTCCTATCCCTTATATATTGCTGACACTGATTTCACTTAACCATACGACATAAGCATCTAATGCATTGTTACTATTGCAGCTTTTATAAGTCTTTATTAGATGCTTTTATAATAAGACATTTTTTAAAAGACCTATATAATTTTCCTCTCCTCTCTGAAGAATCTGTCTGAACATTTCTTGCAGGACAAGTCTGCTAGCAACACATTTAATGGGGTACAGAATTCTAGGTTAGTGGATTTCTTTCTCTCTTTCTCTTTCTTTTTCTTTCTCTCTCTTTTTCTCTATCTTCTCTTTCTTTTTCTTCCTTCTTTCCCTCCTTCCTTCCTTCCTTCCTTCTCTTTCTCTCTCTCTTGTTCTTTCCCTTCCTTTCTTCCTTCCTTCTCTCCTTTCTTTCAATACTCTATATCCCACTTCATTCCCTTCCGGCTTGTATGTTTTCTGATGACAAGTCAGAGGTAATCCTTATTCTTGGTTTATAAAAAATTCTTTTATTAAAGATTTTCTCTTTGTATTTTGTGTGTTTGTTTTGTTTTTCCTGCAGATTGAATATGTCTAGATTCAAACTTTTTGGTCTTTACCCCGCTTGGTTTTCTTTGAGCCATCTAGATCTGTGATTTGGTGTTTAGCATGTATCTTAGAAAATTCTTAGCCATTTTTAAATTCAATATTTCCTCTCCCTTCTCTCTTTTTCTTCTTCTGCTACTCCTATTGCAAGTGTGTTACACCTTTTATGATTATCCCACCGTTCTTGATTATTCTGTTCCATATTTTAATTTTTATCTGTTTTTACATTTTAATTTAGGAAATTTCTATAACAACTCATTGATTCTTTCCTTGGCTGTTCAAACTCATTGATTTTTTCCTTGGCTGTGTCCAATCTGAGTCCATCCTTCATCTCTGTTAGTGTTTTTGATTTCTAGCATTTCTTTTTGTTTCTTAGATTTTCCATCTGTATGCATACACTGCCCATATATTACTGCATATGGTCATTTTTTTCTCTATAATCCTTTAATAATCTTATAATATTAATTATAATAATTTTAAATTCCTGTTCTGATAATTCAAAAAATCTCTGCAATATCTGATTCTGGTTCTGACTGTTGCTCTCTCTCTTCAGATTGTGTTTTTTATTGACTTTCAGTGTGCCTCAAAATTTTGTGTTGAAAGCCAGATGTGATGCATCAGGTAATAGCAATGGAGGTGATTCAACTCTTAGTGTGAGGTTTTACTTCATCTACATAGGAAATATGCTGTATTTAATGTTTGCAGTAGCCATAGGCCAGAGGTTTCATTTTTCTTTAGTTTTTTCCTCCCTCCCTTCCTTCCTTCCTTCCTTCCTTCCTTCCTTCCTTCCTTCCTTCCTTCTCTCCCTCCCTTCCTTCCTTCCTTCCCTTCCTCCCTCCCTTCCTTTCTTCCTTCCTTCCTTCCTTCCTTCCTTCCTTCCTTCCTTCCTTCCTTCCCTCTTTCCTCTCCCCTTAAACAAGATATAGTAGTAGAGGATATTGGAGCTAATTGCCTTTTCCCAGGTCAGATAAGACACTATTAAAATAGTTTCCCCTACAGAGTAGATCTTTGTTATTGTGAATGCTCCAGAGTATTTCAAAATGGCACTTTTGCCCTCCTACTCCCCAAGGTATGAGTGGATTTTTACCTAATCTTTATTGTGAAAACCTGGTGAGGGTCCTGTAGGCAAAATTCATGAAAGTGTAGGAGGCTCCCACAACTGGGCTCTCAGGAGTTTTTAACTCTTTATTTAATCCACACCTATATCAGTGTCCTCTCAGTGTTCCCACTCTTGTTTGCTTTGATGGTGTTTTGTTTTGTTTTGTTTTTTTACTTTGTTTTCTACAGAGAGCTGTCCTTCACTGCAATTCTCTGTGTTTGCCTGTCTCTTCAGATTTGGGGTGGCAGTTTGTTTTGTGACCTCAATTTCTGATGGATCTCAGAAAAGTCATTGTTTTCTTATTTTGTTTTCTTTTTCTTTTTTTCAGTTTATTCAGCTTTTTTTTTTTTAAAGATTTTATTTATTTATTCGACAGAGATAGAGACAGCCAGCGAGAGAGGGAACACAAGCAGGGGGAGTGGGAGAGGAAGAAGCAGGCTCATAGCGAAGGAGCTTGATGTGGGGCTTGATCCCATAATGCCAGGATCACACCCTGAACCGAAGGCAGACGCTTAACCGCTGTGCCACCCAGGCGTCCCTATTCAGCTCTTAAATAAGGACATGAGTGTGGACTTCTAAGCTCTTTATATTATGGAGATAATCTAAAGTTCCTTCATCACTTTTAAAGGATAATTATGGTGAATATACAATTCTGATTCCGGTAGATCTAGAATTCTAGGTTGGTGATTTTATTATTTTGTTCCAACACTGTAAATACTCCAGTAACTTCTTGTTTCCATGATTTCTGATAAGAAGTGCAGTATCATTTTTATCTTTTTTCCTATATAGTTAAGGTGTTTGTTTTCTCTCTTCTGTCTTCTCTCAAGATTTTTCCTTTGTCTTTTGCTTTCTGGAGTTTAAAAATATGTCTAGGTGTAGTTATTTTTGTGTTTTATCCTCCTTGTTGTAGTCTGAGCTTCATAGATCTATTAGTTGGTGTCTGATTGGTTTTGGAAAGCTCTGAACCACTATCGCTTTACATATTTTTTCTGCTCTGTTCTTTCTTTCTTTTCCTGGTATTCTGATCACATGTAATATCTACTTTTTAATATCTCTCCAAAGTTCTTGGATGTTTTTACTATTATTATTACTATTATTATTATTCTCTTTGCATTTCTGTTTGAAAAGTTTCCATTGACCTATCTTTAATCTTAGTAATTTTTCTCCATGGCCATACCTGATCTACTGGGGAGCCTATCAAAAGCATTCTTCAACTCTATCCAGTGTCTTTGATTTCTAGTAATATATTTTGTTTAATTTTAAGTTTGCTTCTTTCTATCCATTGATTCTTGGGTTTTCTACTTTATCCCTTAAAGCTTCTAATATATTAATCATAGTTCATTTGAATTCCCTGTCTGCTAATTCTAAAATGTGTTTCATATCTAAGTCTGGCTTGGATAATTGCTTTGCCTCTTCAGGTTATTTTTCTTGCCTTTTTTGAATGCTTTATAATGTTAAAATAGGTATGATTTGGGGGATAACAGGGACTGAGTTATATAGTCTTCAATGCCAGTTTTTATATCAATCTTTCTTGGGGGTGTGCTGAGTTTGATGTTTGCTGTAACTGCAGGTGCCAGGGGATTAAAATTCCTCCAGTTTTCCTGCTGTTATTTCCTCTACTTTTTGGGGCTTTCCCAAGTACTCCTCTGGCAAGACCATCTGAGCATTACAGCACTTTCATTTGTAATCCATTATTATTGCTGAAGAGTCCTATTGGTGTTGCTGCAAGATATGGGACAGGGGTATCAATCTCTAATTATGATTAAATCTGTCTTTTGGTGGCCTGTGTCTTCAGACTATGACCTTCATAAGTGATTATGCAGTGGTATAGTTAACCTCCCTAATATTAGGATAGATCATAAGGCTAATGGGGCTGCACATGGAAAAAGGCCCATCCTGTAGGTGGGATAGATGTCTTACAAAGCACTTTCCCTTGAAGGACTTTGTGAAGAATCACTGGGCACATTTCACAATGGCTCCTCTTTCCTACCCCCTACCAGAACTAGGCAGAATCCTTCTTAGATCTTTACTAAGAAATCTGATATAATGCCTGGTGTGCAAACCCACAAAAGTGTAAAGACCTCCCTAAGACTTCCAACAACACTTGTTTATTTTTCTCACACTAATTCTATTCAGTCTCTGGTGTTTTTCAAAATTCTCATTTAAGTGTTCCTGAGAGTTTATAGTTCCAGCAGCACAGGAGTACAGGATCTGAGTTGACAGTCTGGCTTCACCTCTCTCCCTAGATTTTGGCGTGATGGTTTGCCCTATAATCTCAGTTCCCTGATGGATCCAAGGAAAGTTGTTGTCATAAATTGTCATTGTGAGGACACAGGAGACACCTTCTAATCTCTTTAGATGTCAAAGCTGACAACAGAGATTTATCATTTTTAATTTAAAAAGTTTCATAGATTTATTTGTATTATTGTAACACCTTTCTTTAAAAAAAAAGATTTTATTTATGTATTTGAGAGAGAGAGAGAGAAAACACACAAGCTGGGGAAAGGGGCCAAGGGAAAAGGGAGAAGCAGATTCCCTGTTCAGCAGGAAGCCCAACTTGGGGCTGGATCCCAGGACCCCGAGATCATAACCTGAGTGGAAGGCAGATGCTTAACCAACTGAGCCACCCAGGCTCCCCTGTAACACTCTTAATTAAAGAATAATTCCTTTTATTTGTATTCTTACCTCACTATTTTTAAAAAATAATTTATGCTAACAAGCTTCATGTGTGTCACATGAATGACCTTACATCTCTAATGGGGTCCTTTTTAATTGTATTTTCACAGATGTTATACTTTTCTGCTTAATCCTGTCTTCAGTAAGCCTCACATTTTCTCTAGGATACAGGTAGCTTTATTTCATCAAAAATCAATTTGCAGTTTTAATGTAGGTATATTTCCCCCACAGCAATGCCCTCCTGTTGTGAAGCAGAACTAAAAAGAATAATTTGTCTATGTGCAGTTAAGTTCTCAAACTCGGAATCTAATTGTTTGTGCAAAAATTCAGCTTTATGAACTGTTACTCCTATCTTTATAGTTTAATTTGGGGGAGGGCAGCTTGGTGTGTTGTCTCTTAATTTAATGGATTTAAATATACCACCACCAGCTGCCAAATAATTTGTGGAATGCATTATCATTTTGTGCACGTTGTCCTAAGAAAGACAAAGTAAAAAGGCTGTTAAGTATGTGGCAAAGAAAAGTAAACATCATCCTCTAAAAAGCAATTATATTAGCTCATCTTTCTTGTTTATGGATTAATTAGCACAAAAAATAGAACTATTTTTATTAAATTTAAAAATTAATCAATTAATGTAGAATTTAGCCATAATTGTTTGGCAATAATTTTTTGCTTCTACCAAACTTAAAAATGTCAACACTGGCTATATAATAGCTATGCAAAGTTTTACATCCTTAAAGCATCCATGGCATAGCATATAACAGCCAGGAAGTTTCTGAGCTCATGTGTCTGCATGTGGGAATTCAAAGCTACTCTAGATTAAAAAACAAAATGACTTAAGACCATTTCTCTTTTCTTTGTTTTGTGGGTGTTCTTTTTCTTGCATTGTAATTCTCAAAGTTGGAACTTTAAAATTTTTCTAAATGAATAGATGAGTACTTCTGCACTCTCCCTTGTCACTTATATTTGGCCTTGCCTATTTGTGGAGACATGTAGTCAGCACAGTGTTAGAAGTAAAGAAAGGTTAACCTTGAGAAAATGCCATAGGGATGACTCCCATTAGAATCATTTAAGAACTTGAAAATTTGGGATATCGATGGAAATAAAAACACTGCATTTGTAGGGCCAAAGGACTTTCATTTACAGCTGGCAAATACTAGTGGACTTCAGATTAACTGATTACCAGCAGAATTGGTTAACAATTACTACAAGACATTTCAGCTGCTCACATATCTTTGAATGCCTCATTTAGATGCCCCTTTATCTGGACTTTGAATACAGTTAATATATATTTTTCTTTGTCCACAATTGCCTTCCTTCCTCTTGTCTGGTTTAAAGAGCATTAACTGAGAAAAGTGTCATGTTTTTTTTTTTTTTTTATTTGTATCATGTTTTCAGTGCACTTTGCACCTTGGAAGCTCAACACTGAAATATCTCTGTGATATCTCTCTTATTTAACTATGGGAAACCCAAAATAATCAAAGACACTGCTGAGGTCCAGGCTCTTGCATATCACTCAGATTCCATTATTTCTTTCCCGCCTCACATAAGTGAGTTGACACAGTGGGCCTAACTGCTTATTCTAAAAGCCTGTTCATAAGATTGGCCCTTTGCTGGTGTCTGGGAACTTGGATTTCAGGAGGGTTCCTACCATTTCCATACCTGATAGGAGTACCTCACTATGCCTAAATGGTTTGGTTGAACATTGTGGTTTATGCTTATCAAAGAAAAAAAAAAGATTTAATGAAATTTGTTAAAACATGGTAAGGAAGGCTTTTTTCAAGGGGAGGACTGTCATAATAGATAGAGGCAACATTATAATAGAATGTTGCAGTAGGGGAGAGAGATTGGATTTAACCTCCAAAGGCAGCATGGACAGTGTGAATTTATAGCTAAGGAGAGAAAGGGAGTTAGTAGGGAGAAAATTACTAAGCAGAATCATCAGGTGTAAGAAGGGTTCTTACTAAACTGACCTAAGAGGAATTCTTGCTGAAGGCAAAGCCAGGGTGTTCAGACATCAGCTGAGGGGGTCACTTGGGGATGAGGAACCTAATTAGACAATGAGACTTATCAGGTATGAGGGTGGGGGGATTCTTGCTAAACTGACCTATAAGATTCTACCTAAAACTAGATTTTACTATGGAGGGCACAGACTTACTAAAATTTGTAAAGATAGAAACTTCGTCATGCTGAGCATGCTTTCTTTCTGGGTGTCTGAAATTTGATATGTGCCATGGAGAAAATGCCAGCCCCAGTAGCAAGTCTGGGCACTGAGTCTGTAATGTGTGTCTGTCATAGACTCTGTGCCTCTGCTTGGACAGGACTCAGAAAGCCTGAACCTGGTTTCCCCCAGACTTCACCTCATGTACCTTTTTCCTTTGTTGATTCTGCCCTATATCTTTTTGTTATAAACATCCTAGTCATGGGTATGACTATACTGAGTGCTGTGAGTCCTCTAGAGAACCAGTGAGACTGATGCTGGTCTCAGGGACCCTCACCACCACTGTACCCTAACTTTTTTTTATCAATTTAATCTAGAACTGCACCTGTGTTCTCACTCTATCGAATTGCTAGCTCGTACGAAGATTCCTCTATGTTATTTCAGAATAGTGGTGATATTTTTAATCTATTTGATTCTGAGATAGATAATTTTGCTTTACTACTAGCTGGTTTGAGGTCTTAGATAAGTATGGAAGCCTCTTGAAATTGTGGTGATGTGAAAGAATGAATCTATGAGGCTCCTTTTTCAACAGGCAATGGATATCAGGAATATTTTGTGCTCTTGGTGCCATATAGTCTTATCTTTTTTATTGCATAACATAAAAACATAAAAACTCAGCTTAAATATGAACATTTTCTCTACATCTTATCCTACCTCACTGACAAAATTTTTACTGTTTTTGTTATGATGGTGGTTGTATTATCAATTGAAGGGCTTTTGGCTTCCAGTAATAGATTTCTTGGAAAAGGGTCAATATCTTAAACAGTGAGGAGTTTAATATCACAAGCATCAAGAAGTTCTGGGAAATATGATTCCAGGATTAATTAATAGAAGCACCCAAATCACCAGGGCCCAGATGTCACTGATATTTCTGTTTTGTACCCTCAGTAATTTTAATGTGCCTTCAGGCTTATCCTCTCATGACTGAAGAATGATTTCCACAACCCCACGTATCAGATTCTCACAAACTCAATCAAAATGCTAAAAAATATTTTTAAGCATGTCTTCTTTCATCAGGGAAAAAAGAAGTTCTTACATACACCCAAAGAGGTGTTCATGTATTTTTTTCAGCCATGGTACTAAACCTTGTCAAATCATTCTACACTGAGAGAAAGAGAATTATCATAATTTGGTTTAGATTAATCAAAAATTACAAATTGTGGTTAGGCAGGGACCACCTTCCATGAGAAGCTAACATTAGAAGAAAAGTCTCAGACTCCTTTGGAAGAGACTGGGAACATGGCTTCAATAAAGGGCAAAAACAGAATCTGCCATGGAGCTCTCATCCAATCAGTGTAATAATTGTAGTAGTTGCCACCATGTCAAGAAAATATGTGTATTAAAAAAAGAAAATAAAACGTGTGTTAATTATAAACCATATTCTCATTTGCACATAACCCTTCGTATTTGTAAATTTAGTAATAACATTGTATGTTCTTTAGTTGGAACACCATGATTCCTTCCATGCTATTGTTAACCATATGTGATTTTTTTCTAATATTTTTAATGAAAAAAAGTTTAGAAATAACATAACAACATATAACAACATATTTATTTATGAAAATATCTTTATAAATTGTTTCACATTTGGCAAAAAAAAAAATCTAAAATTTGTATGGAACCATAAAAGATCCTGAACAGCCACAGAAAGAAGAACAAAGTTGGAGGTATAACACTTCCTGATTTTAAGCTATCTTACAAAGCAATAGTAATCAAAACAGTATGATGTTGGCAAAAAGGTAAACCCATAGATCAATGGAACAGAATGGAGAGCCCAGAAATAAACCCACACATGTATTAATTTATGAGACAGCAGACAAGAATGAGGTGGGGTGCCTGGGGGGCTTAGTCTGTTAATTTTCTGACTCTTGACTTTCTCTCAGGTTATGATCACAGGGTCGTAGGTTCAAGTCCTGAACTGGTCTCTGTGCTCAGCGTGCAGTCTGCTTAAGACTCTCTCTCCCGCTCCCTCTGCTCCTCCCCCCACTCATGCTCTCTCTCTCTCTCAGGAAGAAAAAAAAAAAAAAAAGAATATACAATGGGGGAAAGGACAGTCTCTTCAATAAATGGTCCTTGGGAAACCGGAAAATCACATTCCAAAGAATGAAAACATAGGTGGCAAGCTCCTTGACATTGGTCTCGACAATGATTTCTTGAATTGGACACAAAAAGCAAAGACAACAAATGCAAAATTAAGCAAGTGATTGTACATCAAACTAAAAAGCTTCTGCACAGTAAGGGGAACCATCACGAAAATGAAAAGGTAACACACCAAATAGAGGAAAATATTTGCAAATCGTCTATCTACTAAGGGGTTAATATCCAAAATATATAAAGAACTCAAAACTCCTTAGGAAAAAAAGAGTCCAATTAAAAAAATGGAATGAGGCTCTGAATAGAAATTTTTTTTTCCTAAAGAAGATCAGCAGATGGCCAATAGGCAGATTAAAAATGTTCAACATCACTAATCAAATGCAAATCAAAACCACAATGTGTTATCACCTTACACCTGTCAGAATGGCTATTATCAAAAACACAAGAAATAAAAAGCATCAGTGAGTATGTGGAGAAAAGAGAACACACATACATTGTTGGTGGAAATGTAAATTGGTGCAGCCACTATGGAAAACAGTTGGGAGGTTCCTCAAAAAGTTGAAAATAGAACTACTATGTGATCTCACAATACCATTTCTAGGTATTTATCTGAAAAAAAATGAAAACACTAACTCAAAAAGATATATGCACTCTCATGTTCATTGAAGCATTATTTACAATAGCTAAAATATGGAAGCAACACAAGTATCCATCAATGGAAGAATGGATAAAGAATATTTGGCACACACATACACACTTACAAACACACTGGAATATCATTTACCTATAAACAAGAATGAAATCTTGCCCTTTGCAACAACATGGATGAATCTTTTTTTTTTTTTTTAAGATTTTATTTATCTGAAAGAGAGAGAGCACGTACAGTAGGGGGAGGGGCAGAGGAAGAAGCGACTCCCCACTGAGCATATGCTTAACCAAGGGAGCCACCCAGGCACCCAGCACCGATGAACCTCAAGGGTGTTACGCTAAGTGAAATAAGTCACACAGACAGAGAGATTTTTAAATCAGGTTTGCTCTCTTATAGTTGTGTTTCAAGTGTTGTTTGCATATTTTTGATAATAGTCCTTTTTCGTATATGTCTTTTTCAAGTATTTTCTCCCACTGTGTTCCTTGGTTTTTCATTCTCTTGAAAGTATATTTCACAGGATGGAAGTTAATCATTTTAATAAAGTCATGCTTAACAATTATTTATTTAATGGATTTTGGCTTTAATGTAAAAATCATTGACAAACCTAACATCATTTATATTCTTTCATTGTTATTTCTCGGAGATTTATAGTTTTGCATTTTTCATTTAAATCCATGATTCATTTTGAGTTAATTTTTACAAAGGGTGTAAAGTCCAGGTCTAGTTTTGTTTAGTTTTGTTTTTAATGTGGATATATAGTTATTTCAACACCATTTGCTAAAGAGACTATCTTTTCTCCATTGTATTGATTTTGCTCCTTTGTCTAAAACAAGTTGACTATATTTATGGGTGTCTATTTCTGGACTCTCTATTCTGTTCCATTCATCTTTTTGTGTGTTCTTTCACCAATACCACACTGATTGGTTACTGTGGCTTTATAGTAAGTCTTAAAGTTGAGTAGTGTCAGTCCTCTTTCTTTATTCTTCTGATTTGATACTGTGTTGGCTACTCTGGGTCTATGCTTCTCCATATAAACTTTGCAATTGGTTTGACAATATCCACAAAATAATTTGCTGCAGTTTGGATTGAGATTGCATTAAATCTATAGACCAATTTGAGAAGAGATGACCTTTTGACAATACTGAGTCTTCCTATCCAGGAATATCTCTCCATTTACTTAGTTCTTCTTTAAATTTATTCATCAGAGTTTCATAATTTTCATCATGTAGATCTCATATGCCTTTTGTTAGATTCATAACTAATTATTTTATATTGGGGTGCTAGTGTAAATGGCATTGTATTTTTAATTTAAAATTCCACTTGTTCATTGTTGGTATATATGAAAGGGCTTGACCTATTAGACTTGTATTCTGCAACCTTGTGGTAATCACTTATTAGTGCCAAGAGGATTTTTTTTTTTTGTAAGTTTCTTTTGGATTTCCTACATAGACAGTCATATCTTCTATGAACGAAGACCATTTTATTTCATCTTTCCCAGTTGGTAGAATTTTTACTTCTATTTTCTTGTCTTATTCCTTCAACTAAGGCCCCCCCTGTGTTTTTAAAAAGAGCGGTAAAAGGGGTTACCTTTGCTTTGTTCCTGATTTCTACTTCCTGAAACTTCTAGTATCTCACCATTAAGTTTTAGCCATTGGGTTTTTGTAGATTTTTTTAAAAGTAATCTTTATGCCCAGTGTGGGGCTCCAATGCCACCCCAACGTCAAGAGTTGCATGCTTTCCTGAGTGAGCCAGCCAGGTGCCCTGTAGAAATCTTTTTAAATCAAGTTGAGGAAGGTCCCCTATATTTCTAATTTAATTAGAAAGCACAATATCTTTTTTTAAAGTAGCAACAGTGCTAGCCTTGTCTCCTTCTCATGGTTAGAGAAAAATTTTAATATCTTACTATTGAGAATAATGTGAGCTGTAGTTTTCTAATAGATGTTTTTTATCAGATTCAGCTGGTTCCCTCCTACAGCTGGCCAACTAAGAGATATCATCATCATCATCACTCAGTGATTTTGAATTTTGTAAACAATATGTTTCTTTATCTGTTGGGAATTTCTTAAGATCTTTTCTCATCTTTTTTTTAATACAATAAGTTATATTTATTGGTTTTAGAATATATAGCAAATTTTGCATTTCTGAAATAGGACCCCCTGTTTCTGATGTATTATCTTTTTTAAATGTATTCATTGATTTGTCTTGGAATTATTTTAATTGGTTATTTTCGTATCTATGTTCATACATTTTATATCTCTGTTCATTTACTATAATATCCTCATGAAATTTTGGCATCAACTATGTGCTGATCTCATTGAAAGTGTTGGAAAATGTTCTTCTTTTTCTCTCGAGAAGGGTTTGTGCAAATTGATGTAATTTCCTCTATAAAGTTTTTGAATAATTCATTAATCAATCTCTTTTTGTCTTAAGAAGAGATTGACGTTTAAATGTTATTTATTTTTTCCCTTATAAGAGAATGACAATTTCTTTCTTCATGCACAAATAATTATTTATTTCAAGTTCTGGGACATAACCAAGAAATACATCACCTTTTGACAAGTAAATTCCATCTTTATTTCATGGAAATGTCCTTCATTTTATATCTAAATATTGTTTCACTTCTCTTTTTTTTAAGATTTATTTATTTGAGAGAGAGAGAGAGAGAAAGAACATGAATTTGGGAAGGGGCAGAGGGGGAGAGAAAAAGAATGTCAAACAGACTCTCTATGTTAAGCACAGAACCCCTTGTGGGACTCTATGCCATGACTATAATAAGATCATGACCTGAGCCAAAAACCAAGAGTCTGAAGCTTAACTGACTGTGCCACCCAGGCACCCCATAAATATTGTTTCACTTCTGTTTTTAATATTTCCTATTCAGTATTATCAATTTATTTCACACTATGCCAACATTGTCTTTCCTAAATTCCATCATTTTTCCATATGTTTTAATTTCTTTTTTTTTTTCCTCCTATAACAAAAAAACAAAATTACAATAATAATTTATTAGCAATGAGTTTTTGAAGCGTTTCATAAAATATTTGGTCAGAATCTTCTAAAAGGACTCACTAACAGAGGGATCCTACATTCTTTCTATCCAGAAAGCCAGCAAGATTGTTCAAAACTGTCTCTATATACTGTTTTAACAAAGGCAGCTGGCAGAGGACACACTCTCAGCAGAATGAAAACTCTGATATTACCCTAAGTCTCATATCTTTCCAGGATCTCGAAGCCAATCATTTTTATGAAGAAGATACTATAGTGTGATTTCCTACCTTTAGTTTACCTAAAAAAGATAAATGAATTGTGAGGGTTGTGTTGGGCTTTTTTTCTGAAAGAATATTGCTATATTATCTCTAACTCTGGGAAAAAATAATGTGCAGGAGTTACTGATAATTATCATTCAGAAGTAAGCACATGTACTTCAAAGTTGTACAGTATTTTAGAGATAATTTTATACTCTCTATTGGAATTTTTTCCAGAAAAATAGCAATGCAGTTGAGTCGACGGAGTGTGAAGACTGTAAGATGCTATTTACTTCCGCAATCCTTGAGCACATCAACCATACAACTCATCCCAAAGCCATTTTGGATGAATATCCATGGAATAAAAATGTTCATGAGAGGTTAACTTGGTCCCCATGATCACAGTCTGAAGGTTAGTGTGGAAGTTAGATAGATGATATGTCTGCCACCATAAATACCTAGCTTTTAAAATTATTATATTTGGCATTCAATTTACTTTTCATCATTTTCTTAAGAAAAAGCCAGGCAATAAGACTTTGGATAAAGAGACAGCCAAGTTATATTCCAGGATAAGCATTGAAAGCACATAATTTTTTCACTACTGATATCCATCTTCAAAAGAAATGCCCAGATTATAATATGCCTCTACCTTGGAATAGGGAGTGATAAATAAGGTGAGAAAATATCAATACAATTTATAACTTTTATACTTTTTCCTCCAAACAAAACAAGGCAAAATGAATCCTTTCCTTCTTACTGCCTGGTTCTAGGATGAATTGAGAGAGATTACCTAAATTTCTGGCTAAAGATGTGATTCAAGGCGTTCTATCACAATTCCCCTATCAGTCACTCTCAGCTACTGCCCCAAATGCAATCTTTTCTATTCCTTCCCATAAGGTGTCTCTAACCCTCAATAATTTTCACTTAATGATCAGTTTATGTTTATCATCTCTTTACTGCAGCAGTATCCAGAAATCTCCAACCACAGTCTTGACTTAACTAATACGATTCTCTCTTGTAACTTTTCTACGTGGATTACATACTATTGTGCATCTGTCTTTTAGTTCTAATTGCTACTTTTACATCATCATTGTTCTTTCACTCAAATAGTCTCATCCATTTGTAGACAGCTATACAATCTTTCTATTTTGCTGCCAGTGTCTCTGGACATGAATCTGGAAAATTCATTTTTGCTCATTAAAAAATATATTTCCTCCTTAAAATTTGTAAAAGATTAGATGAGTTTGCTAACTGATATGTAAATATAGAATTGCAGCATTGATTAAAAGAAAAAAAGGTGTTCTTGTAAGTATGGCTATAAAATTGTGCCAGGAGTCTATCTAATGCAGAAATGTATTACACAGACCCAAATATTTGATACAAAACACATGTTAGTTATAAACTTTCTGGAAAAAATATTATCATCTCTCACTTAAAAAATACTTTCAGATTATAATTTAATAACGTTCATGCATAAAGAGGCTAAATGGAACAAATACAGTTACTTAGATATCAATGGGGACATTAAAAAATCAACTGTCAACATGCAAAAAGGTCTAAACTATTTGATTTGGTTTAAAAATGTCAAAAGTGCTACTTTTCTACATTCCATTTTTTAAAAAAAATGAATAATTTTCTGAACGAAGTGCTAATGACTTTAACATTCTAAAACTGAGACGGTTATATTTTTATGCTATTGTATGGCATAAGAAAAGAAGTATTTTGATGTTTCTAGAAAAAGAAAGTTGCAAAATATGAAGTAATAAAATCTTATTACAAACCAAATGCCAATATATTAATCATTGAAAATGAAACAATCACACCAACAATTTTTAGTAAGCAAAGATATTTTGGGATTCTAAACTATAGCAATTAATAATTATTAATGAGGGGGCCTGGGTGGCACAGCGGTTAAGCGTCTGCCTTCGGCTCAGGGCATGATCCCGGCGTTATGGGATCGAGCCCCACATCAGGCTCCTCTGCTATGAGCCTGCTTCTTCCACCACTCCCCCTGCTTGTGTTCCCTCTCTCACTGGCTGTCTCTATCTCTGTCAAATAAATAAATAAAATCTTTTAAAAAATTATTATTAATGAAACTAACATTAAGAGGAAATATAATTCATCTACATATGAAAAGTAGCATGTTGTCCTAAAGAGTAAAATATGTAATTAGTACTTGAAAACCTGATTATAGCAGGTGAATTATTCTGATTTCTTATTTAATGAACTGATATTTCTACTTACATTCCATTATTAAGACCTTTAAAAACAACATGCGAGGGGCATCTGTACGGTTCAGTGGGTTAAGCATTCCACTCTTGATTTTGGCTCAGGTGATAATCTCAGCTTCACGGGATCGAGCCCTGCATTGACCTCCGTGTTGGGCATGGGGCCTGCTTGGGATTCAATCTCTCCTTTTGCCCCTCCCCCAAACAAAAATACATACATACATACATAAATAAAATAAAAATAACATGTTAGGCAGAAAACAATATTATCCATATCTCAATACATTTTGTGACTTATGAGTTACAAATAAGAAAGTCATATGGGTTTCATTTGAAATACTCAGATTTTACAAACGACTTTGAAAAAGTGATACACAACTCAAGAAGTCAATAGATTTCATGTTTAATAGCAATATTTATTTTGCAGCTGAAATTGAACCAAGTAGCTAGTGAGCACAGCTAACGGCACCAATGGCTGAGTTTTCTCGGTGTAACGCAGCCAATTAGGACCTTCACTGCAGCGCTGTCTGTGCTGACATTGCATCCTGTAGTTCATGCTCCATCAACAAGAACCACCAAGAATAACGATGCTAGCCGAACTCATCCAGCAAGAAATAAACTTTGACTCTTGCTGTTGACACCTCAAGATCACATTTATATTTTCACAATGTGAGACAAGAGGTCATGTAGAGTCAGAGCCCACAAAACACAATTCTGGGAGGAAAAATAAAGCTTTGTTCTAGCTACTCTTACGGTTTCCTTGTAACTCTGATCAATACCTGAGTGACCATTGCAATGTGAGGAAAAATAATGCATTCCAGGCAATTAGCCTGATTGTCAAGGGATAATGTACTCCTCTCAGGAAATACTTGGCAGCTTGGAAAGCTCTATAGAATCTTTCCCCAGCTCAGCGATGCATCTGAGATCTGTAAACATTTAGTGCAGGTAGCTTATCACAGAGATGCAAAGGAGATATATGTTTTAAATATTTTAATATTTTAAAATTCGTCATACACCTTCTCTCAACTGAAAACGCAATCCCTGCTTTCACTTCTCCAAATATTTCTCATTATCTATGTCTTGATGTTTCAAAATAAAAAATGGTGACTATCTCAACCTTTGGGAAAATATGCTGTCTTGCTCAGGAACCCTTTCCTTGGCTCAAACATAACTTGATTATCATACAAGGAAAGAAAACAAATAGCGAGGATTATAGAGCAAAGCCAGAGCAACTCTGCATTGTGTAGACTTCAGTCATCTGACCTCGGACTACCTATCCAATCTCAGCTACTCTGACCTACCCTCTCTTATACTCCAAACCCTCAAATCACTGAATCGATTGTAGTTCTCCAGTGAACCCCATAAAACTGTGTTTTACTAATGGCATCACTTTGCAAGTTGCAATGCAATTTTAACCTGCTAGAATCAGCCTAGGCAGGCCCCAGCTTCACTGTGAAGATTCCCCTGCCCTTCATTTCCACTGCAGCTAGTTTACCATCTGGGGCTCACATTCATTCGAGAAGCCTAGGAAAATGAATCCATCTCTGGGCTCTAGAGATGGGGCAAACACGGGGCCCTGCAGTTCCTTTTTGCTAGAAGAGAGGAATTTTAAAGCACGTACTAAGTTTAGGTGCATACCTACAGCCAAAGTGAGAAAAATGCCAGGATATAGTCATCATGATGTTCTTATTAGAGCTGACCTGGATCTGGCAGTGATCCTCAATCAAGATAAGATGAAAGACAATGGTGTTGATTTCCTCCATTTAGAGGGAATGTATTACAACGTTCCAACAATCTCAGTTGTCCTCTCCTGATAGAAGGGTACTGAGCTCGAGAGTATAGAGCGTGCATGTGACAGAGGAGAGCACAAAGTTCTCTCATTCAACCCTGGGCATTGTATGTGTAAGCAGACATGCTGGGATTACATCTAATTCAAATCCATTGAACGAGGTCTGCCCACTATTTATCTTCCCCAAGGAATGACAGACTTTGAAGAATACTTATTTTTGTTTGGACAATTGGTTATTTTCCATTGCCTTAGGGAGCAGAATTTGTATTTGTTTGTTTCACTTGTTCTTCTAAAGTTCATAGTAGGATTGAAGAATAGATAGAAACTTGGGTTTATTTTTCCCATATGGTTTTGGCATCTACTAATAATATTAGAAGAATATTAGAAGTGTATTATTTTTCTTTATTTCTCCTTCTTATTCTCTATTCCCAGTGAAATTGAGACAATGGTCTCATTAAAACAGATGATCATAAGATATGCAGTCTTCAATAATCTGTCAATGACCACTGCCTGAGGGAAACCGTGTCCTAGGCTTGCATTTTATGCAGAACTATGTCTCTTTCCCTGATGTCCAAACGGACTGTAAGCTTTGCTTGTATTTTCACCAGGGGATTTTTTTTTAATTTTATTTATTTATTCGACAGAGATAGAGACAGCCAGCGAGAGAGGGAACACAGGCAGGGGGAGTGGGAGAGGAAGAAGCAGGCTCATAGCGGAGGAGCCTGATGTGGGGCTCCATCCCATAACAGTGGGATCACGCCCTGAGCCAAAGGCAGACGCTTAACCGCTGTGCCACCCAGGCACCCCTGACCAGGGGATTTTATTTCATCTCTTCCTTTCTTCTCTCCTTGGTTTCTTTAAATCAAATTTATGTTGGATGACACAAACTAACACCCAGGTGTGATTTTAAAGAAAAGAAGAAAATATTTTACATTATTGGGTGCACTTGAAGTTACTCAGGGAAAGCTTAGTGATCTGGAAGCTGAGCATGACTGGGAGCAATATGGCTGCTCCTTTGGCCTGGATGTCACTGTTTTGGGGAAGCTTTGTCTTAGCTCCTCTCCACAGGCAAACATGCTCGTCACCATGCATGGTCCTCAAGCTTCTAAATCATAGGCGTCTCAGCCCACAGATTCAGATTTGCTTACTCGGTCTTGATCACCAAACACCTTCTGTGTCTCAATGGCAAATATAGACAGAAAAATTTAGGTTTACACATGTCCATTCCTAAGTCAAGTATCCAATTCAGCACTAATGACCTTAATCATCGGGAGCTGGGCATGACGAACAGCTGTGTCTATAGGATTCTTAGACTGAATCTGCCCCTGCAAAATTCTGATGTTGAAGCTCCAGTCCCCAGTGTGACTGTGACTGTATTTGGAGACTGGACCTTTACAGAGGTGATTAAGGTTAAATGCCATCTTAACTGTGGGCTCAGTCCAATAAGGATGGTGTCCCTATGTAAGAGAAGGCAGAAAGGAGAAAAGGCCAGGTGAGGACAGTGAGAAGGCAGCTGTCCACAGGGCAAGGAGAGGCCTCAGGAAAAACCAACTCTGCTGGTACCTGAACTTGCACTTCCAGCCTCCAGAACCGTAAGAAAATCAATTCCTGTTGTGTGAACCACCACCTGTGTGACACATGACATTTGGTGATGGCATCCTAGCGACTTCTGTGTGTATGATATATAGAAATATATTATACATAACATAGAATGTAATTATGCATTGTATATAATGTATGTAATATACCTCTAATATATTCAATACAATACATAATTATATAATGATATATATTATATATTTACATTTTTTTCTGGTAAGAAGCATCATCACAGAAGGTAGTATGGATGAGCACTCAATGTTTTATATGTAAGAAAAAAGAACATATTGATCTAAGTTTGTTTTGCCAGAAGATGTCATTTTTTTTTAATCTTTTGCTTCTTTGTGGCCTCTTTCCCCTTACTTACTCCTTCTTTTTATACAAAATGTTGTATATAAGCTTCTTTTAGTCCTAGAATCTGTGTAGAATTCTCTCCTGAATTCTAGCCCCACATTTTCAACAGTACTTGTAACATTCATACCAGGTTATACCTCCAAAACTCAAAAGCATTTTACTTAAAACTGAATTAATTTACATTCTGAACTGCCCCCTCCTTAAACTCTGCCCCCATGAATGCAAAACATGGAAAATACGTGTGGAGCCACTTCTGAATCCTTGTCTCTCCTTGCCCCCTGCCCTCTCTGCCCTGTCTCCTTGGATAGATAATGAAGCACCAGATTGTCCTGATTATTTCTTCTTCAAAATGAGCCTTCTCTTTCAAGGTCTTACTTGCACACTTAGCCCTACTGTATAAACACCACGACTAATGAAGAACCACATATTACTGCTGAATAGCATCTCAATCATATATGAGTGGACGCTTTAGAAGTATTTGCAGGGACTGACGGGAGTGGCTTTGCAGGACCAATTACCACTTAATATATTTATTATACAAATGTGACAGTTCCTACATAACCACTAACAAGCAATTCTTAGCTCAATTCTACTGAGCAGCTAGTAACTCTTAAGGAATAATTTATGGTCATTAAGGGGCCACAAACAAAACAAACACAATTAAAAAAAATTAACAAGAATGTAGCAACTGCATAAAAATTCCTTTTGTTTCTTTCAATTTTTGTCTCTTGGATTCTCTTATAAGATGGAATCGCAACACTGAGGAAATATTAAACATTTCAGTTAAACTCTTAGGGTAGAAAGGTGACTGTCAAAGAAGCATGTTCAGGAGAAATAGTTTATGTAGGTCCCAGGCACCCTAGAATATCCTAAAAGCTCTGACCATCCAGAGTACAAACTTGGTGTTTTTATGCGAAGAAGCTTTGTTGTGTGAGGCAGTGAGATGAAGAAAGAGAAATACGTTGGAGAATCCAAGAATAATGGGGCTGTATGACGTGAAGAGCAGTAGATACTCCAAAATAAACCATGTTTGCCTTGTCACCTATGAGTATGAAGTAGACGTGTCACCTGTAAGACCTAACAATAAACCCCAAATGGACAAATGGATTTATGGAGAAATGTGTTTGTTTTCTATTGCTACTGTAACAAATTATTGTGATTTAGTGCAAATTTATTCTCTTACAGTTCTCCTGGGGGTCAGAAGTCTTAAATGAGTCTCAATGGATTCAAATCAAGGTGGCAAGCCTGCATTCCTTATAGGGGTTCTCGGGGAAAACCCAGTTCCTAGAGCCTGCCTGCATTCTTATCTTGTTGATTAGGCAAACTACTAACTTAAATTCCTAGAGCCTCAGGAAATTAGGACATCGGCATCTTTGGCAAGCTTTATTCTACTTATCGCAATAGACTTGACTGATTTTGTTCTTGTTTTTGCCTCTTTTTTTGACTAAAAGATTTGGCCCTTTCTGCTCTTTTTCTTGAAATTGGCACTATCACCATTTTTAAAAGACATACCCGCACATTCTTTTCTAGCTCAACTGTGAATCTCAGAACATTGAGTGACACCTGATTTTGAAATACGACCTGACATTTTCCCCTTATAAATCATCTCAACACAGCCTGTGTCCTGCAAGTATATATAGGCAGGGATTCTGAGGTTGTAGGCAGGAAAACAAAAAAAACAAAAAACCAAAAAACACCACTTCGCAGGACACCAGTTCTCACCACAACCTCATTAAATATTTCAGATAAACTCCTGAGGTAGAAAATAAGAAAGATAAAAATTTACTTTGAATTCTATTGTTACATTCAACTTACAAAATGGAGCTGATGTTTAATGAATGCGCACTGACCCTAGGACATCTCAGAAAACTCTCCCTTCCCAAGAACCTTCTAGTAGGGGCAACCACACAACAGCAGTGCGACGATGGCAGTCAGGTCAGTGCCTGGGGAAGTAACATGTAACGTGCCTGTTACTCAGGTTGTAAAACACTTCTTCTTGAATAGAAGCTCATGACCCCTCTCATGGATTTTATTCACTTATAATACTAAACTACCCATTCAAGGAACACTCTTTATAGATTGAGAGTAAAAGCCTAAAGCCACCATTTTACCAGCTTAAGTTGGACGCTGGTAGGGGTTTGCAGGAGACAGAGAGCAAGGACGATGGCCCAGGTAGAGCTGACCTCAAAATATCCCGCTTCAGAATCAGCTTCTTGAACCTCACGCTCCTGACAGCTCAGTCCTCAAATTCTTATCCCCGCATTTGAATTATTTTCCCCAATCCTGCAGTATGACTCACATTTAATCTATTCTCCACGTTGTTTCCAAAGTCTTGATTATAAACCTGATTAGGAAATTAACCGCTCTTAAATGCTTCACTGGGTGAAATCCCAAGTCCGCAGTTCAACCAGTGAACTTTTTCGAGGCGGCACCTGCCTTTTCGGATGGTTTCAATCCTGCTCTATGCCAACACAATATTTCTTCCAGCATCCCGGGCTGCCTGTAAATTCTTGAGCGTGTTATGCTGTTTAGACATCTGTGCTTTGCACATGGATCCCCATTCAGGATGTCTGTGGGCAACCTCTTGCCTTGACTATGCTGCTTTTTGTTTATTTAACTCCTACACAGGCTTCAAACCTCAGCTGTAATGCTATCTGCTATTGGATTCCTCTGACTAGAGATCACTTAAGTGTTTTCATATGCTTCCTTTGCAAATGTTTCTCATAGGATTTACAATTCAGTCATTTCATTATTGAACTACTTTGTTGAAATTTTTGGAGGACAGAGGGTATAACCTACCTAGCTTTATATTTCCAATGGACTGCACTGCGTTTGTCACATTATGGGCACAGAAACACCTGTGGATTGATACCCAAATGCTGCATTTGGAAGTAGACTTTCGCAGCTACTAATTAAAAAACAAAACAGAACAAAACAAAAAAAACTCTCCTTCTGGGGCGCCTGGGTGGCACAGTGGTTAAGCGTCTGCCTTCGGCTCAGGGCGTGATCCCGGCGTTATGGGATCAAGCCCCACATCAGGCTCTTCCTCTATGAGCCTGCTTCTTCCTCTCCCACTCCCCCTGCTTGTGTTCCCTCTCTCGCTGGCTGTCTCTATCTCTGTCAAATAAATAAATAAAATCTTAAAACAAAAAAACTCTCCTTCTTCCATTTTCTACCTCAAGTATATCTGAAGCTAGCAAATTTGCCTGTAAGGCTATTGTGCTGTAAAAATAATAATACCAATGAAATCATTTCATAAACAACTACTTTGTAAAGTTTCTTACAAATGTACAACTATTTAATAATTGGCCCTAGTTACACAGTAAAAAGAAATTGACAACTACACTCCAAGCAGTGCTACCAGTTTGGGGCCCTGTGGGTTCTTAAACTTGATTCGAGTTTCCACTCAAAGTAGTTTGCAAACAGGTCAGAGCCTCACCAATTTCTTGGAGGAAGGAGAGATGAATCAAGCAAAGGTTTTCTCAAGATCTTACCAGTCTTGTGATTCTATTTGCTATTAGCATTAAAATAAGTCAGAAAACAAATAAGATTTTTCGTTTACAATTTCTCTAACCACTTCGATTTAAAAGCCTTTCTGGCCTAATCTCTCCACACTCATTGAACATCATCCAAATTCTGACTGGGAGTTTCATATTCATAACACTTGTAGGTCTTATCACTGATCAGTACAATGAAACAGCTTTAGTCCCCATAAAAATTACAATATAACAATGTTCCCACAGTGCATGATGATAGCTGATTTAAATTACAATAAGGTACAAATAAAAGGAAGAAAATAAAAACATTCCATGAGGTTTATTGACTTCAAAAGCTTAAGTCAAAGAGGACTTTATTGTCACTCATAACATCAACTGAGTGGTATCAAAAGGCAACTTCCAGTACCAGTAAATACGAGTTCAGTGCATTTCATACACAATCAAAAGAAAATGAGGCACAAAATGTGAGAATAGGAAGGAATATTTCAAGTTTCTAAAACAGTCACCTTACTTTGTGGCACAAGAAACTTAACTCCTAAACTTGGCCCACCTGTTGAATCCTTCAGAGGCACCCTGTTGGTCTGTAATAAACACGCTCCCCTACACTTGGTTTTGTGATCTCTCCTTGCAAACTAATGGCTGGGGGGGAGGCAGGGGGGTAAGTCTCATTTATTATCTCACAGAGTTTCTTTTTTTCTTTTTCTTCCTTTTTTTTNTTTTTTTTTTTTTTTTTTTTCTTTTTTTTTTTTTTTTTTTTTTTTTTTTTTTTTTTTTTTTTGAGAGAGAGAAAAAGAATGCCCTTGTTCCCCTATGAGCAGTGAGGGGAGGGTGAGAGAGAGTCTCAATCAGGCTCCACTCCCAGAGCAGAGCCTACAGGGAGGCTCGATCTCACAACCCTGAAATCATGACCTGAGCCAAAATCAAGAGGCAGACGCTTAACCAACTGAGCCACCCAGGTGCCCCATATTAGCTCATAGAGTTTCTATGAGAATAACTTACCTGGGTGATTCTCATGAGGTTGCGGGGGGGGGGGGGTGGGCAGAGCTGCTGACACCTGAAGGCTTGACCCCGGTGAGGAATCTGCTCCTAGGAGCCTTGTTCATGTGATTGGAATGTGGTGTTGGCTTTGGAAGGAGGCATCAGTTCTTTACCACCTGGACATCTTTATATCTTTATAGGACTTATGATATGGCAGCTGGCTTCCTTGGTAGTGAGGACCCAAGGGAAGGCAAGATTGAACACAGTGTTTAGGCCTGGCCTCAGATATCATACATAATTATTTTCACAATATTTCAATGATGACAAAGGTCAGCCCTACTCGTTGTGAGGAAAGGCTACACAATGGTGTGAATACCAACAAAACAAGAATCATGGGGGCTCTTATGAACAACTAGCAACCACAGTTTTATTTATTTTTTCTCCTGTTGTTTCTTTTCCCTACTTGTCTTCTCTGATTTGTGCTAACGTCATCACTTCCATTGCAACCTCGAGCAATGGCAGGGCACCCACTCTGGGTTTTAATTCCTACTCCAAAGCTTCTCCCAATTACAGAGTTGATTAATATGTCAAAATTTTCCATTTCTTCTTCCAAACAATTACTCCTCCATGTTTTTATAAAAAGGACAATGCTGTTTGATTCTTGTCATCAACTAACCGGTCATGAACCAGCACATCAGTCACTTACCATCTT
>NC_048218.1:115029463-115143619 GCF_002007445.2 Ailuropoda melanoleuca | reverse complement strand
GAATCATCGAACCTTGCATCAGAAACCAGGGATGTACTGTATGGTGACTAACATAATATAATAAAAAAAAAAAAAACATTAAAATAAAACCAAAAGTTTCTGAAGACAGTTTTGGCAACAAAGACCACTATTAGACAAGGATCATTTACTAGATCGAATTCTCATTCTTCTAAGTTGGATTCTCATAAATTCTAAGGATATCAAGTGCAGTTGAAATGTAACATGTTTTGGAATAATATAGTAAATAAGTGTTTGAAAAACTGATCTTTGTAACCTAATGATGAATGTTATACGGCAAACTCTTATTTTAAAATGATAAAGTTGGGGCGCCTGGGTGGCACAGTGGTTAAGCGTCTGCCTTCGGCTCAGGGCTTGATCCCGGCGTTATGGGATCAAGCCCCACATCAGGCTCCTCTGCTGGAAGCCTGCTTCTTCCTCTCCCACTCCCCCTGTTTGTGTTCCCTCTCTCTGGCTGTCTCTATCTTTGTCAAATAAATAAATAAAATTTTTAAAAAAAAAATAAAATAAAATGATAAAGTTGAATAAATATCCCTTATCCACATGTTCATCACAAAAAATAAATAAATAAACATTGCACTAACTTGCTTTTCACAACTCTCTGAATCATACACTTGAGGTATACTTTTTTTTTTAAATACATTTAACCTCAGTGGTAAACCTGCCTGGGTGCCTGGGGCAACTGTGCCAGCATGAGAAAGACAACATATCAACAATGTATAACTCCAGACTTTATCCTAAGCTTTATTATATTTACTTCTCTTTACCATGTTGCATTTCTGATAAAATATGATGGCTTTATCTATATGACTACATCTATGTGATGCATAACATCAATAAAAAGAGAAATCCATTTTCTAGACATTGATGAATAAGTACACATTCATGTTATCAAAAATAATTGATCTTTTGCTACTGAGCCATTGTAATTAGAAATGGGCTATTTTGCAGCCTCCAAAACTTAGCTGTTAAAGCAATGAATAAAGAAGGGACTGGTTAATAGACCCAGAAGGAAAATAGTATATTTAGAATATAGTTGAACTTAACATGAAACAAAATGATATGAGAAACTGTACTGTCCAATATGATAGCCACTAGCTGTATGAGGTTACTGAGCAATTGAAATGTAACTAGTTCAAACTGATGTTTGCTGTAAGTATAAAATAAACACCATATTTCAAGACTAAAAACAAAAATTTTAAATTTTTATATTGATTGCATCTTAAAATGACAATATTTTGGACATAATGAATTAAATAAAATATATTATTAAAATTAACATCATTGTTTCTTTTTACTTTGTTAATATGGATAAGGAAACATTTAAAAAACATTTATAGCTTGCTTTCTATTCCTTTCTGATAATGGTAGTTCAGAGAAAAGAGGAACTGGGAAGGTCATCAAAAACTAGACTCAGAAAAAGATGAAAATCCATTTTAAAAAATCATGTTTGTTAGCATTTCTAAGTCCTTGATGACTTTTGCACTCCTTAGGTCCTATCCCTGATAAATATAGTGGTGATATAATTAATGCCAAAATGGTGGCCATTTTAGGAGTCATTGGCTTTAATTTAATCATTTTGATTACTAAACTTTTAGATAGTGACACACATTAATATAATTATGAGTTGGCTGATGTAAAATTTCCATTGATTTTATTTTTAATGTCTTCTCTTTTCTAACTATTTTCATTAAAAGTATTGTTTGAGAGACTTTCAGGGAAGATACTGGAATAGGAGGTCCCTGCGCTCACTTCCTCCAGTGGGTATAACTAAATAATACCCACACCATGTAAATAACCCCAAAATGACCAGAATACTGGCAGAACAACCTCCACAACTAAATGCAGAGATGAGGCCACATCAAAGATGGTAGGGAGAATGGAGAAGCAGTGGGGAGCTAAATGGACCTATGAGGTTGTCCAAGGGAAAGAGGGACACCATGGGGAAGGAGAGGGGAAAGACATAGATTTTCACACCAGGGAGCCCACATAGAAAAGAGAAATCCCCATAACATTTGCCTTTGAAAACCAGAGGGGCTGAATTTCATGAGTTCTTACAGCCAGTGGGACTTATAACCTGGACCATTGAAAATCAGTGGGCTGGGCTTGGGAGAGCTGGAAGAGTGAGAGGAAACTGAGTCCCCACCCTTAAAGAGACACCACAACCAAGAGCACCGCAGCATGCAAACAGGAGTTTTAAAATCACATAGGGTATATAAGAGAGAGAGATTTGAGTACTAATCTCAGAACATGTGCTGGAGGGGCTGGGATCACTGAATACACATTCTTTTCAAAGGCACATAGAACAGTCTCCAGAACAGATCGCATATTAGGTCACAAAACAAGTCTCAACAAATTCAAAAAGACTGAAGTCATATCATGCATCTTTTCTGACCACAACTCTATGAAACTAGAAATCAACCACCAGAAAAAATATGGAAAGAGCACAAATAAATGGAGGTTAAACAATATGCTACTAAACAATGAATGGCTCAACCATGAAATCAAGGAAGACATACAAAATTACATGGAAACAAATGAAAATGAAAACACAACAGTCTGAAATCTTTGGGATGCAGCAAAAGAGAGTCTAAGAGGGAAGTTTACAGCAATACAGGTCTACCTCAACAAGCAATAAAAACCTTTAATAAACAACCTAACTTTACACCTGAAGGAGCTAGAAAAAGAACAAACAAAACCCAAAGTCAATAGAAGGAAGGAAATAGTAAAGATTAGATCAGAAGTAAATGAAACAGAATCTAGAAAACATTAGAACAGATCAATGAAACCAGGAGCTTTGAAAAGATCAATAAATTTGATAAACCTTTAGTCAGACTCAACCAAACAAACAACAACGAAACAAACAAGAGAGAAAAGACACAAACAAAAGCAAAAATGAAAGAGAAGAATTAACAACCAACATCATAGAAAGACAAAGGATTAGAAGAGAATATTATGAAAAATTCTATGCCAACAAATTGTACAACCTAGAGAAAATGAGCAAATTTTGAGAGGCATATAATCTTCCAAAACTGAAGCAGGAAGAAATAGAAAATTTGAACAGACCAATTACCAGCAGTGAAATTGAATCAGTAATCAAAAATTCCTAAAAAACAAAAGTCCAGGACCAGATGGCTTCACAGGTGAATTCTACAACATTTAAAGAAAAATCAGTACCTATTTTTCTCAAACTATTCCAAAAATAGAAGAGAAAGGAAAGCTTCCAAAATTATTCTATGAGGCCAGTATCACCCTGACACCAAAACCAGATATAGACAGTACAGAAAAGAAATAACTACAAGTCAATACCCATGATGAACACAGATGCAAAATCTTCAACCAAAGATTAGCAAATCAAATCCAACAACACATTTAAAAAATCATTTGTCACAATCAAGTGGGATGTATTCCCAGGATACCAGTGTGGTTCAAAATTTGTGAATCAATCAACATGATATAACACTTCAACAAGAGAAAGAATAAAAATCATATAATATTTTCAATAGAGGCAGAAAAAGCATTTGACACAGTACAACATCCATTTGTGATTAAAAAAAAAAAAAGCCCTCAACAAGGTATGCTTACAGGAAACATACCTCAGCATAATAAAGATCTTACATGAAAAAACCACAGCCAAAGTCATACTCACTGGGGAAAAACAGAACTTTTCCCCTAAGGTCAGGAATGAAACAAGGAAGTCCACTGCCACCACTTTTACTCAACTTGGTACTGGAAGTCCTAGCCATAGCAATTAGACAGCAAAAAGGAATGAAAGGCATTCAAATTGGTAAGGAAGAAGAAAAACTTTCACTATTTGCAGTTGACATGATACTATGGAAACCCTAAAGACTCCACCAAAAAATTACTAGAACTGATAAATGAATTCAGTAAGTTTATAGGATACAAAATTGATGTACAGAAATCCGTTGCATATCTATACACTAATGATGAAGCAGCAGGAAGAGAAATTAAGAAAACAATCCATTTACAATTGCACCAAAATAATAAAATACTTAGGAATAAACTTAACCAAGAGGTGAAGGACCTATACTCTGAAAACTGTAAACCACTGGTGAAAGGAGTTGAAGGCAACAGAAACAAATGGAAAGATATCTCATATCCATGAATTGCAAGAACAAAGGTTAAAATGTCCATACTACCCAAAGCAATCTGTAAATTTAATGCAATCCCTATCAAAACACTAACAGCATTTTTCACAGAGCTAGAATGAACAATTCTAAAATTTGTACAGAACCATAAATGACCTCAAATAGCCAAAGTAATCTTACAAAAGAAAAGCAACGCTGGAGGCATCACAATTCCAGATTTCGTTATATTACAAAGCTGTGGTTATCAAAACAGTATAGTACTATACACAAAAATACACACATAGATAAATAAAACAGAATAGAAAACTAAGAAATAAACTCATGATTATAGAGGCAATTAATCTTTAAAAACAGAAGCAAGAGTATGCAACAGGAAAAGGGCATTCTCTTCAACAAATGGTGTTGGGAAAACTGAACAGCTACAAACAAAGGAATGAAACTGGACCGCTTTCTTACACCAATCACAAAAATAAATTCCAAAATGGATTAAGGACCTAAATGTGAGATCTGATACCATAAAAATCCTAGCAGAGTACACAAGCAGTAATTTCTCTGATATTGGTCATACTAACATTTGCCTACATATGTCTCCTAAAGCAAGGGAAATAAAAGCAAAATTAAAGTACTAGCACTACATCAAAATAAAAAGTGTTGGACCAAAAAGGGGGCACCTGGCTGGTTCAGTTGATAGAGCATGTAACTCTTGATCTCAGGGTCGTGAGTTCAAGTTCCATCTTGGGTATAGTGATTACTTAAAAACAAGAGAAGAAAGAAAGAAAGAAAGAAAGAAAGAAAGAAAGAAAGAAAGAAAGAAAGAAAGAAAGAAAAGAGTGGGAGGGTGGGAGCGAGGTTCGAGGAAGGAAGAGTGTTGTCATACCAAAGGAAACTATCAACAAAACAAAAAAACAACCTAATGAATGGGAGAAAATAGTCAGAAATGACATATCTGATAAAAGGTTAAAAAACTTATACAGCTCAACACCAAAAACTCACAAATAATCCAATTAGAAAGGGGCAGAAGATATGAACAGATATTTCTCCAAAGAAGATATACAGATTACCAACAGACACACACAAACATGCTTAACATCACTCATTATCAGGCAACTGAAATCAAAACCACAATGAGATATTGCCTCACAACTGCCCGAATGGCTAAAATAAAAAACAGAAGAAAAAACAAGGGTTGGAAAGGATTGGAGAAAAAGAAACCCACTTACACTGTTGGTGGGCATGAGTACCAGTGCACTCACTATGGAAAACAAGTTTAGAGGTTCCTCAAAAAGTTAAAAACAGGATTACCATATGATCCAGTAATTGGACTAATAGGTATTTACCCAAAGAATGCAAAAACACTAATTCAAAAGGATATATGCACCCCTATGTTTATTGCAGCGTTTTATAATAGCCAAATTACGGAAGCAGTCCAAGTGTCTATTGATAGATGAATGGATAAAGAAGTTGTGGCATGTGTATACAAAGGGTATTATTCAGCATGAAAAAGAATGTAATCTTGCCTTTTGCAACAACATGGCTGGATCTAGAGGGTATAATGTTAAGTAAAGTAAGTCAGTCAGAGAAAGACAAATACTGTATAATTTTGCTTATATGTGGAATTTAAGAAACAAAACAAATGAACAAGGAAATAAAAGAGACAAACCAAAAAACAGACTCTTAACTATAGAGAACAAACTGACAGTTATCAGAGGGGAGTTGGATGGAAGGATGGGCGATGGGGATTAAGACTACATTATGATGAGCACTGAGTAATGTATGGAATTGTTGAATCACTATACTGTATACCTGAAACTAATATATCATTGTATGTTAAGTATACTGGAATTAAAATTTAAAAAAATATATTGTTTGATAAGAAAACAATTCAGAAAAGCAAAAGAATTTATGATGCCCAACATTCCTCCGACCTCAGATTGGGTTACAATTAGAGGATGTGTCTCAGTGTGACAGTTAGGGTCAGTGTCCATTGTGCCACAATATGTTCAGAGTCCTGTTATCGCTACAGTTGTGTGAAATTAGGAGAGAAGGAGTCCTGGAGTGAAACTTATATCCTGCTTTTGTGAGCTGTAGTCCTAGCAGATCGTCTTATTCAACTTGGCCCTGGTTTAAGGATTCTTTATCCTACAGTATCACCCCCTCTAGCCCTGGCTCTTCCTCCAGGCTCTTTGGAGACATTTCTCGGCCTTGTCGATCCACCCTTTTCCAAACCTCAAACCCAAATGAGCTCTCTTTTCTATTTTCCTGAGTCTCTAGAAAAGCATGGCCTTTTTAGTTGAAGACCCAAATAGTCAAATCTATGGACTTAGGTTAAATTTGCTATCTACAGTCACTCTAAAATGATAATTTATCCATATAGGTGGGAGATTCATATGGAATAGCCATACAGGAGACCAAGGAATTTTTCTCAGAGTCAGTAACATTTGTCCTTTTATTTCCCCCTCATTGTTCTGTTTTCATGGTATTTCTCCCTTATTGCAACAGCAAATAATGTGTATTTTTAAAATATATTCTGACATATTAGTCACCCTTATTTTGATCAATTTTTGTTCCCACTGTATTTCAGTTATTGACGTTGACACAAAAAACAAAATCTTGGCAATTGCCAAGATGATCAAAGTTTTGCAGGTCCTGGTTAAGTGGGCTTGGCACTAATTTGAACATTCATTCTGAAATGCACTTTCTCAAGAGTGTGGATTTTGATCCTGCTCTTGCAATGAGGTCCTGAAGATAGAATAAAGTAATTTACATAATGTATAAACTGTTTGTAATGGGGGGAGTCAATATTGAGCAAGTTATGCTTAGAAAGTTTGCAGATGTGGGGCATCTGGGTGGGTCAGTTGGTTAAGCATCCTACTCTTGATTTTGGCTCAGGTCTTGATCTCAGAGTTGTGAGACTGAGCCCCATGTGGAGCTCTGTGCTGAGCATGGAGTCTGCTGGAGATTCTCTCTCTCCCTGTTCCTCTTCCCACCCTGCTCACACTCTCTCTCTCAAAAACAAACAAACAAACAAAAGTCTGCAGATATAGTGGCCAAAGGCCTAAATCGTCCTCCTAAAAACATGTGAAATAAATATATTTATATCATATCCATGGAAACTATATGCATATGGATTTATGCATCACTGATTCATTTATTGAAAAAAAATGTCAGTGCCAACTCTGGCATGTGGTGTACTGTGCCTGGGACATTGAGCTGGAGGAAAGAAAACCCTCCCCTCATGAAGTTTACAATGGAACAGACAACAGACACTGAACAGACGAGTGTGATGAGCACTTCACAGGAGAGGTTCACAGAGCCATTGACAACAAGGTGCAAATATCTCCTGCTCCATGTTTGGTGTCAGGGCACCTAGGTTTTTCACGTGGTTTGGCTTAAGCTCAGTGGAGTCGAGGGACTTACATACTCAAGTCTCTTGCCCTCCCTCATACCCATTACCTTTGAATTCTAATCTGGGTAATTCACTATTTTCATTGATGTCTTGGTGCTTCTGTTTCTTACTGATTATTTCAGTCTTAGCAAACTTCCCAGCAACTGAATTCAGGTTTTCTTCTTTTTCTCAATCCCTAGAAACTCTGAAAGTTGTTCTATTTCTTCACAAATTGCTGTCAACATATCTGGGCTATCATTCTATGACTTTTCATGAATATTTTGTTGTTTTGTACAAATTAAAAAAAAAAATCAACCCCTCCTTCTGCCCTCTTACAAAATGAATCTAAAATTTAAATCCCTGAATATAACAACAGACTCTGGATGAACAAAGGATACTCTAGTCTCTTATAAATCCTTCTGACTTCAGATGATTTTTGTTCATCTTGATTTGATGAAATGAAATTTTTCTACATAGGAAGGATGAGTCTTTGGTTCTTAGCTCGCTGATAAACTTGTGATATGCACATGATTACATACTTTTTGAGTGATTTCTTTCAGATAGATGTATATGTCATGTTTGACCACCTATATCTGCACAGTCCAATATGATAGCCACTACCATTTGTGTCTATTAAATAATTGAAGTGTAGATAGTCCCATGGTGTATTGTGAGTGCAAATTATACAGTGAGTTTCAAAGAATTAAGCACAAAAATGTAAAATATCTCATTATATTTTCATATTGATATATGTTGAAATAGTATTTTTGATTTATTATGTTAAATGAATTATGTTATTAAAAAATCCCATCTACTTCTTTGTATCTCTTTTATGTAGTTACTAGAAAATTTTACATTACTTCTGTGGCACATATTATATTTCTATTGGACAGCATTGATCTAGATACCAAAAATTATTTGAAGGCAAGGGGCTTCACCTTATAGTATAATATAAATGTGGTAAGATGCAGATTTTCCGTGTTCTTCCATAACACCTCAGCCTTTTGCCTTAAAGGAGTAGGGTTCGCAAGATTGGCAGCTCCTGTTTGGAAAGGAGGGAGGCAACTTGGTTGTTTAAAAGACTTACTCTCTTTCTATAATGTCATCCATTATGAGAGGTTTTCAAACCTACCTATCATTATTTACTCCTCCTGTGGGACCTATATTTTATTGGCACCTCAAGAGGACACCCAAATCATCTTTGAGAACTATTACTGGGCATCTAAAATAATTGCTGGTATTTTTAATCACTTCAAGTTTCTGTTGGTTGCCCCAAACATTGCAGGTCTCTATTCCCCTTCAGGGCTGCAGCTATTTGAGTTCATAGGGCTCTTTCTTTTCTTGGGTAAGCATGTCAACTCTGCTCTATAGTAGGATTACTTAACTCTAAGCACGTAGTCTGTTTTTGGGCAAGGAACGTTGCTCTCAAATGTATCGACTGGTTTGTTTCTTTTCCAAGCATTAGTTTCCGCTGTCTTCTCTCTCCAATTCAGATGCTGGATCAATGAGTTCCTACATGGTTTAGTAGTATTCTTAAATTTCTTCTCTGATAACATGCTTCACTCTGTGTGTGTGTGTGTGTGTGTGTGTGTGTGTCTGTGTGTGTGTGTAGCACAACTGACTATGTGCTACATTGAATGAATGAATGTACTTCATTCCAGACTCAAGGGAACTGGGATGCAATTTGTTTTTGATAGCTGCTCTGACTCCAGGTAGGTGCTAAAGACTTCTTATTTGTGTATAAGTAATCTACATAAATAATATTTTCTCTTCTTGGAGAGCTTTATCCTAGAAATATACATGGATGAGTGAATGAATGAGTGAATGAATGAATGAATGAATGAATAGTGATAGAAGGGCCATTATAATAGGACACGCTACTGGGGTAGACTGAGCTAATGTGATATGATAATAGATCATATGAGGTTGCACTGTAGCCAATGAGTGAGTGAGATCTTAGATTACAAGAGGAAGACATCTAGGTTGAGTGCAGGAAACCAGGTCTGTCCTGTCTGGAAAATGTGTGGATATAACATAATGTATTCAAAGAACAGTTAAAGGAACTAAACTGTTTCCTGAAAGTGAAGGTAGCAACAGAGTTTCCTATTCAGGGCTGAGTGGCTGCCAGGTGACTTCTAATACTGCTGTCTGCCCTGTTCTCACTCCTCAACAGTCTATTTGCTACTTATAGAAAGAGCAAGCTTTTGAGAAATATAAATACATTTATATATAATTTCTCTGTCTAAACCTTCAATACCTTTTTTCTTTTAAGATTTTATTTATTTATTTGACAGAGATAGAGACAGCCAGCGAGAGAGGGAACACAAGCAAGGGGAGTGGGAGAGGAAGAAGCAGGCTCATAGTGGAGGAGCCTGATGTGGGGCTCGATCCCTTAACGCCGGGATCACGCCCTGAGCCGAAGGAGATGCTTAACCGCTGTGCCACCCAGGCGCCCCTAAACCTTCAATACCTTCTAATCACTCTTAGAATGAAATCTAGACCCCTTGACAAGAGAGCTAAGATCATGACCTCCAGCTTTAATGTACACCTTATACTACTTTTCCTCTTGCTAATTACTGTTCTCTTATTTTTGTTTCTCATGGGGATCAAAGCCTTTCCTCACGTCCAAATTCCATTTGCTGCCCTCTGTGTCTGTCTAGGATGTTCTTTGCTCAACATCCTTGTTTTCATTCTTTAGGTCTGGGTGCCAGTGTTAGCCCATCACAAAAGCTGTTCACAGCCACTCTACCCAAGGTGGTATCAGAATAACACTTCATAACCCTTTTTCATTTACATCTTAACCTTTATTATAATCCCTCATTATTTCATTTTTAATTTATTATTAATATTTTCTACTGAAACGTAATCTCAGAAAATTTCTTACCTACTTCATAGCTTTATCTCTAACACATAGCAAAATACCTGGTTCGTGGTCTGTTCCCAACAATTTTTTGCTAAAAAAATTTAGAAAAGGTGGGAGATTTGAAATTGATACAAACTCAGACCACACAGTGAAGCCGTAAGAGAAAGTTGATTGTTTGATGTAAGGTCAAACTTTTTAAATGTCAGAATTTCTTCATTCTGAAAGAACTCATCAATTACGTGTGTTTTTACTGTTCTGCCTTTGTGTACATGCATACAACTCAAAAATTAATTTCCTATAAAATATAAGATGTTATTACATTAATTTCTTGATTGTAAGTCTCATAGAATGTAAGATTCTCTATGCATATGAAAAAAATACTGCAATGGACAAAAGTCAGTTTATTTGGATAAAACTTCCCAAAAGTTAAACAAAAATCTTTGGAGGCATAAAAGAGCTAACAAGATAATAAATAATTATCTGAACAGGGTCCAGGAGCAGTTGTCGAATCCTGAACGGAGGCTAAGGGGCTAAGTCCTATCTGTAGCTTATCGAGGGGTCAAGGAGGTAGTGACTGATGTCTAGGAGTTACCATCAAGAGGGAGGCTTTAGAGCCTAAAGTGGCTACACATTAGGAATTAGGGTGATCCATAAATAGACAAGCTAGTGTAGGGACCATAGGTCAGCACCCTATTATTCCATTTTCTAAAATAAGATTAAGCTGATCTTGGAGTGTTAGTGATCTTAAATGCATGGGGAAAAAGTTATTCATCCTCTGCTAACTGAATTTTAAAGTCTGTTTTATAAATACAATCCTATCTAATAATAAAAAAATCATCAAGTATAGAGAAAACAGAAAAACACTATGGAGACACACTGTGTGAAAAAAAACAGAGAAACCATAGATATTGGAATTATCAGATAAATCTTCAATATTAGTGTGCTTCCTATGTACAGAGAATTGAAGGGGAAATTGAGAATTTTGGTAGATAACTAGAAGATCTGAAAAAGAAATGAAATTATAAACTTAATGGATAGGTTTACAGAGAATTAAAGTTGAAGGAAGGATCAGTAGGCAGGAAGACACACAGAAAAAATATCCAGAATAAATCAGAGATAGAAAAGAATGTAAAGTCAAGAAGACTGGGTAAGAAATACAGAAGAAGTGAATTTAAAAAATATGTAATTTGGGGCACCTGGGTGACTCAGTCGGTTAAATGGCTCAGGTCGTGATCTCAGGGTCCTGAGAGGGGCCCTGCCTCGGGCTTCCTGCTCAACACGGAGTCTGCTTGAGAGTCTCCTCCCCTCCCCCTCTCCCCCCACTCATGCTCATACACACGCTCTCTTTCTCCCTCAGATAAATAAATAAATAAATAAAATCTTTAAAAAATGTTTAATTGAGAAGAGACACTGATGTATAAATTTTTAAATATCCATGCTTAATCAAAGTAAAACTTGACAACCAAAGACAACTAAGGGAATCCTAAAAGTAAGCGGAGTATGAAAAAAAAAAAGATAAATTCTCTTCATCGGGGCAACTAGAATGACTACTTCCTTCTTGTCAGAAATGTTACAAGTATGAAGATAAAGGAGTTTGTGAAAGTAAGTATCAATTCAGTAATTTTTACCCATCACAAAAATTCCTCCATGACATAGGTATCTTTTCAGAAAATGGAGTTCAAAACTTTCAATGCTACATCAATATTAACAAAGAATAAAAGGTCATCACTATACATCTCTCAGCTTTTCTAATAATAAATAGGGCATACATGCAAATAGATATGAAAATTAGAGGAGATGGAAAAATCCTTCATTAATAAAACTTAGTGAAGTGAATATTTGCAAACCTAATGAAGGTAATTGAATATTCTTAACTAAAGGAAAGTTTATAATTCATACAAACTTAATAGAGAGTTGCATAGGTAAATTCTGCCAAACACTGATGATTTAACATATAGCTTACAGAAGCTAGCGAGAAAATGAAAAGATGAAATTTTTATGAAGTCAGCATAAGTGTGATGGCAAACCATGACAATGATATTATTAGAAGGTATATGATCTCATTTGTGAACACAGGGCACCATTTCCCTCCACCCAAATGTGTCTATGCCTTAATCTCCAAAACTAGCTTTCCAGGTGTCACTCAAGTTATGGGTTTTCAGACAGGTTTTCCTGGGTCAGCTAGGTGGGTCCAATCGAATCACAAGTCCTCAAGAGCAGAGAACATTCTCTAGCTGGAGTCAGAGATTTGAAGCACGGGAGAGGCTTGACCTGCTCTTGCAGGAACAGACTGTGTGGAAAGCCTGGGAAGAAATGCAGGCAGGTTCTAGGAGGAAAGACCAGCCCCCATCTGACTGCCAGTGAGGATACAAGCTCCTCTATCCTACAATGACAAGGAAGCGACTGTGGCCTTAGACTTGAATAAGTGTGGACGAGAATTCATCCTCAGAGACTCCAGAAAGGAATGTCTGTGCCAACACGTGATTTCGGTGACTTGCGATGCTAAGCAGAGAGCACAACTGAGTCAGCTACACCTGGATTTCTGACTGACTGACCTGTGAGCCAATAAATGGGTGTTTTTCTAAGCAACTAAATTTGTAGTCATTTGTTATGGCAGCCGTAGATAACTAACACGGAGACGCATGCATGTGTGAGTGCTAAATCTGCAACAAAAATGGCCTTATTGATTGGCGGCCTCAGCAGTTATTTCCAGTAAATGTGGCTGATATAACTGGGTATCCACACAGTAAAAGAGAAATGAAAACATGTCCCCAATCTTATGCCATACATACAATTTCAGGGAGCTTGCTGATCTCCACGTAAAAGCAAAGGCAAAATAAGAAAGCCCTTTGAAGATAATAAGAAAATATATGCGCTTCACTTTGCAGAAGTTGAAAGACTTTTTTTGAAAGGCCCCCCAAATCTCTAAGCACAAAGGAAAAGATGGATAAATTGAACGGTGTTAAAGTTAAGAATTTCTGGTCATGAAAATGAAGGAAAAAAGACAGACACAGATTGGCAGAAGATAATGGTAATTCATCGAAGAGACAAAGGGCTAGTAAAGAAGTCCTACAAGTCAACAAGGAAAGACAAAATACGCAATAGAAAGAAAAGGCGCAAGACTCACACAGAAAATTCACACAAAAGTGCACTCCAAGGATCAATAACTACTTCACGAGGTGCTGGGTCTCAGCTTTAATCAGGGGAATGCTAAATCAAACCACGGTAAGGTGCCAAGATAGACCCTCTAGAATGGCTGAAAATATAGACAGTGGCATTCCATGTTTAGGACAGAAATTTGATTGTCCTAGCTGCCGGAGAGAGTGTGTGGGGGCAAGATTAATGCAGTGGCAGGTGCGAGTTCCCGCGTGGCTGGGTTAAGAGTAGCTACAGAGGGCTTTTGTGCTAGTGTTGATGTTCTGTCAATGGTTTTTTGACCTAGTTCTCATGGTTACAGAAGTGTTGTGTTTTGTGTGTGTGTTTTTTTTAAGATTTTATTTATCTATGTGAGAGAAAGAGAACACGAACAGGGGGAGCAGCAGATGCAGAGAGAGAAACAACCTCCCCTCTGAGCAGGGAGCCTGATGCAGGACTCGATCCCAGGACCCTGGGATCATGACCTGAGTTGAAGGCAGACGCTTAACTGACTGAGCCACCCGGACGCCCAGAGAAAGAGAATCTTAAGCAGACTCCATGCTTAGCATGAAGCCCGAAGCAGGGCTCCGTCTCACCAGCCTGAGATCAGGACCTGAACCGAAATCAAGAATCCATCGCTTCACCGACTGAGCCACCAGGCGCCCCAGAAGTGTTTGTTTTTGATACACCTGTAAGTGCTACATTTTTGTTCTGCATAGCTTTCTGCAGGCATGTATTATTTCATAATTAAACAGAAAAAAAAGAGAGAGAATCTGTCTCACGTGGCTTGCAAATAAGAGGCTCACATAGGGAAGCATAATTTCAGAGATGTGTGCCAATTTTCTCTGAAAATAAAACTAAATGGATCAATATCAGTGGGAGGCTAAAATCCATGTTTTATCTGGTTTTGTTTGAGGACCTTTAATCACAGCTGAAGTTTGGAGCCTCAGTGGTGCAAGCATTGAATCCACAAGCTCATTTGGAAAGATCCTGGAAAGGTCAAACTGGGTCATTTCCTCCTGCTCTTGGGCTCTTCTCTGAGAAAGTCAGGGTATTTGCTCCACAAGAAAATTTTCTCCTGAATTTTAAAAAGAATAAACACAGGTAAATGGGGAAGGGTTTATTTATGGGAACTGAGAATACCGTTAGAGAGAGGGATTGTCCTTCTGCAGTAAAGTATGGAGAAGAGTATGGTAAACTGTGTGTTACGTAAAACATTTTCGCTAAAACCGCCCTGAAAAATATTTTAAATACTTGGTATTTAAGCCTTCAGGTCATGCAATTTTGAGTTATCATTGGGTTGTACCCACCACTTCCTAATTAGTCTTGGTTCCAGCCAGTCTGACTTTTCGTGTGTGTGTGTGTGTGTGTGTGTGTGTGTGTGTGTGTGTGAAACCTGAAGATAGAGGAGCTAATTAGACCTGTGTATACAACTCAACAAATATTTATAGAGTGGGCACCCATGTAACACTCACGCATGCTAAAAACAGAAGAATAGAAGCAACTCAGAAGACCCTGCATTTCCTTTCTCTGCCTCTGTTTCTCCTGTGTATGAAGGCAATAATTATCATGAGTTTTAGAGCAAACATTCCCTCCATTTTCTTTACAGTTTTACTGCCTACATATGTATGTATCCCTAAAGAATTTATCTTAGATTTTATTATTTTTGAACTTGGTATAAATATGACCGTACTCCTTTAAGTCTTTGAGTCTTCTTGTTCTCTTCTGGAATATTTGCATGATTCATACATGTTTTTACTTACAGCTGCAGCTCATTCATTTTCATCACTATATAATACCTATTATGTAAATACATACAATTTTAATTGTCCATATTATTGTTGATGGCCATGCAGGTTTTATTTTTTCATTTTGAGAAACCATAGACAGTGCTGCTGTGAATCTCCTTATACATGCATCTTGCTGCACATGCAGTATATTTCGCCTATCACTGGAATCTCTAGGCCAGAGTGTGCATACTTTTATTTTAATAAATAATTACACACCGCTTTCAAAAGTAGCGGTACCAACTTATTTTCCAAGCAGCAGTACATGGGAGTACGCTGCTCTCCAAATCTCCATCATCACTTGGCTATTATTCAATGTTTAAACTTCTGTCTCTCGGAAATGTGTGTCGTGGTATCTGTGGTTTTAGCTTGCAAATCTCTGACTACCATGATATTTACATGCTTAACAGCCACTTGGATTTCTTTTGTGTGAAGTGACAGTCCAAGTCATTAGCATGTTGTATAGAGTAGGCGAACTTCTTCTTAGTGATTTTTTGAACTTCTTTTTTACATACCAACGTGAGTTATCATTGCACCATTCTGGTCACTAATTCCAATGTGTGGAATTTTCCCTACACCATCAAGCAAGTCTCCAACATCAGCCGAGTGTCCTACAATTCAGCTCAATTCTGACACTATCCACCCAGGAGCAGCATCAGATCCCAAAAGTTAGTCCTTAGTCCTACAAGACTGTCCACACTTCAGATGCTGATTGAAAGTCCAGGTTGCTCTCTGTGCCTCTGACTGAACACCTATAAATCAGAGGTTCTCACAACCCCCTCTTGGGTTCAATTAATTTGCTAGAGCAGCTCATGGATGGAATTCAGGAAACCAGTTCACTCATGAGATTACTGGTTTATTCACAGTGGATATTAAAGGATACTAATCAACACCCAGATAAAGAGATACATAGGTGAGGTCCATGATAAACTATATATTTTGTTTTTCCTATATATAGAATTTTATGCTTGAAATTTCAGGGCATCTATACATAGAAATAAGCACATCTTATAGTAAATATGAGATTTTGATACTAGTTTCTTTCCTTGCCTCTTCTACATGCAAAATTTTAACAAACTTTGAAGATCATGTTCTAATATTATCAACTCCAAAATATTTCTTAAGAGTTAATTTGTCTTCTAGAATATCAGAGGAATTTGTTCCTATATATATTGCACTTAATAACTAGGATGATCATTATTCATTTGGTTGTAATCTCAGGGGGACAGAGTTTTATATAGATGGATTAAATTTATTCATATTTTGCTTTACCATATAGAGTTCCTTGCCCTGTGATAGGAACATGGTAGGTCCTCAAACAAGTTTTTTTTTAATTAATAAATACAATAATTTCACAAACACAATTTGAGTGTCTACTATGTCCAAGCAGTGTTCTAGGAGCTTGGGAAACATTCATGAGCAAAACAAAGATTTCTCTTCCCTTGAGGCTGCTGTCTAATTGGGGGGATGTAGAAAATACACAATAAACATAAAAATGCATAAGTTATGTAGAATAATAAAAAAAATTATGAGTGCTTTGGCAAAAAGAAATCTCAAAGCAAGGTATGAGAGTTTGGGCAAGGTGGTTGTGGCATTGCAAAGGGGCTGTTTGAACACAGATGCTGTCTTTGAGGTGTCCAGATGAGAATGGCTCAGAAATGGAGACCATCATGCTCAGAGCCCAACATGGGAGGACAATGGAATGTTCCAGAAAAGCCAAAAGCTAATGTGGTCAGTGTGGCTTGTGTGATAAAGGGTGGGGAAGGGACAAGTAGGTGGTTTGGTTAGGAGATGACAAGGGCCAGGTCCTGCTGGGCTTGTAGGTCATGGTGAGTTCTTCTGCCCTAATTGAAGGAAGTAGCCACAGCAGGGATTCAACAGGAGGGACACCATCTGATTACTCTGTCAAAGGATGATTTTAGTGACTATGTAAGAACAGGAGATAGGTGACCAGTTGAGAAGCATGTGCAGTTATCCAAGCTGGACAGCATTTTGCAAAAAATGAACAATTAAAAATATTGAAAAGAAATTTTAGAAAAAGGAAAAGAAAACTTCTGTGAGTAGAAAAGTTCAGGAAAAAATGTTTTGTTTTATTTTAAATCTAAGCTTTGCTTATTCTCTTGATTCATTTCATCCCAAGGCAGGAGCACAGATCAAAAGAGAGAAGACAAGAAAAGCAGGGGCAGAGAGTAACAAGGAAAATTAGATACCATGCTTGACTACACTTACCCTGTAGAAACCCAGTAGAAAATTCACTCAAGACAGACTCTGAAAGAGTGAGAGATCACAAGCGTAGATATTTGAAGATGAAAATGCTTACACTCACCTATCCTCGTGGTGGAGTTTCCGATCCCTTGTTTTCACTGTGTTCTCCAAACAGGAGTGGACCAGCTCTTTCCAGGCGGTGCTGCTGACAGTAGCCTCAGACCAGTCAAGGAGATTGAGATGAACTGGGATGTTTTTGACCATCACTTCCTAGAAATTCAGAGCACGTGCCCATGGCTTTTGACACTGACAACAGCAGCTCCCTGCAGGGGGAGCTACTGAGGCTCTGTGTTAGTCAGCAGGTGTTCCTTCTCAGAGGAAGCCACCCAGCTCATATTTAGAGGAGGCTGATGTGCCCACCTCTGGCGCGGAACAGATCAACAATACAGAGTATTATAGCGATTTCACTTCATGATGCCATCAGGAGCAAATAGATCAATGTCCTTCTCAGCATTTCTAACTGCCTGCTACAGAGAATGTGCATTTTTTCTTCTGACTATAGAATTTCAGAACCTAGATCTGCCTTTTTTGTGTGACATTTTTTTGCTGCAGCCTGTAAACAGAAGGTCTCGGAATCAGAGGGAGTCATTGTTTGGACACTGGCCTACGTGGTTCTTTTTTATTTTTTTTAGACAACTTTATTGATAATTGATAAAGAACTGAACATATTTAATGTGTACAATTTGATGAATTCAGACATATGCAAATACCCACATATTATCAAAATAATCAAGGTAATAGACATTCCAACACTTTCCAAAGTTCTTTGTGTCTCCCTACCTACCCGCTCTCCTACCCCTCCGTTTCCCATCCCTCCCCTCCCCATTCCCCTCCTCAATCTCTTCTCCTTTCCTTTCTTTTTTGTATTGTGGAAACAAACAGCATGAGGTCTCAACAAACTTTGAAGGGAGCCATACATGTTGCTATCTACAGACACTGTGTCCTACAGCCCATCTCCAGAGTGTATTCATCTAGCAGAACTGAAACTTTACACTCACTCTGGTTCTTCATTATCTCTGCCTTTTCTGCCAGCTCAGCCTCCAGCCTCTGCTCCAGCATCTAATGCGACAGGGACTTGTTCTGTTTTCAGATCATTCTCCTACTTGGACAAAATCCTTTACTGGTCCTAATTCTGAGCGCCAGGGTCATGTGGAATAATACCAATCCTCCTTCCCCAAGAGAGCACTTCATCTGTGTGAAGACACTAGCTCCGCTATCCCGCAAGTACAGGCCTATAATTCATACAGAGGTCATGCCCAAGAAGACCCCCACACCCGGGTTTTTATCTGTGCACCCCCTCCCACCCGCTAATGGCCCTCGTATGTCCTGGGAGTGAATTGAGCCAGCTAGTCCTGAAGTCTTCAGGCCTCTGAAGGTTGAAGTTCAACCCAGCCTGATTGCCAGGCGTTCCTCCTTCTAGAGCTGAGGCCACTTAAATCTCCAGTTGGCTCAGCTTACACCCAAGTCTACAGGGTTGTCCTGAGTCAAGTCAAGGTCATTGCTGAATCTCTACAGTGTGTGACTCAGGATTCAGGCCTTTCTGGTTGATTAGACTCCTCTGTGGAGTTCACAAGAAGAGACCCTATTCAGACCATAACAAGGAAATAAAATCCTCTAGTTTCCTGGCACTTTCAGGATTCTACTCAGTCATATCCCTATTAGTAAATAATAATAATAATAATAATAATAATAATAATAAATACTACTAATAATAGATATTATTAATAATAATAGATATTAATATTCTACAATAATAAAGGCAAAACAAAGTAGTAGAAAATCTAAGTTTTAACCTCATTATGCACATTTTCAAAGATTTGTTGGGAGACCCGACAGGTGGAGGCTAGCAGTGAAAGAATTCACCAGAAGCAGAACCAGGAGGTAGGAGTTTGTAGAACACATTGCAAGGGAGTGGTGGGCAGGACAGCAGAAGGGAGGTGGTCAGCCAGGAGGCAGTGGTGGGAGGCTGTCATTAAGGGGGAAGACAGGGGGTGTGGGAGCTAGGAACGTACCGAATGCTCCTTTTTTGATATCTGTGCCCGGTTGAAAGTAGCCTATGGGTCACCTAGGGCTTAGGGCTCTTTCGAGGTGGGTCACCTAATGGGCTTGTTTGCATGCAGCTGGGTGGTCACTGTGGGCCCTTCTACCTTCCATTGCTCAAGCTGGCTGCTTAAAAGCAGCCCCTCTAAAATTGTGTTCTTATTATCCTAACCCCAGTGCCCACCATTCCTCAGTCTTGACACTTCACTGCTTGTGAAGCTATCTGCTAGCTGTTGCATTTCTCCTTAATAGAGGGGCAGAAACTGTAGTAGTGTTGTTTTCAATATCTTTTGGAAGATCATTGCATTTATTCTGATGAAAAAATAACAATATAGAGCCATTGTTTATACATGTGGGAAAATCAGGAAAGTCTATCACATTGGGGAGAGGAGACATTGCTGACTTTATAGGGTTTTCCATCTCCTGATCCTGCCTCCCTGTCTCTTCTGTACCACCCCCCCACAAGGAGTGCCCCTTCACACTCTCTCCCTCACCCCACTCCCCCCACTCTGTTCATCCCACTGATTTCCCACAACTGCCAGGTTCTAAGTTCAAGGACATTTTTTTTTCATTGAGGTATAACTGAGCTATAATATCATAATGGTTTCAGGTGTATGACACGATGATTCCATATTTGTATATATTGGGGCAAGATCACCGCAATAAGTACATAAGAACAGTTAACATCCCTCACCATACGAGTTTACAAAATGTTTTTTAACCGCAGTGTTGCTAAAACCAACCTTTCTGTTCTCACGATGCTCGACCTTTCCATTTATTCATACGTTTTGACCTTTCAAAAACTGGGCTGACTTTGGTTCTGCCTTTTTTTCTGTTTATTTTCCTCCCCCACTTTTACCCTCAAATCCTCAAATGCACACAAAAGGCATCAATTGTACTATGCATCTTTAGAAACAGCCCTGGGGCTCTCTGTACCCCAGCTGTGTACCACCCCCAGCCTGTCCTTAGAAAGATGAGCAGCTGACGGTTGAATACAGAAAGAAACACCATCTTTGATGTGGTGCAAAAGCCACCATCTCATGCTTTCCCCGAAGCCCCCAGCCCCCAGTCCAGGCCCTCCTGTCCAACCACTCAGCTGTTTCCTCTCTTCTCTGTGTCCCCATCTCACTAGAGGGGTTTGCCTATCTTGCTGCTTCCTCTGCCCACAGTGCTTTGCGCTCCCCCCAGCACCTCAGCTCTGTGTGTGCTTCAGATCTCAGCTTCCTGAATTAGGGAAGTCTGCACTACATTGTTTCATGGGCAGATCCCCTGACAATACGACGTTTAAAAGTGCAGTGGGCCTGGTACTCATCGCACTTATTTTACGTTTAATTTTTAACTTGAGTGTGGCTTTCTAAGCCTTTTGTTTGGAAGTAATTTCAAACTTACAGGAATGTTGCAAGATAATAATAACATAAAAATCGCCCATATGCATTTTATCTAAGGCACTTGGTGTTGACATTTTACCTCCTGCATATGCATGTTTTTTAAATGAAGCATTTGAGAATCAGTTACAAAGTTCAGAGTGCATTTCTTAAGAACAGGATATTCTCTTGTACAACCACAGAACAGTTGTCAACGTCAGTAAGTTTAACATTTTTACCATACTCTTACTGAAACAGTGCCCCATAGGGTTAAAGAGGTGGAAAGGGGAAATTTAAACCTTGTTTTTTCAGAGAACTGTTTCTCCCTAATGAGGTATGAGTTCTTTTCAGACCCCACTAACAGATCCACTACTGTCTCTGGAGATGCTTGGGCTGAAGGTCACTGATGTGAATAAGCAAGTCCCTGCATTCCTTACCCCAGATAAGAGTCCAAGACCCCATCCAATTTATATGGGCTCTGAGCGTGCCCTTGGCCCATCTTCCTGTCCCAAAGATACCCCTCTGATGGCAGGGGCTGAATTTGGCCCCATTCTAATGTTAAGTCTCCACTCCTAGGTGAGCATGGATGTATGTCACAGGTTTGATCAATGTGTGTCCTCTCATCGGTATGTGTTTATCCCAACCCCTATGATTATACAAATCTTGTTCTCTCCCACCTTGGTCAGGTGGATCTGAGGCTTGCCCTCCTGTCTCCTCATGTGGCTGCTTCTCGAGTAAAGCCTTTCTTTGCTGCACACACCAGGTAATAATGATTGGCTTTGCTGCACTTTGGGCAGATGGACTTGGGTTCAGTTACATTATCTATTCTAATCTATTTCCTCAGTTGCTAAAAAATGAATAAATGATAAAATTTATTTTTTCCTCTGCTATAGGATCATCTAGGACCGGGCATTACATTTAGTTGTGTCTCTTTAATGTGTTTTGATTTGGAGCATTTCCCTGCTTTCCTGCCTTCTCTCTCTCACTTTTTCCTTAATTTTCCCCTCCCTCCCTCCCACCTTCCTCCCTCCCCCTTCCTTCCTTCCTTCCTTCCTTCCTTTCTTTTTCTTTTGTTATATTTTCTTTTATTTCTTCCCTTTTTTCTTTCCTCCTTCTTTGCATTAACAATATTGGCATTTTCTCATTTTTAATAATGAACATTCCTTATTGTGAGCTGTCTAATAGTGCCTTATGATTTAATGTAGATACTAAACATCTGGCCAGAATAATTGTGATTAAAAAATAAGAATAAAGAATCAATAGCTGTTTACCTCCATAAAGGGTGCATCTGCTTTTACTCACCATTATATCACCATCACTGGGCCAGTGACTGTTGCAATTAATAGGTGCTCAGTGAGCGACTAAATCAACGAGGTAAGGTATCTGCGGCATCTACAATTCACTACCCAGACATAACTACTCTTGATCCATGTTTTCCTCCAGTGTTTTTGTTCTATGGGTGTATTGATCCAAGAGAATCCTAGAAAAGCTCAGGGTCATGACCATTTTCCAGGTGGTGGAGATCCGAACACGTGGGCTCAGGAGAGCCTGGAGCAAGCAGTCAGGCATAGCTGTTCTGTTATAAAAATTAATTTTTGTAAGTTTCATGTTTAGTATTTGTAATATCTCCAGCATAGACAAAGGTCACTCTTTGATGTTTCACATGGGAAAGGAAAAGTGTGATTGAAAAGATCACTGTTTATCATCTTACCTTTCGAACAGGCAGGTGGGAGACCTCAGAGGTGAGGAGCATGGGCCAGGTCATACCTGAGGAGACGAGGAAGGTATGATGAGGCCCCGGAGCTGGAAACCTTGGAAACACGTCAAGCACTGAGGAAGCACTACAGATAACTTTCGATTTCCTGGGTAGAAAATTCTTTCCCACAGATGACCTTGAAGTTTTACACTTTCAGACATTGCCTTTTAGAAATAAACCTGTAATGTGTGGTGCGGTCATGAAGAAAGAAGCCTTCTCTCAGTTGTATCAAGAACCTACCTCCTAAGTATTTGTAAATTGACACAGAAGTATTTGTGTCCTTTGCAGTCTCTGGATTAGCATGCTTTATTAACACGTGCTAGCATGTGCAACTATGCATGTATGGACTAGTACTGGCCGCAGAGTGTTTTATCTTGTTGACATAACTGGTGCTGAGCAATTCTTTATTTGATGATATCTAAGTCATTTAGAGTTTTTCTCAACATGAAATTACACTGCAATGAATAATATCATAAAATCTTTCTGCATGTCTTTGATAATTGAAGAAGTTGAACAAATTGTCAAAGATATACTTATCTTTACAGATTTTGAGGATACTCTGGAAGCAACCTTGCAAATGTCCACACTAAGCTGTATACCTAGCTGTCAAGTACGAAGGTCTATTTCTCCTAAACTCTTTCCATCAGTGGTTAATAGTTTTGTTTTGTTTTTGTTTTCATTTTTTCTTCTAATTTAACAAATATATTACCATTTTTGTGGGTCTAAATTTCACATATTTGATCACTGTTTCATTAAATATGTCTTTAAAGCCATGGATTTCCTTTTCAGATGTGCTCTTCCTTTTTAAATAATTTTTTTGTATTGGGGCACCTGGCTGGCTCAGTTAGTTAAGCACTCGATGCTTGGTTTCAGCTCAGGTCATGATCTCAGGGTCGTGAGATGGAACCTAGCTCTGCAGTCAGTGGGAGTCTGCTTGAGACCCTCTCCCTCCCTCTCCCTCTGCCCCTCCCCCTGCATTCCCCCCTTCAAATAAATAAATTAATGAAATCTTTAAAAAATAATAATCAATTTTTGTACTATTGTACAAATCATCATTAATTCATTAAAGATGTTAACCTGCATACATTTCAAATTTTCATCTTTTTTTCCATTCCGTTCTTGTCTATTTACTGAATTTTTTATTCTGTTTGCTTTTGATTTGTCTTGGGTATTTTTACTGTTTTCTTTATGGAATTAATTACATCTACCTAACTGGGGTCTGCAGGGTATTAAGACTAATTAAATGAGCCCAGCTATATATGGGGCAAGAAACTAGGGAAGGAGATGAAATTGTGCCTAGGGTCCTTCACTGGCAAGAGTGTGGGCGAGAACCTAAAATGGGAAGACACGTGGGCGTCTCAAGCATCACTTGGTACCTTAGTTTTCTAGAGACACCTGCTGAGGAATTACTTCAAAAATGAAGTAAATTCATTTCATTCGGTGCTCCAGCAGTGCAATCCCAACTGGTTATTAATTTTAAATACCGGAGGAAAGGAAATATTTCACAAATACACTGGTGTCAGCCCAGACAAAGTGTACAATTCAGGCTGCGGGCTTCATCTCTGCCCACCACTGTCCCTGCTCTATGTCAACCTGCAGACGAAGTGTAATTCATCCAGTTCTAAAGGGTAGTGCCTGTAACAATCTGATTTTCAGTGACGTAAAATCTATATTAGGTTTTTCCTTTGCTCTTATTTTTAGAAACTCTTACCAAAGTGAGGCCGGTCAGAGATCCATCATTTCCTTTTATTTTCCTTTAGTTCTTTCTTTGTTTTTAATTGAGCCTTCTAAGCAATGCTGATTCACTGTAAATGTTCAAAAAATCTTCACTCTGAGATCCCTATTTTAGTGTGCTTTTAAGTCTATCTTTATTTTCCTGAAACAAGGGGCCAAGGGATATAAATAAGGGAATTTATTATCAATGAGACTAAGCAGACTAACTGCTATCAAATAAAATGATAAATTAAAAAATCTAAATGCCAATCATCCATATCAAAATAAAATTATTTAAACCTTAAGATAAGCTAGAATGATTTATTGTAACTTTTTAATGTCATAAGGTTCATTTAAAACAAAAATAAGGGGTTCCTGGGTTGCTTAGGGGGGTAAGCTTCTGCCTTCAGCTCTGGTCATGATCCTGGGGTCTTGGGATCGAGTCCCGTGTAGGGCTCCTTGCTCAGCAGGCAGCCTGCTTCTCTCTCTGTCTGCAGCTCCCCCTGCTTGTGCTCTCTCTCTCTCTGACAAATAAATTTATAACATCTTTAAAAAAATAAAAAATAATAAATACAAAAATAAATTAAAAAACTTGAAAGCATGGTGTAATATGGTGGGTATACAAAAATAACAGGCTCAGAAGAGAATGAAGTAAATGCTGGGATTATTGCTCACATCGATTTTACAGATGAGGGACTTCAAGCTCAGAGGTTTAAGTGATTCAGGGTCACATCATTTATTAGTGTGATAGTTGAGGCACAAACTCGTCTTTTTAAACTATGAAATAACTCTATATAGCATAGTTGCTTCTCTCAAGTGTTAAATTTATTTTCAATATTATTTTTAAAATTACTTAACACTATGATAATTAGGTATTTCTAAGTAACAACAACAACAACAGAATCAAACATGGAAATGCTCTGATGGATGATATTCCAGTAATGAAATGAATCAATTCAATGCTCCGGGAAGGGAGTTTGCTGGATTTAGGGCAGAGCATCTTGAATTCCTTTACTTTGGAATCAGAACTCCCTAGAAGGCCTGGTTCTTGAAATGAAATAATTCTGTTGCACACACATCAGAACTAATTGTCTGCCTCACTCTCAGTTCAATTAGACTCTCCAAGTGGCTCCAGGTTAATTAAGTAAAGCTAAACTGGCATGTGCTGGGAGTGCTGATTTTGAGAATAATTGTAAATAAATCTTTTTTTTCTGTTTGTGAAAATGCCACACATGCACACTTCTGATAGGAAAACATGAGAGTGCACGTGGCAGAGTGGTATTCTGGCCCATCTTAACAGCCAAATTGGATCAACCGCACAGTTTCTTTGATTGATTGGGCAGGGATTGTTTAAGACAGCCAAAAGAAACCAATTTGGCCAAAAAATATCAATGTAATGTCCATTGAGCAAGACAGTGAGAGGATGGAATTACTAGAAGATGTGAGAAGCATTGCATTTCAAGGTGTTCCTTTGAATCTTTTGTGAACAGGTGGGATGTTGGTTTTTCTACACAAATAATCATATCTCTGTTGATCTGCTATTGAAATAATGGCTGGAAAGTAAAAATTCTGTTAGTTACATGAGGCTAAATGCCATTTTGCACTGATGTTTGCACCTTCCTTCCTTCTTGAGGGAGGGTGAGGCCTTTCTTGTGTTTCTGTTTGGGGTGAGGGTAGGAGGGGCTCGGCTTCAGGCCCACTAAAGTCCTCCCACTCCAGTTCAGTTTGCAGGGGTGCTGGGAAGAGGAGGAATGCATTGTCCCAGTCCATGGATCCTTCTGGGCATGATGGTTGGTGTAAATATGAAACAATGAGTCCAGTCCTCCTGCCCAGCCCTGGTCTTTTTACAGTAACTCTCCTTTGGGGTGTCATAGTGCATTCTACTATTGGGACTCTGGTAAATCTACTTTTGCTTTTAAGACTACAAGGTCTCCAAGTTACTAGCTTCCAGCAAATGAATTTCTGAACAGATACAAAAGAGAAGACAGATGATGCTAATCTAGGTGAATAAGAAGCAAAATGTTGGGCAATATAGGGACTGAGAAAAATTGGGTTTTTAAAAATAAATTGACTGTAAAAATTTTAAGAATAAGGACGATACAAACCTAATAACCAATAAAAGTGTTTCTTAAATATTGCCTGTGAATACCAAATAAGAAGACAATAAGAATTTTGATACATGTAATGAATAGGCCATACTTTTTAATTTCTGAAGTTCCTTTATGATTATCAGCTATAAATAATACTCTTCAAATGTATATTTGTAATTTTAGAAAGTACATATTCAGTCATTTTGCCTTATCAGCCAAAAAAATCTTGGGATTACTTTTTTCTCTGGTTCCTTTATCATTAAAGACATTGATGAATTTGGTTAATTATCATAAAACAATGTGGGAGCCAATATTTTCATAACCCTAACTTTATGGTTCCAGGAATAATGCCATCCAAACTAAGAACTTGATATTTCCTTCTGGTTACATCTAACTGGTATAAAGCCGAACTCTGGATTTTCAATAGATTTTCTGTTTTGTGAATTCCCTCTTCACACTTTGCCCACTTTTTCCACTAGGTTTTTCTTTCTTCTTGTCAATGTAACACTTTTACCAGCAAATAGTTTCTCAAATCTATTACTTGTTCTTTAATTGATTTGTGAATGCTTTGTCTTTTCTTTGTCTTTACATTTTTTTACAGGCAAATGCATCCTAACTTTTGGAGGAGGATGAATGTAATATAGAGAATTTCTATATTAGCTGGACCTTGGAAATAGAATAAGTTTAATGGAGAAAATTGGAAAGGAGAATTGAGAGAGAAAATGTACAGTATGTTTTTTTTTTACTTAGTTAGATATGTTTATTTGTATTTTACAAATATATACATATAAAGCATACTGTACATTTGAACATTTGGACATTGTACAATACATTTACATACATGTATATATCAGCATACTGTATGTGTCCATATTGTATACATATATTATACATTTGAATATTTATAATATACTGAAAGATATATAGATACATAGATATCTGATAAGAAAGTTTTATAACACAAGTGTTAAAGGCAAACGTAGAAAAAGTTGCCCTTGGCAAGAGTCCAGAAAGGCTGCACAAGGGGTGGTATTTGACTATTAAAGACCTGGATTCTTGCATGATGGAAGTAGCTGGGAGCTGCAGCCATCCCTCAGCAGCCTCCGTAAAGGCCTGAGTGGGGAACACAGTGTGGTGCATGAGGGCAGGCTTCACAGTGCAAGGCAATAAGAAAGATCAGAGCTCATCCTGGAAGGTTTTTAGGCTCAGTGAAAAACTGCGTAGACTGCAGGGAACCCCTTTGGGGAACACCAGTCAGAATGGGGCTCATAACCCTATGACTTGAATGGATTCCCTCCATATCTGTTCTAATTTTATGGAGCCACCCGTTTTTAGACTTCTCCTTCCTTCCTCCTTGTTGGGGATTCTGGCCCCGGAGACCATCTGCCCCCATAGCTGTATTTCAAAGCTGAAGAGTTGATAAGGAGCGTGGCTGCATTGACCCTAGAAGACCCAGGGTGTGGTTCAAGAGTGTTGTACTTTTACAGTAAAAAAGAGAAAGGAAAACAAAACAGGATTCAAAGTACAGCTATTTCCCTTTCCTAGGATTTGCCAAAAATTTTGGCTTTGTGAAAAAATAATAATAAAAACAATACAAAGATATAGAAGAGCCTTCGGTAAGTAGTTATTTGTGTGGATGAGGTAACAGGGCTAAGGATTTACGTGTCATTTTCAGAGGTATTGCTTTCTGAAAGAAACAGAAAATCTCAAACATATTTCTTCTCTTCATGGAGTCGGTCTTAGGAAAGGCAAACTCAGTGAGGATGAAAGGGGAATCATGCCATTTCCTAGTCAGGATCCAGAAGGAAAAGTCAGAAAGCAGTCTTTCCACTAGCCCAATTCACTCTAATTTCTCTGAGAAGCAAATACTTTAACCAAATGTATTTTATGTTTCATCCTTTTTAGAACTGTCAAGTCTGTTAATAGTTTTTCTGTCTTGGTACAATTGGAAGAAAGATTAATCATTTCACTCTATATATACCACAGCATCAATCTGGCATTCAATCAAAACCTAAAATTAGCTACGAAATTAAAATTTCTCTTGGTTTTCTACCTTTCTCATGGAAATTAGGTACAATTACTCATGTGTTTTTGTAGTCACAATCTCTTTCTTTATCTATTTAAAGATATCTAATAAAACCAGTATGAAATATAGAAAACAGGGAAAGAATGGAAAACAATTGGTCTAAAAATAATTGCTTATCAATGGGCTTTGACATAATGTTTGTGACGAATTTTCTTTGTAAACTTCTAAATGTCAAGTTCTCTCCCAGCAAAGTGTATTTTCAGATGCCTTAGTATAGCTTTGCTCTGATGTCCCTCTGCATAATTCGTAGTTGCTTGATAATGAAGTTATCATAAAATTCAATTTCAGGAGTCCTTTTGACTTATTCAATCCATGCTACCTTTGGGGAAATAGAAACATATAAAATATCAACAATCTTCTTTAACATTCTTCGGAACGTTTAGATAAACAGTGTCATTAAAGTCCAGATAAAATTAGATTTAAACCCCATCAACACCAGGCCCCACTTCCCCCTCCCAAATTCTGGAGCCTGGTTAATGCTCCGGAAGACAGGGCTATCTCAGGAACCGTTCAATATGGCAACCCGCCAGAGGGCAGAGAAACCACTAGGGGAGGCCACTGACCCAGTAGAGAGAACAAAACCTCAAAAGCTCTATAGCACTTGTCTAAGAGAATATGGTCCTTACTTGAAGATGTCAAAGTGTAGAGTGTTGCTGATACTGTAAAATTATTTTTCCTTATTTTAAAGTAGCCAGGGATCAGATATTTATACGTGTTGTTTTCTGAGAAGTTTCTCTTGTCCTCTAATACCATGGATGAGATCACCTGCTTCTGAAAGCTCAAAATGCCATTTTCCTCAATGAGCAAATCTAGCTGTTATTTGACATTTCTGAGCCTTAATGTCCCCATGTCAAGACACTTATTTCATATATTTTTGTAAGGGATAATTGCCACAGGGTAGCAAAGTACTTATTAGCAAAGTTATCTACGTTCAATGAACTCATAAAACATATCAGTAAATTTTTATTAGCAGTCTGTCTCTGTCCCAGTTGGCAATGTTTTCAATTTACATTGGAAGAGCCGTTTTTTGTTCACATAACGAGTGGCCCAGAGAGAGGAAACCTAGGGTTGCTGCAAACAGAGAGATGTGTCCAGAATCAGGCAGTTTCTATCCTTCAATCTCCATTCCAGGCACTGGGCTTGCCCCAGTCTCACTACCTTCAGTATCAAAAAAGTGTCCATAGTCCCAGGAATCAATTTCTAAAGTGAATGTTTCCAAAATAGGAAGGGAGGATTGAGGGTCCCATGAGATTTCTCATCACCTACATCTGTGAAGAATCCTCCCTGTACCGCTAACCGGCTGGAGATGAACCTATGGGCATTCCTGGGTGTGAAAGATTTTAGAAAACCATTTAACAGGATTTTTAAGACTCTTTAGCCTCCCCATCAGTGGGTTGAGAAAGATAAAGTAAATTGAGATTATATAATCACCCAACAATATTTGCATTAAATTAGTAAATCTTATTTTTTATTCTGAAATCAGCCATTCTGTGACCATTATGTCCCCTTTATACTGCACTGAACTGTTTCCGCTAGTTAATTGTCAGCATCTTCTAGAATATATTTTATTTGGATTGTGGCAAATCCAGATGAATTAGATGACATAGCTACTGGATGTTACAAGAATGCACAGTCAGTCCCCTTTTTGCCCAAGGCCCGACGCCAGTTGAAGTTTACTAATTGGTTGCAAAGCCAAGGGTGTGTCAGAAAGAGGCAAAGTTGTCTCAATGTAGATCTCTCTACTAAAGAATGTACTGTTGCAATAAGTTCAAAGGACCTAGAAACAATTACATTTAACAAAGGCCCTTATTCAGGTTAAGCAGGCAACTATCAAAAATTCAGTCTAACAAGAAAATATTCACTAAGTTATGTAAAGGAAATACATTTTTAGCAATGCTTGAAAGTGCTGTTTATTTAGTAAACAAATCTCTTACCTGCCTATTTACCTGCACTTAACACAAAGTACAGACTCTCCAAAACTGATTAAATGTAACCTGACAAATTCTGACATGGAAGGTTCTTTTATTTCCTCAATAGTTTTGGAGTAAAATGATCAATAATCACTCCGTTAAAGACCAATTCTGTAAATGCCCTTATTTGGTTGGTGGTATGTGTATATTTAAATGTAAAAAAAAAAAAATTGTATTTCTCTACCCAAGTGTTCTAAATGCTCTTCAATCAAATATTTTTAGGTCTGTCTTTTTGGTAGACTTCACCTTTTTAGAACACCTATTTCATGAGTGGAACTGAAATTGAGAAAAATGAAAGATGCAAGTGAACAGAATTCTAGAAACAACACAAAAATGAAAAACGTACCATGTTGGCTCCTAGCCTGGTACTAGGCACTGCTTTTAATCCAAAGACAGAAAGAGCGATAATAAATTAAAGGGTCAGGACTCAAGCCGTGTAGCTGCAGAGGCTTCTTTTGGCAGAAAGGAATGCTGGGCAGGAGGGGGGTCTCCCATTTCTCTGAAAATACTGCATTTCATAAACAGTTCAATGAGGATCAAGGGGCCTGCCATATCATTTCAAATTTTGAGTGTGTGGATTTGGAATGTTTTTGATAAAATATAAGATTTTCTCTGTCATTGCAAAATGCCTCCACCGAGTGGATTTAATGATGTAGGTACCAGAAAATACACCGTAGTGAAAAAAAAAAAAAAAGACAAGAATGGTTATTATTATAGAGAGACAATCTCAGTACTGCCAGAAATGAATGTAGGCACTTTGATGTTGTGCTGTGCCCTGATTCCGCAGGTGTAAACCATACTGAGCCGACTTTGGATCACTGTTTATTTGCGTGCTAAATTTGTCAGTCTTAGAAACAATACATTAATAATCTCAACGTAATACTTTCTATAATTCTATGTATCTTTTTTCTTTTTTCTAAGATTTTATTATTTATTTGTCAGAGAGAGAATAGCAGGAAGCAGAAGGAGAAGCAGGCTCCTGATGAGCAAGGAGCCCGATGCGGGACTCGATCCTGGGACCCCGGAATTATGACCTGAGCCAAAGGCAGAGGCTTCACGGACTGAGCCACGCAGGTGTCCCATGACTTTTTTTTTAATTTATTTTTTCTTTTTTCTTTTGTTTTTCTTTTAAAGATCATTTATTTATTTATTTGACAGAGAGAGAGCAAGCCAGCACGGCCACAAGTAGGCAGAGCAAGTGGAGAAGCAGGCTCCGATGCGGGGCTCAATCCCAGAACCCTGGGATCACGACCTGAGCTGAAGGCAGACACTTCACCGACTAAGCCACCCAGACTCCCTCCCTCCATAATTTTTTTCTAATACATGTTTTATTTATGTTTGGCTTCCAAAGGTTCTTATCTCTTTAACTGCATTGCATACCCGTAATGAAACGCAGCATCAATTTAAGAGCGGAGTTAAACTGCTACCCAGAGTAGCCACATCATCCTGTATCTTAGGTCTCATGTATGTAAAATGCACATTATACAAACTTCTTCACAAATGAAGAAGGAAGCAAATGATTAGCATATTCCTGGTACTGTTTAAACGTAAAATAGAAGTTAATAATATTAGCTTTGATGTTATTATTATTATCATTATCATGACATGATAAAAGCAGACATTAGCTGGGAGTAAGCCTTGATATTCTTGTTTCAGAGAAAATTTTCCCATGAAACAAGTAAAAAGCATTTTGACAACTACAAATAAAGCCAAGTATTAGTCCGAGACCTAGTTTGCCTGCTGTTGACCGCCTTAGTGAGGAGCCCAGGTGGTTGCACTGTGTGCAGACAATGCTCGAGATGATTTTGTAAGAAGAGCCAGGTAGTTGCACATGTTCTGCTCACAGGCCATGTGACGTCTTTATTCCGTGCTGTGAGCTACGTTTGGCAGCCTTCCTTCTATTACACTGATACGCGCTCTCATTACCCAGAGAGATAACATTCATTGCCATTCTCCACCTTCTTCTTCTGTTCTGGAGGAGGACCAACTATTGATCAAGGAACCATCAAACAAGAGATTTTAAATCCACCCTTTCAGATAAGGTATGTTGAAATGGCTAAGCCCACGTTGTTTTTCAGAGCCTTGGAAAGTACGACAGGAGAGTTACTTTGACAAACATAAACAACTCAACAGTCCATGTTTCAAATAAATAAAACATTAGCAAGTTTAGATCAGAATTGAAGAAGAGCTCCATGTTATTGTACCTCTTATATGACTGTGCAGCAGGGGGGACCCCATGACAGCATGTAATGGAACAAAAAAAAAGGAAAGAAAGAAAGAAAACAACAGAGAGAGGAGAGTGGAGGGAGAAGAAAGAATACAGAAATAAAACCAAAAGGAAAAAAAAAACCTGTGGGCTGATATGATGAAACATTCATTACTTTGTGGGAAAGCAGCCAAAATGATTTATACTTCAGTACTCCATACTGAAATCAAAGAGAATGGGGTGGAAATGCCGATACAACTCTAGATGGAGAGAGCTTTGAAGCATGGCACTGCAAAAGAATATTTTGATTGAGACATTTAATGGCAATTCAAACAGACTAATTATGAATTAAGGTACTAAAAATGCATGTGATTTCACTTCTGAGGCAACAGCTGAATTTTTATTTCTAGATGCAATATTTGGCTACTCATCATAGTATGATTGGGACAATATAACTTTATTGTGTAAGTGATTTTGTGCCAACAATGTGAAAAATGAATTTTAGAGCCTGCTTATATGCAAAATGGAGTGCATTGAAGATACCAGTTAGACTCTCATGGCTCTTTAGCATTTACAAACAAATCACATGAAAACTAATGTTTTTCATGTTTTTCCAAAAATATTGTTATTAGCATTATTCTCACAAAAGTAGACATTTTAATCTTGACTACATACACATAATGCATTACGTCAAATTCAGTTCTCCTTACTAAGAAGGTTCAAGAAACAGTTATGATTATAAACCGCATCTAGAGTAATAACAGAAATTGAAGTACGTGGAGTTTATATTTTTAAATCCCTTGTATCATTTATTTATGTGTAATTTAACTTCAAAGTAAAAATGTGTAGATTTGCATATTCTATGTGTATAGTTATGTAGTTCAAATCAGTGAGGTCGAAAATGCATGTGTGTGTTTCAGGTTTCTGGTTGTCATATACATTATTCTCTGTAACAGATAAAATGAACGTTGACCCGTGATTTATTCTCAAAACACTCTTAGGGCCTCATTTAGAAATAATTCTTGACCTTATTCTAGTTTTTCTTTTCCTTTTAATTTGTTATTGTGTCCTTATCACTCATAGTATATTTCCACTTCTCCCTGAGTTACAGAAATGACGGTGCCCAAATCAAGGTGATACCATGTCAGCTTTCATCTCATTGCGTTACTCAGGCAAGTGGATCATAGGTGAAGCAGTTCTTAAAACAAAATAAACAAATGAAAGCACTCTGAAATTGGTTTAGAATACTAAGTTGAATTTTTTTGCTATTGATTTAAAAGTAGCTAACTATAATTTTATATAACAAGGCCATTTCAAAATAAAAAAACTATAATACACAAAATCCTTTTTTAATAAAGGGAAAATACAGTCCATCTTCTCATAAGAATAGCTTTTTTTTAATGATCCCATTAATGGCCTTTCTTTGTAAAATATTGGAAATTTGACATGATTTAATTGATAGATATTGGTAAACATATGTCTCCTATCTATCAAAACCTGACAAGGAATATCAAATTTTATAGAGGATTTAAATTCATCTTTTCATGATAAATTAGAAACATTTTTATGTGTGTATTGCATTACAGAGTTAATTCCAAACATGTATTCAAGTGTCACAATTTCATAGAAATAAATCTAATTACAATGCAGTATTTCCCATGGAAACAGTACATGAACTCATGTATTTATAGCTTTCGGGAACTTTTTATTTTGGCCCATTTGTAAATAATTTGGTAAAAGCTAAACACATGAAAACTCATGAATGTCATCAGCAAAGTTAAGAAACAGTATTACATTGAGTGTACTTAGAGAGTACCTGTGAAATGGCTATTAAGAAATGTCTTAGCTAGGAACAGCGTAAAACATGTAGATGTAAATAAAAGAACAATTACTCCAATCAGACATCAGCTGATGTTTTAAAGTATCTTTCCATTGAAAAAAGATGACCTTACGAAAAAATATCAAAAGTCAGAAAACCAGGTCTGATGGGAGAATTTTTCATTCATTAATAGGATTCTAAAGGAATGAGTCAGAGGACATGGGCAGTCAACTCTGATTAGTGAATACTTTATAGAACTTTTAAAGCTCTGATGTATTACTTCCAAATGTGCCTCTTGAAGCATGCCCCTTGTTAATTAAAATTTCTGAATCTCCTGGCTTTAACTTTCTGAGCTCCATTCTGAACTCCATCCCTGAAACTTCCCTAAGCACTGGGTAAGACTAGCCATTTCAGAAGATAATCAAATACAGTCAAGAAAATGGAAGTATTTGGGGTCAAAAGACTCCACCTTGGCATTTTAGTGAGTCAAAATACTCACTTCTTAACCGCCATTTATGCAAATAAATAAATATATAACTTTAAAATACTAAATCAATAGCTTTCTCGCTTGTCTACCTGACAGCATCGGGTTGTTCCTCCAATATTCTGCTTGAACACCACTTACTCCATGATCCTTTCCCTGACTGCCATCTCCCTACCTGTACGTCAGGAGTATTTTATCACACTGTCTGCTAAGCTACCAGCATACTTCTTCCCTGACGCCTCTGTTTCGTTATATGTCATCGTAGTGTGCATGTCTGCTCCCCTGATTAGACTGCACTTTGGAAAGAGGAAGAATTACATCTTTTTAAATATCATAACTTGTCTCTTTGGTATAATACCCAGTACAGAGTAAATGCTTCAGTAAATATTTGTGAATTAATTTGAAGGCTAGATAAGCTCCTTCCAGGGATTTTTGTCTGGAGCCTCACTTCACAGAGGAAAATATTTCTATTGAGCTAAATAACTACATTTCTTAGATCCACTAGAGCTCAGCGACTGACTAAGTTCTGGTCAGTAATACATAATGCAAGTGTTGTCTGGACTTTCAGAAAATCTTCTTAAACAAGAAAGGGTACATCTCTCTTTATACTTTCCTCCTAGGGCATGTCTTAAATGTGTCCTAAAAGTGTCACAGGCAATAACTGGAAGTCCAGTCACCATCTTGCACATGAAAAAAAGGGTCTTATCCCAGGCATATGGGAGAATGGAACTAAAAGGATACTGAGTGGCTTATGGAGTGACCACACTGGGCCAATGATATGGGCTGAGATGGTTCCCCCTAAAGGTCTATGTTTAAGTCGTAACCACAGGTACCTCAAAATGTGACTGTATTTGGACATAGAGTCTTATAGAGGTAATTAAGATAAAATGAGATCATTAGGTTGGGCCCTAATGCAATATGACTGGTGTTTTTGTGAGAAGAGGAAATGAGGATACACACGCACACACACAAGGAAGACCCGGTTAAGACAGGGAGAAGACAGCCACCTATAAGTCAAGGAGAGGGGCCTCAGAAGGAACAACTGATCATGCTGACACCTTGATCTTGACTTCTCGTCTCTAGAACTGTGAGAACCACCTAGACTGCAGCACGTTGCTAAAGCAGCCCTAACAAAGTAGCACAGGTCTTGGTACAGGGAACTGGGACATTGCTCTCACAAATACCGAAAACGCGAATGTGGCTCCACAACTGTGAGGTGGGCAGAGGCCGGAAGAATTTTGAGGTGCATGTTAGAAAATGCCTAGAATGCCTTGAAGAGGTTGCTGCTAGAAAAATGGACATTAAAGAGATTCTGATGAATGCTCAGGAAGAAAAAAGGAGAGCTGTAGAGAAATCTACATTTTAGTGGTAGACATGCACCATTACGAACAGAATGTTGGCAGCATGTGAACATTCAAGTCACTTCTTGTCAGGTTTCAGATGGAAATGTAGAGGATGTTATTGGAACCTGGAAGAAGGGTAATCCTTGCTATAAAGAGGCAAAGAACTTGGCCAAAATGTTTTCTAGTGTGTTGTGGAAAATAGAACTTGTAAGTGATGGATAGTTACCTGAGATTTATAAGCAAAATGTTGAAGACCCAGCCTGGTTTTTCCCTGCAGTTTATAGTGAAAGAGACAAGTTGAAGAAGGAATTGTTCAGCAAAAAGGAACCAGAACTTGAAGATTTGAAAAATCCTCACCCTTTACATATTGCAAAAAAATGAAAAAGAATTTTCTGGAGAGAACATCAAGAGTGTAAGTGGACACCCATTTTCTAAAAAGATTATAGTGTGTGACTAATGGATACAATCAGCCATCTCACCAGAAGTCAGGAATAGAGATGGGAGGCATATGGTGATCTTTTGGCCCATGAAAGACAAACAAGGTTTTCAAGAAATTGTTATCAGCAGAAATGTTCAGTTTTGACTGAAGGAGATAGAAACCAGCAAAAGTGAAGGAAGATGTCAGACTTCTGTGATTCTATAGGATGGGACCATAGAGATATCTGGTAGCAAACATTCACTATCCTCCAAAGCTGGGAAGAATGACCCTGAAGGTGGTTCAGAGGTTGGCAGGACTGCCACTCCCAGCATAGGCCCAGAAGACACAGGTCCAGAAGGCAGGGCTGTCTTTTCAGTCTCAGAGATTGGAGCCATCTCCTCATATTCTGAGGGTGGGGCTACCTTCTGCAGGGCTGAGGGGGTGTAGTCATTCTGGTGGGCCCAGAGGACAGATCATGGAGCCAAAAGGGATTATGCTCAAGTCTTAAAATCCAGTGGAATTGGGTGCCTGGGTGGCTCAGTTGGCTAAACGTCTGCCTTCCACTCAGATCATGATCCTATGATCCTGGGATCGAGTCCTGTGTTGGGCCCCCTGTTCCATAGGGAGAGTGCTTCTCCCTCTGCCCCTCCCCCACACATTTTCTCTGTCTCTCTCATAATAAATAAATAAATAACCTTTCAAACAATTAAAAAATCCAATGGAATTAACCATCTTAGCTTTCAGACTTGCTTGGGCTCCATGACTCCTTTCTCCTCTGTTTAGGAATGGGAATGCCCATCCTGTGACTGTCTATACATTGTACTCTGGAAGCAGATAATTTTTTGTCTGATTTCACAGTCTCAGAGCTGGAGAGGGGTTTTGCTTCAGGATAAATCATAACCCAAGTCTCATTCTGATTTGATTTAGATGATATTTAGATGAGATTTTGAATTTAGAGCTGGTGCTGGAATTAGATAAGACTTCATGGCTGTTGTGATAGGGTGAATATATTTTCCCTGTGAGAAAGACATGAATTTTGAAGGTCAGAAGGAGGAATGTTATGTGTGGAATTCTATCCCTCCCAAATTACTATATTGATATCCTAACCCCCAGTACTTCTGAATGTGACTGGAGACAGGGACTTTACAGAAGTAATTGAGGTAAAGTTAGGTCTTTAGGGTAGACCCTAATCTGATATAACTGGTATTCTTACAAGAAGGGTTTAGGACACAGACACACAGAGAAGGAAGAGCAGTGATGACACACAAAGAAGATAAGTATCTACAAGACCAGGAAAGAGGTCGTAGAAGAAACCAAACCTATTAATACTTTGATATGAATGTTTAGCCTCCAGAATTATGAGAAAATAAATTTCTGTTGTTAAGGCACCCAGTCTATGGAACTTTGTTATGGCTGCCCTACCAAACTGATACATCCAGGATGCCTGCCTCAATACTTTTGTTACGTGGAAGAGAAATACATTTATATCCTATTGAGGGCACTAGTATTTTGGGATTTTCAGCAACAGATAACTAAATCAAATCATATATAGTCCAAGGAGTTAGAGAATGAGCTAGAGCACAAAAATGTCATCAGACTTCTTAATGGAAACTTTAAGCCAAAAGAAAAATTCACCTAAAATCATAAAGTACACTTTCCACGTTAGAAACCTGTATTAATCAAATTAATGGATTTTTTAAATGCATGTCTTCAGGCATGCCAAAGCACCCTTTCTCAAGGAATACTAGAAGAAATGATCCACCAAAATAATAAACAAGTAGTGGCATCAAGTAGCAGGAATTTCTATCATGATGCTGAAGAGAAGCTTCAGGGCAAAAATGTGGCAGCTGGTTTTTAGAGCAATAGCCAGATTGTAGCTGGGGAATAAAAAGGCATTTAGGGTGGAATTCAAACTATTTAATGAGTCATATGCCATCAGCATTGAGCAATTAGAAACAATGCCAGCCCAATCACAATGGAGCAAGCTGCAAACATGATGAGTAGTTAGGTTGTGTTTTACTGACTAGATATTAGCCTTTCTTGGGGCTGGCTTCATGGCCACATAATTTGTGCAGTATGCACCAGCACTTTTGGAAGAGCCCTGTGCTTGGTTTGATGCTCTGGATTTCAGTCATTAAATTCTCAACTTTATCTCTGGACTTGTGTTTTGTGTGAAGTCTGATGGACTGATGGCGCATGTGTGAGAGCAGGGGAGACCACCAGGTGGCATTGTGTGCATGTGGGCTCAGGCCCTGGGCAGGCAGGCAGCAGGCTTGGTGGCCTGTGTCCAGAGTAGCTGGGCTGAAGGCTCTGCAGGCACGTTAGGGTCAGTCCAGGTGCAGAACCTGAGCTCAGATGAGTACCAGCAACGGCAGCAGAAGAGGAGCTGCAAAGATAGCCAGCTTGCCCTGGGAGAGGAGGCATTCCTCATTGGGACAGTTTTCTCTGGCTTTTAAAACTGATGCAACGTGTCTAAACAAATATCCACAATCTAATTAAATTTAAAAATCATCACATTTGGTAGAAAATAACACTATTTTCATATTGAAATGTTCTTGTCCTGAAAGACACAGCAATAAACGCATAAACATGAATTTTGAATTATATAAAAACCATGAAGCCATTTTCATTTCTGGTACAACCACTAGAAGTTACAGCAGGTAGCGGAGCAAACATTACAACATCATTCTATAAATTTACACTTAACATTAGATTCAGACGTACATGAAACTGATGCGTATGAAGAGTTAAATCTTTTGAGAAAAATTGTCCCACGAGAACCATCAGCTACCCCTGCATTAAAATTTTAAAATTTATATTCTGAAATAATCCATCAGAGTGCATTCCAATGTTTTCATTGCCTATAAGACTCTTAGCTCCTGTACCAGTTGTATCAGCAGAAAGATCTTTCTCAAAATTAAAAATTAGGCAAAATTATTGTGATCTTGTATTTGCCAAGAACGGCCAAAGTCATTTTCAATTATATTGATTGAGAACAAAGCTGGTAAAAGAATCAATTTTGTTGAAGTAATAAATGAATTTATAGAAAAGAAAGCCAATAAAATCTTATAATCAATCAAGATATATTAATAAATTAATATTACTTAGTGTGCTATTTAAAATTATACCAGAATTTTTTTCATAATTTATAAGTTTATGTCATAATTCATATAGCACTATTACCCATACTATGTTTTATAAGTAATGTAACATCTTTTAAGAAATAGACTTTATCTTTTACCTTTAATGGGATTTTGGAACAAGGGTGTTTGGGTTTTCATTTTGCCCTAGAATTGATGCAGCTAGACCCTGCCTAGTACCCCCCTCCAAAAAAATAATTACTAACAGAATGCCAGCTATTTTTCTACAAAATAAAAAGAGCTATAATTTTATTAAAATATTTGAAGATGAATTAATGGTCAGTGCATAGAAAAAACTAAACAAACAATAAAAATAAGGCATTATTTATTCCAGAGGAAACCAAAAAATATTAGAAAAAAAATGCAAAGTTCACTTCATGCTATACCATGAACTTTGATTATATTGTCATAATAATGAGAACACTGGCTATGACAGCCTCAAATTGTGTTATACCTTAATGGAGGCGTTGTAAGCATAGTAGTTGGAGGTGTGTGCATGAGTGAAGGTATAGGTAAACCAGCTCCTCACTTTCCAAAGTAAAAAGACGACAATAAATGGGAAACCATAAGGTCAATCCAGAATGTTAGTAGAAGCGTGCTAATTAAATTATAGGTTTAAATATGAGAAGAATTCTCAACAGTGTTGAAAATATGACCTCCATAGAACACAAGTGAGTGAGGGCTGGGAGGAGATATGATATTGTTTTCCTTGTGATAAGCCTGAAAGAGGCTTTTTAAAAAGTATTTAATTGTACTATGTATCACTTGATAAGAATTAAAATTGAAAAATAAATGCTACTGTACAATATGGAAAACAATTAGGTAAAATATTAAGTAAAAATATAAAAACCAATTATTAGACAGAAAACTTTTATTTGTAGTTCAAAACATAGAAAAATAAAATAGGGTTTAATAATTTTAGGGAACATTAAAAACAAAAGTGATTCATATATAGATCATCCTTCTCTACTCTTTCTGTGACTTTTTTTTCACCAGTGATATTCACAGCTATAGTTTTGAGGCTGCAATTTTAACTTCTTTTTTAATCTTTCAAGGTCACCCAAAATGTCTTCAATGTCTCATTTAAGGGCATGGGGAGACCCTAAGCACAGAAAGCTAGCCCCTCATCATTCTATCAATGTATTTTGTAGCACATTTGCCCAGGAGTGCTTTAGAAACATCTGGAATACATGGGTTCAAGATATTTGTTACTTGCACCAGAAAAATGCATAAATATCCATGACAAATTTTTCAAATTGTAAGAAGCTAAAAATAATCTGTGGACTTAGAGACCATCGACAATAACTAACCTGTTGCTGTATTGTTTTTGTGTACATTTTTTTCTATCTCTATATAACCATATTCAAGATGCCTGGAAGGTAGGAGTGCTGAAGCAAAAATTGTCTTTATGTAAAAGAGTCTAAAATAAGTGTTCATTTTTTTTCCTGAAAGCAGTCATGTTACTGCAGAATATATAAAAACTGTGAATGTGTATTTGATGTTCAACATGGAGACCATTATTAGTGTTATTTCCAACTGTTAAGCTATCATTTGATTGTAAAAATACGTAAAAAGTATCAACCTCTGGGGACACCTGGGGGGCTCAGCCATTAAGCGTCTGCCTTTGGCTCAGGCCATGATCCCTGGGTCCTGGGATCAGGATCGAATCCCACATCAGTCTCCGTGCTCAGTGGGAAGCCTGCTTCTCCTTCTCCCTCTGCCCCTGCTTGTGCTCTCTCTCTCAAATAAATAAAAAAAAAATCTTAAAAATAATAAATATAAACCCCTGAAATAAGTCCTTCATAACATGGTGGTTGGAAGGAGTTGGAATGACTACTGTTTTCTACGACCGTTATTTTTGTTTTGCTTGAAGACTTACTTTCCCAAACTACGTACACTGAAGGGTTGTTGAGCTTGAATGGCAGATAGAGTTATGACACATTTTGTATTAGATTTCTATTGATGCAACAAATCACCACAAATTGCATGGCATAAAACAGCAGAAACTGGGGCCCCTGGGTGCTGCAGTCAGTTGAGCTTCCAACTCTTGGTTTCAGCTCAGGTTGTGATCTCAAGGTCATGATCTCAAGGTCAAGATCAAGCCCCACCTCAGGCTCTGCCTTCCGTGTGGAGTCTGCTTAAGACTTTCTCTCCTTCATCCCCCCCTCACACCACAGTTACCTCTCTCCTCTCTCAAATTAATAAATAAATCTTAACAACAACAACAACAACAAAAAACCAGCAGAAATTTATTATTTTATAGTACTGGAGATCAAGTGTCTAAAATGGATCTCAAAAGGCTAAAATTAAGGTGTGTCAGCAGGACTACATTACCTTCTGGAGTTTCTAGGAAAGAATCCACTTTGTTGCCTTTTCCAGGTTCTAGAGACTGACTGCATTTCCTTGGCTTATGTCCCCCTCCTTCTTTTTTCAAAGCCAGCAACACTGGTTTGAATCCTTTGCTTATCACATCTTTCCAAGCTGGCTATTTTAGTTTCTCTGCTTTCAATGATTTATTTGATTAAATTAGGCTCACCCAGATAATTCAAAATAATCTTCCCTCCTCAAGGCCTTGACTTTAATTACATCTGCAACATCCCTTTTGTCATGTAACCAGAGGTAAAATATCCTCTGGTTCTGGGGATTAGGGTGTGGACATTTTGTGCAGGCCATTAATCTGCCTACCACACGTTCCAATATAAATGAAAGCATATTTGCTCTTACATGTTCTAATAACATTTTCACTTATATCTTCCAAAGTACCATCCATTTATTTGGAGAATTTGCTGTAGTCTCAAACAGTAAGGGTAGATATTTTATTTATTTTACTCTTCTATATACCTGTGGTTCTCAAATTATGATTCCTGAAAAGTAGTACCAGTACCATAGGAAATGAGATAAAAATGCAAATTTTTAAAAAAGATTTTATTTATTTGTCAGAGAGAGAGCACAAGCAGGGGAGCAGCAGGCAGAGAGGGAGAAGCAGGCTCCCCACTGATTAGGGAGCCAGATGTGGGACTTGATCCCAGGACCCTGAGATCATGACCTGAGCCCAAGGCAAACACTTAAGCTTAACAGACTGAGCCACCAAGGTGTCCTGATAAAAATGCAAAATTTTGAGCAATCTTCCCAAACTACTGAATCAGGGTAAAGCCCCAAATTTGTGTTTTACAAAAACCTACAGGGAACGCTGATGTAGACTAATGACTGAGAACCAAATTCTTTACCCTGTAGAATTGTACTTTGGAAAAAATAGTTTGATACAATCTTTTTAAAAAACACAAGGATTCTGATAGAACACAGAAACACAATGTTTCTGATAGAGGGCCATCAACGAATTGAATATTGTGTATTTTTATCAATTTTGTATTCCTAAAAGAGTCTGTAAGCATTTATTATGAGCCATATGCTAGGCTAAGCTCTCATAATAACTTGGGGTGTGCATCTCTCCCCAATTCTGACTTCAGTGACCTCATCAGAGAGTATCTACAACATAGTTGTGATAATAACTTTATCAGGAAAATCAGTAAGTGCCACTAATCAAATCAGAATCCGATTTTTCTTCCAAAGAGCTGGTTGTTAAGCATTGGCCAGCAAACCTTTGAAGATACTAAAGTATTAGCTCTCTGTCCTTAAAGAATTTATATATAATACAGGGTGAAAAAATAGTGAAGAATGAGAAATGAGAAAGTCACAAGAATAAATGTCTCCCATAGAATTTAGAAAAATAGTGAAGGTTGTTCTTGTGTTCTCAGTTTGTTCTTTTTTTCTTCAATTAATTTTTGTTATATTGTTACTATTGTACTAATAGCATGAAGTTAAATAAAATGAAAATAATATTTGATCCACAGGAGGTAAATATACATAAAGAGATTCAAATTACTTATTAAAAAGAAATGAATTCATTTTGGGTTGCAACACAAAATCGAACTCGTTGTATAAAAGAAACAGGCCTACAAAGTGGGATTCAGAAATGTTAAAAATAAAGAAGTGAGGAAGACTATAACTAGGCAAAGCCAAACCAAATACACAGTGTTTGTAATCATCCTACCTAACAAGGTGAAATTCAGAATAAAAAGCATTAACCAGTCAAAAAGGACAATGTTTAGGGCTAAAGGCTATGCTACACAGGAAGATATAACAGTTATGGAAAATGTACTATCAAATAACATGGTGGTAACCTTAATAAAGTATAAATTACACAAAATGTGAAATGCAGCCATGCTTGTAAAAATATATCACTAAATCTAGCAATTAAATGACCTAGGACAAAGAAATCCTAGTATTAGTGAGCAAACCCAATGCCAACTTACAGTTTTTGAAATCCATTACTAATCAAATGGTGTGAAGTTTCTTGGAACAATGGCTAGTTCCTTGAACAAAGTTTGTGGCAGAGGAAAACAAAGTGAGCCTGGAGTATCTTATTGGGCAAAATAATAAGAAACTGGCCAAGAATTAATCGTCTTACGAGTGACGAAACGACACTATGACACAGAACTCAATGAAGAGACGGAACTGACCAAGTAGGAACAATTTGTGCTTAAATAATAATAATAATAATAACTTACAATACTGACCAAATTAAAAGTCAAGTATGTATAAGGATAGTCACAAAAGCAGAAGACAAACTCATCCCTTCCCAGAGAGTGCATCCATGCACAGTGGTGTTGTTTTGTTACACTTGTTGTCTCTACGTTATGCTTCATGTCAGTGGATATGGCTATAGTTAAAAACCAAACAAAACATTACGCTAAAACTCTCACAGTTCTGTGTGGAAGCATATATTTTTGCTCATCCAGTAAAATTCAAGGGTTTTGTTTTGTTTTAATTTGTTTTGTTTTGCTTTAAATAAGCAGAAAAGAAAAGGTACCATTCATATAAAGAAGCTACTATGAGAAAATAAAAAGCTCATGACAATGTGTGCAATTGCTTTTGGTTTAAACAAATGGTTGTGGCAAAAGCGAAGTAAGAGGAGTGATGTCAACAGCATGGTGCACTGGGAAACCCAAGGCCCTCCTTCCTCCAGGGAGACAATGACTTCAAAACAATACATGAGCCAGACTTCCTTTGTTGGAACTCCAGCCCACTTGAGAAAGTATAGCACCTCAGGCGGGCACAGGGCCAAGAAGAAGTACATTGGAGCAGGGAGGAAACTCTGTTGTTGTTCCCTACCTTTGCCCAACCCCTCCCAGCACATTAGAACACTCCCAACTCATGGCATCTCCTTTGGGATGGAAAGAGGAGTGTGAAACATGAATTCAGTATTCTGCTTTATGGGAATGCTGCCCGAAGACTACTTTCTATCTCACTTGACTCAGAGCATTTAGGGAAAGGAAGCAGCACTTTGGATATCCAGGTACCTACCACATTACAAAATAACGGCAAATCATATATCTGATATGAGGTTAATATCCACCACATGCAAAGAACTCCTACAACTCAACAACAATCCCAAAAAGTAATCTAATTAATAAATGAGAAAAGATTCTGAATAGATAGTTTTTCAAAAAAGATATACAAATGGCCAACAAGAAGTTGAAAAGATAGTCAGCATCACTAAGCATTAGGGAAACGTAAATCAAAATCAGAATGAGGTGTTACCTCACACACATTAATTAGGATGGCCACTTATATAAAAAATAAAAGAGTACAGCAAGTGCTGATGGATATGTGGCGACATTGGAACCCTCATGCCCTGCTGGTGGGAATGTAAAATTGTGCAGCCAAATTCTGATACCTGTCACATGGATAAACATTGAGGATATTATGCTGAGTGAGATTGGCTGGTCATGAAAGGACAAATTCTGTATGATTCCCCTTCTGCGAGATATCCAGAACAGGCAAAATCATGGAATCAGAAAGTAGAATAGAGTTTGCTAATGGCTGGGGAGAAGAGAAAATAGGGAGCTGCCTTTTGATGGGTATAGTTTCAGTTTTCCAAAATGAAAAAGTTCTAGAGAGCTGCTACACAACAATTTGAATGTGGTTAGCTCTACTGAACTGCGCACTTAGGTAAATTATATATTATATGTTTTTTACGATTTTTTAAAAAGCTGAACAAAATAGAATATTGATGAAAGTATTTTTAAAGAAATAAACTGTAAAATAAAAGTTGGAGAGTGGTGCCTAGGTGGTTCAGATTACTAAGTGCTGACTCTTGGTTTCAGCTTAGGTCATGATCTCGGGGTGGGGGAATTGAGCCGACCCCCCCACCTTGAGCTCAGCACTCACTGTGAAGTCTGCTTAAAATTCTCTCTCTGCCTCCCTCTGCCCCTGCCCCCACTTATGTGCTCTCTCTCTCTCTCAAATAAATCAACTAAATCTTTTTTTAAAGAAGTTGGAGAAAGTTGGAAAGTGTAAACAAAGGCTGTGGATTCAGGTAATATACAACAACAACAAAAATTGGTCAATAATGGAAAATGAATTAGTGACTTTAGGGATGGAACACCCAACCAATTAAGTAATCGTTCCAGTAATTCAGGAAGACATTATAACAATCCAAGTTAGAAGAGAGGTAGCAAGGTAGATGATCCAGCAATGAGAGATAATAGCAGAGTGATAGAATCAGAGGACTAATTAGTTATGATGACTAAGGAAAGACAAAATCATTGCATCAAACACATTCACCCAAAATTCCATTTCAACCATCCCACTTTTTAAATATTGACTCTTACCTTTCTAATTACTTTCTCGTAGGTTGGCCTAAAAATTATACAGATCCAGAGATTTCCACTCCAATTATTTTACAATATTTTCACAGATCCCTTGGGTCCTCCTTTTCCTCCTCAGCTTAGATTAGATTCCAGGCACAGCTGAGTTGAGGGATAGGTAGATAATGCTGAAAATAGAAATTTTAGCAATAATCAATCTAGATAGTGAATGGTGAAACCCTAAGCCTCTTCCCCTACTTGGCTACAGAAGCACTAATAGTGAGGCTTATATACCCTGTTATCTCCCACCTGTCCCTTGCTTTCCCACTCAAGAGAATGGAAGCTTTGTCTTGAAAAATAAGTCTAAGAATGGAAGCTAAACATAAAGACCAAAACTATTCCCTCCTGGAGACCTCTAGTCACCCTTCTTAATCTTCACAGGTTATGCTTTTAACTTGTTAAACATATGTGGGTGTCAGATTACTTATTACAGTCTCCAAATGTGTGGGAACACTTCTTTCCAGAATTTTGCCCTCATTTTTTGTATTTATTCCAAAGTTTTCTGGAGCAGGACACTTAAGGATATCCTGAGAAAAGGTGCATGGGTTATGTTTTATATATACATTTTCATTAGCTGAAAAAGCTTTATGTTTTTTTAGCTTTATGTTTTACATATAGTTTGTTTAGGTACAAAATTCTAGAGGATAATTGTCTTTCAGAATTTTGAAGCAACTGGTCTAATTTTCTTCCATATTTCAATAATAATATGTGGATTACTGATCAAATTATGATAAAAAATATTTCATAGTCTTATCTTCAGAGTTCATTTTCTTATTGGCTGTAGGCTCCTATTCAACTATTATTTTGTTTAAAAGTCCACAACCCCCATTTTCTCCTTTACTGAATTTGCTATATTTCTATGTATTGCCCCCAGAAAATACTTCTTCAGTCTCCTGCAGAGAATATTGGGGATATGGACTAGGCTTTTGGTTTTCTCAGAGCAAAGTGAGAAAATGGGCTAGGAGATTGATCATTCAGCGTGTTATTTTCATTCATTTCTTCACTTTTGGATTGTCCCACCCACACCTCTCACAGGTGGCTTTGTTGTCAACTCCTTTGTTGTCATCTTGTCCTCCTTGGGAAGTCACTTCCGAGTTCAAGGTGGAAAAGGGGACTGGCTATCCAAATCCTTCTGGAGAACACAGCAAGTGTTAAGCTCATATGCACAATTAATTTTCAGAATCCCTAAGCTAATGGTGGTAATGATGGTGGTGTTGTGTGTTTGCACGTGCATTTCAGTGCATTAAATGATAGCATGGCAAGGAAACACATGATCAATTGGCATATAAAAGTCATCAAGATAAATCAAATTAAGAATATACAATGTAAAAAACATAATGGAAATCCTGACTCTCAGAGTATTCCTATAAATTACTTTGAGGGCAGAAGTAAGAGAATGCACAGCTTCAGAGTTCAGATCAAATTGGCTGGTCAAAAGTTAGATTTTCTTTAAAGATCCATTTTTGCTTTTAAAAAAAATCCAAAATTTACATTTGTATTATAATACATTTGTATTATATCTATTTATCATGAAAATATTTTATTGACTTTACATTAACAATGTTCCAGGAAGAGTACCACATTAATCATATGGCTGTGGATACCTCCAGGAACTCTCCTGCACATCCATTCGTAGAGATAAGCATTGCTTTAGGTTTGAGAGTTTGGGCTGAATTTAGATGTATAAGCTATACCATGCATAAACCTAGCAGTCTTCCTTCAATTTAAGATACACATCACTAAGAAATGGCAAAGTACTTGAACTTCCAGTGACTCTTATTATCAAATTCTGTGTTACTAATAAATTGCTTCTGTAACATTATAGCATATTGATGTAGTCCTGAAGTGTGTGGCCCTTCAAGAATCAAAAATTCTAATGATCATCGGTTTAACACAATGTATTTAATGTGAATTTTTATAAAGCCACATATTTACATATATTATTAATCAATCATTGTATAAAATATTATGTAGAAGTGGAGTTCACATAGATTAATTTAATTTTTATGATCTCCGGTATTGAGATAGCAAATACCTCCAACCCACAGTAAAATACAACCAAATGAGTCAGAGCATGAGTATCACTGGGATTTGAATGATCCTCCTGTATCATCTAAGGACATTTTCTAAATCATAGGAAAAACATTTCTAACATAAAACCCTTATGTAAAAAAATGTGGGCTGGACTGGGGAGAGGAATGTATAGGAATCATTTCCCCTTTAGGGCCAAGATGAGTTAACTCGTACATTCAAAACTTACCAACTTACTCAGAAAACTTGGAAAACATACATCTTGCTGAGCTCTGAAGCCATTTCACCCCACAGCTGTTCTGGATCTCCCTCAGAAGGTCCGTTGGGACTTTCTCCTCTTGTAGACTTGAAGCACCATCTGCTTGGGAAACCACTGTGCTGTGTGCCATCCTTCCCTTCTTCCAATGGCATATAATTCTTCGGGCCAAATGCTTGTTTTCCTCTATCTCCCCAGCACATGTTCTGTTTCTTTTTTGTTCTTCTCTTTTCTTTTAATACACATGCTTCATCAACATGTACTAATGGTTTTCGCTTCACATTGTCTGCCCCATCTGGCACTTACTATTACCAGATAGTCCCTTAATTCCTGACTCCAGCTCTGTGTTTCTTCATTTTAATAAACACAATTCTTGATTACCAATGGCACAAAATGTAAGTGTCCCCGGCATGTCTCCTCAAATTGATAGTCTTTAAATATTTTTTCAACATATCCAGAGAAGTGACAAACCACAGGATGGAAAGCCAAAGAGAACTCTGCCATCTCAGCGACCCATCCCCCCAACCCTGGTGTTACCATCCCAGCTCTGGCCTCAAACTTGCACATACTCAGAAGCCAAATTCTGGGACTAAATGTATTTTCCTGTACAGTTGAAATACAGTTGGAACACGTGTTCTCATCAACCCTGCTTGTAGAAATTCAGTATGAGTTTTCTTCAAATTTCTTTACTCAGGGACATTCTAATTTTAATATTAAATAAGACATGTCTAGGATTTTGTTCAACCACTGATTTCCAGTGGTTGAACAGGGAAACCATGTGTTTTTACAAAACACTTCCCATTCTGTTGGGTGGTTCTGGTGAAACGTTGTACTAACTCTTTTTCTTTCTTTCTTTCTTTCTTTCTTTCTTTCTTTCTTTCTTTCTTTCTTTCTTTCTTTCTTCCTTCCTTCCTTCCTTCCTTCCTTCCTTCCTTCCTTCCTTCTTCCTTCCTTCCTTCCTTCCTTCCTTCCTTCCTTTCTTCTTTCCTCTTTCTCTCTACCATAGTGCTATGAAGCAGCTGCAGTGTGATGGTGAGAATGTGGAAGCAAGCCAGCTTTTAGCATGGCAGTAATAACAAGTTTAGTACTTGTCATGTGCTTACTAGGGCCCCACTCTCTTAGCCACTTTTCCAATATAACTTGCTTAGTGCTTCTAACAATCCTATGTTTTCTACTTTTCCCATTTCATAGAGAAGGAGAAATTGAGTGTAAAATGCTAAATATAATTTGCCCAGCATCACAAAGATAGTAAAGTAAGGACCAGATTCAAATCCATAGTGTGGTTCCTGGGGGCATAGTTAAAACCAGTTATCATGGTTTAATTTTTAGGAAAAAAAAAATCTCTTTATTTTACATTCTATATTCAGATGCTCTTCCCTCCAGAGAAACACACGATCCCATGCTTATCTCTGAAACATCACTCTCTGATTCTTTTATATCCCTATATAGTTCTTGGGTCTTGGTTCAGCTATTGTTTTTAGCAGTAAGTCACAGAATCCAGGTTTTGTGCTACCTGCCACTTTATTTCCTTCTGTCAAACATAGCTGTTGTTTACTTTAGTGATTTATCAAGATTTCTCATCAATTTGTTTTTTAAAGCTATCAGACTTCTCCAAACCCACTCTCTTTAAAACTGGGGGAGATCCACTTTGTCAAAATAGTTACAGAGGCTGAAGGCAGAAAGGGCTGCTATATCTCTCTTTATGTTCTGGGGTCCTTTTCAAAGTGCCAATTTCATTTGTACCTATAAACTTTAAAGATACTTAGTTCACCCAAACTTTCTGGCTGACACAAAATGGAATTCTCAGTACCTGAATTGCAATCATGGAAGATAACAGGCTCACACTGTGTGCCTTGTACCGTGATTGATTTTCAGATGCTCTTCAGCAAACCACTTGCAGCTTAATTGAAAAAAAAAATCATTCCTCCAGGCTGTGTAAGGTGCAAACTTAGAGCAAAAGATTTTTTTCTTGATTAGAAAGAATCCAAGTGCATTAGAGAATAGGTATGAACAGAGACAATGGCTAAACACCAGGAGCCTAACCCCACTGGGATAGCTGGGGTCTTATTTTTCCGTAGCACAGTAGTTTCAAGAGTTAGGGATTTACAACCAGTAAAATGTCAATAAAATATTTGAGAGCTAATATGAGATTGTTAATATTTTATTTCCTAGTAAGAACACTTAAATACATACACACAGACATTCCCACACAGTCTACCAATCATCATATCTCATACACACAGATATTACCACTTATAATCTAGCCTTACGAAAATTTCACTAAAATGTTCCAGTTTTTCTAATTTCCCCATGAATACAAGACAATGTCTCTGTAGAACAGGAGTGGTCAAAGGAAGAATTATTTTGTAGGTCATAAAGATTCAGCTGGAATTCCAAAATTTGCTGAGAAAAGCAATTCAATACCCACATATTTTATTTTGAACATATCAGACATTCAGCTACTCGGGGATCTATTCACTCAACAAATATTTGTTAAATTTCTATTACGTGTCAAATTTCTGTATCTAAGCCAAGATATGACAGCTTTATAAATGAGCAAGAAGCAAGACATTATAGACTTATGTGTTTATGAGGATGACATATATTCAATGTGTGCATAGTCTATCATGAAATGAGATAAATAATCCAATAGAGTAGCTCCCCCCTTATCTGTGGGAGATATGTTCTAATACCTCAAAAGGTGCCCAAGCCACTGATAGTACTGAACCCTATATATACTGGTTTTTTTCCTATACATACATACCTATAATAGAGTTCAGTTTAAATCAGAAAGAGATTAGCAATGATAACTAATAATAAAATAGGATAATTAGAATGATACACTGTAATAAAAGTTATGTGAATGTGATCTCTGTCTTTCACAAAATATTTTATTCTCACCCTCCTTCTTCTTGTAATGATGTGAGATGATAGACGCCTGCACGATGAGACACGGTGGGGCGGGTGGTGCAGACAGTATGACGTAGCGTTGGGCTGCTTTTGCCCTTCTGACAGCGTACCGGAGGCGAATCGTGTACTTTCAGACCTATAGTAACGGGGAAACTACTGTATCAAACGAAAACACAGCAATGAACTAAATTTGACAGAGGTCATATTTTTCTTTTTGGTCAAAATCCATTTTTATTAATAGAAAATAAATACTTATTCCAGTATCAGCTGTTATACTTGAAGTTGCTAATAATAAAAGAATTTAAAATAAACACTTAAAAATCTGTTTTAACTAAGACAATGAAGCTGTGCCTAAGAAAAAAAAAAGTATTCAGCTCCATTTGTTCACAGACTTTTCAGAATTTGTTCTTAAAGTTTCTGGAATGTTCCTGTCTGTAAAGTACAGGAATCACTGAGCTACATGAGGAAACGTCTCTGGGACAACCAATGGGGAGTTAAATAATCAGCATAAAAAGGAATCCCTGTACGTTCAGCTGGGTGAGCTGGGCTCTACAGTGATCCCCTGCCCCCCAGCTCAGGAAGGACATGCTTCCAAGCACTGACGTAGGAAGAGTCAGTCTGTTATATGCTGCTAGAATTAGCCAATAACGGTAAATCTCTGGCATAGATGCTACTGGCCCTTAATACCAGGTGATTTTAGGAAATTCCGTAAATGATTTGATTTAATTCAATTTATTGAGAAATAAAACATGTTTAATATGGTTCACTCTACCAGAGTATCTGTTGGTTTAGTGTCCTTATAAAGTGCATTATATAGGGGCGCCTGGGTGGCTCAGTCAAGAATCTGCCTTTGGCTCAGGGCGTGATCCCAGGGTCCTGGGATCGAGCCCCACATCAGGCTCCTCTGCTATGAGCCTGCTTCTTCCTCTCCCACTCCCCCTGCTTGTGTTCCCTCTCTCGCTGGCTGTCTCTCTCTCTCTGTCAAATAAATAAATAAAATCTTTTAAAAAAATAAATAAAGTGCATTATACACACACACACACACACACACACACACACGAAGCTGTGTTGCTTAGAGAATTAAAAAAACACACATGTGCCCTTAAGGCCATTCAAGGACAGGTAAGGAGACACCCTCTCCTCATTCTTTACCATAGGATTCCAATCAAGGAATTAGCATTTCTTATTATTTCAGAAAAGGGAGACAGGGAAGAGAGTGGAGGAGGGGGTGGATATGCAGAGAGGCCACCACCAGAGGCACAGCCAGTAGCCCCACTTGAACCCATCACTCCCTCATCCTGATTCAGGTAACACCTGGGCTACAAGACTCCATGTTTGGGGGAAGCTCACATTTCATATTTAATTAGAACCCTGCAGCTGGATTGAGACCTGGGAGATAATAGCAAGACAGAAAAGTAAGGAGATAGGATATTATATAGCTTAGAAATGTATAACTTAGGCAGGAAATGCAGTAGCGTCCTGGAGTTAGGGAATTCCGGTAACAAAGAATCCCCTAGTGTTCGTTAGGAATCAGGGAGAGAAGCATCTCAATTAAGTCATTAGATCACAGGGAGGTACAAGGAGCACCATTTTAAAGCAGTGCCCCAGAATCTTAGATGATTTAAGCAGTATGACGTGATGCCAAGCTTGGGGGAGGGGAGACACTTGCCTTTAGTATATGTGCATATGTCTTGTAGACATAGCATTGGATTGGGTATCAACAGATATGAATTCTGGTTCCACATGCCTTGTGTGTAAATCAACCCACCTCAATTTCCCTCTCTGTAAAGGTAAATTTAATCTACCTCTCAGGGACAATGTATTAATAAAAATGTCTAATAAAAAGAATAGGCAAATACACACATGGGTATCAATTTGTATTGTGCTTAGAGTGGTGTGGCAAATGAATTTCAACATGTGTGAACACCAATATTCTGAATGTGGGTTGTTCTGGGAGCAAAGTATTGTGACAGCAATCCAGGAGATAAACAAGCCGTCACATGATTTGAAATCTAGTCCCTGTATCATAGAAATAACACATAATTATGGAATTGACCAGCAGAGGTCAATGATACCATTTTCATATCCAAAAGCCATACACAATTCTTTCCAAACACTTTCTGTATGTTTTGCTTTTTCATTGGTTGTAATAGCTGTAGTCTCTGGGTGCCTCCATTTCTTTTAATGATGTGATGAAACCTGATTATCTTCTATCCAGACTTATTTTTCACAGTTTCTTTTGAACTCATCTACTTGACATCTAACAAAGGAAGAACTAACATTGTTGCTAGGGGCAACATAAGAAATGAATTCTATCCTGTGTGAAACAGGCTCTCCCCTTGGAAAGCCTGTCAATAATGATTTCCAGTGCAGACATCTCCAACAGGTAGATAGTGACCCATCAATAGCTTTATCACCCTATGTTCTCAATCTCAGAGCATCTCCTTCCGTGCCCCTTCAACTCACAAAATAGGTAATGATTGGCAAGAATTCCCCATATCTCTGGGGTTCCAACCCCTTATTAGGTAATAGGTAATAGGTAATAATTAACAAAACTTAGTTTGCATCAGGTATCTGTCAAGCACTTTACAAAAATTAACTCATTTAATCAGCATGACAATGGCATGAAATAGGGACGATTAGTATCTCCGTATTATAGAAGACAAAAGAAACAGAGTATGTAATTTGCCTGAATTTGTACAAGTAGAGCTGGGATCGGAACCCAGGTGATCCACATATAACGTGTTCAACCACTCTGGTAGGCTGATGCCCAATACTTGAGGTGGGATTTGTGTGAATGAGTAAGAAATTTATCCAATTATATTTTCAAGTTCTTTATAAAATTCTCTGATAATGTATGTTTCTATTTTCCATTTTTGCTTGAATTTAACTCTTTGGTCTAATCTTATTCTTTTTGATATGACTACATGGGGTCATATCCAGTTGGTTTGAGTTCACAGCAGAAGGTCAAGGGGCTATCACAAGGCTTCATAGCTCTTCCCTGGAAACAATGCACCTCCATTTCCATTACTAAATAACACACCTAGTGCTAGATCTGTAAACTGGTGAAAGTCATTAAAGTAAAGTATCTTTTTGTGGCCCAAAGCAAATGTTAGAGGATTTGCCTTGGTCTTCTGGCATGGAGGAAACCCACACCCACAGTCCTTTAATTGCAATTGAGTTGATGTGCTATGATGCCGCTGAACGCCTACATTTGTGTCTTTCCTAAGATCTCCCCCTGCCAAGTCCTCTGGCTTCCCTGGGACGAGGGCTTATCTGCTGGCATTAGAGGCACCAAGTAAGCTTGCCATTTGTTTACTTCAAGCCAACTGTGATCAAAAGCCCCTAACATAAGCTAAAAAGATAGCTTAGTGGAATCAACATCTGGTAGATAATTCTTAAATTCCCTGCAATCCTGCTTTTACATCCTAGTAGGGTAAAATCAATCTTCCCTTTACTGGGAAAAATGCAATAAGCTATAACTTTCTCAGTGTGAATTTGCTGGTTTTCAACTTTTAAAACTAAATCATATTTGTTTTACACAGAGACAACTGATAACTTTTGAATGTCACCTCTCCGGACAAACTGGGTCTATGATGAAAATCTGCCGGTATCTTTTTATGACTGCTAGATCAAACATAAGCTTTGAGAAACAGTATCTTTTTTTTTTTTTTTTTTTTTTTTTTTTTTAAGATTTTTATTTTTATTTATTTGGCAGAGATAGAGACAGACAGCGAGAGAGGGAACACAAGCAGGGGGAGTGGGAGAGGAAGAAGCAGGCTCACAGCAGAGGAGCCTGATGTGGGGCTCGATCCCATAACGCCGGGATCACGCCCTGAGCCGAAGGCAGACGCCTAACCGCTGTGCCACCCAGGCGCCCCGAGAAACAGTATCTTAATAAACTCTTTATGTTTATTTTTATTATGAAATGATGAAAGTCTCACAATAGAAAACTCAAAAGTAAAGCAGGATTTATTCCCTAACTTAGATATAAAGAAAGTTGGGCCTAAATTTGAAAGTGACAATAATAAAAATAATAAAATAAAATTATATTTACATGTATTTTTTTGTAATTAGGTGACTTCGAAGGATTTATTTTTTTCAACTGTGTGGTCTCTCCCTATTCTGAAATTAGTCTGGGCAAATGAAAGTTATTGCCATAGTGAGTCACTATGTCTGATGAAATGATTTCAATTCCATTCGCTTGGCATAGAAAATATCTGAGACTAGTGACTTGAAAACTATCATATACCTTCATTATATGTTACTGATAGAACTTTATCTGGAGTGGATAAAGGTGTGAGTAACTAGAAATGTAGAACATTAGAAAGAAAATAGAGCCTTAATTACATTTATTATTTTAATAATTTTCTATAAAAGTAGCCTCATACTCAGAATTTTACTAAGTCATATATAATTATAGGATTATATAATTTGGATCTTAAATTCCAAAGACAGACCAAATCAAACATCTTTAAGATACAAATATTGAGGGGCGCCTGGGTGGCACAGCGGTTAAGAGTCTGCCTTCGGCTCAGGGCGTGATCCCGGCGTTATGGGATCGAGCCCCCACATCAGGCTCCTCTGCTGTGAGCCTGCTTCTTCCTCTCCCACTCCCCCTGCTTGTGTTCCCTCTCTCGCTGGCTGTCTCTATCTCTGTCAAATAAATAAATAAAATCTTTAAAAAAAAAGATACAAATATTGAAATTGATATAGCAAAACAAGTAATTGGTAGATAAAAATTATTTAAACCAAACTTTGTTCTTATTTTGCAAACGTAAGTTATAAAATAAATTTGGTTGAACTCAGACACTAGTCTAGTATAATTTTTTTTCCAGTTCATGAGACTCTCTAAAAAGTCCTATTAGAAAGGAAAGAGAAAAATACTTCTTTCTTTTCTCACGGATCTTCTTTTAGACTGTACATTGAAAGTTATTACTTATATACTTAAAACGTACAGAACAACTTGTTCGGAAAATGGATAGGATGCTCACACCAAATGAACACAAAATTTTAGAAAACATTTTGTGCATTTGGTCATCTTTCTTGGAGAAATACGACTTCAGTGCAACTTTTGAATGCTAAGTGACGAACCCAAGTACTTCTCTATGAAAATTCCACCAGTTTATCAGTAGTTTGGGATCTTACATAAAAAACAAATGGATAATTTGGGAATAATCATGCTTAGGCAATGCATGGAACTCTATACAATTTACATAATCATATTAAACACTAACACAGCAGAAACCTATCATGGGACACAACCACCAACTACAACACCATGTAGCACATATTTGGATTTTGGTATTAACTTCTAATAAAGCCACACCTTGGTGAAACATGGCCCTATGGCAAAAATCAACAACAACCAACAAGAGTAACATCAGAAACCTCTGGTTTTGGGGGCCCTGGGTGGTTCAGCCATTAAGCGTCTGCCTTCAGCTCAGGTCATGATCCCAGGGCCCTGGGACTGAGCCTCTCATTGGGCTCCCTGCTCAGCAGGAAGCCTGCTTCTCCATCTCACAATTCCCTTGCTTGTGTTCCCTCCCTTGTTGTCTCTCTCTGTCAAATAAATAAATAAAACCTTAAAAAAAAAGAAACCTCTGATTTTCACTTCGTTTGGACTGCTTTAACAAAGAAATTATATACCATGTGACTTAGATAATGAAAATTTATTTCTCATAGTTCTGAAGGCTGAGAAGTCTGAGGTTAGGGTGCCAGGATGGTCAGGTTCTGGTGAGAGCGCTCTTTCTGTTTTGCAGGCAGCCTTTTACTTGCTGTGTCCTCACACAGCAGAGAGAGAGAGAGAGCAAGCTTGAGCATTTCTTCTTCTTATAAGGACATTAACCTCATCATTACCTCCCAAAGGCCTGATCTCAGAATACAATTAGACTAAGAATTAAAGCCTCCACATATGAATTTGGGAGTGGGGCTGAAACATTCAGTCCATTGCACTGGACTGCACTGGAGATCAGAAAGGAGGTGTTACAATATGCTTTATAGACTAGGTAACAGATGCTGAATGTTGTCAAATGCTTATTCTGTATCTATTATGATTATACAATTTTCATCCTTTATTTTGTTAATGTGTTGTATCACATTTATTCCTTCGTGTTGAACCATCCTTGCATCTGAGAGATAAATTCCACTTGACCACGGTGCATGATTCTTTTAATATACTGTTAAATTTACTTTGCTACTATTTTGTGGAGAATTTTGCATCCATATTCATCAGAATACTAGACTGTGATTTTCTTTTCTTATAGTGCCCTTACCTTGCTTTTTTTTTTTTTTTAATCAGATAACATTGGCCTCATAAAGTGAGTTGGAAGTATTCCTTCCTCCTTAATTTTTGGGAAGATATTGTGAAAGATTTGGTTAATGTTTCTTTATTTTTTAAAAAAGATTTTATTTATTTATTTGCAAGAGAGTGAACAAGAGAGAGAGCATGAGCAGAGGGTTAGGGAAAGAAGGGCAGAGGGAGAAGGAGAAGCAGATTCCCCTCTGAGCAGGGAGTCCCATGTGGGGATTGATCCCAGAACCCCAGGATTATGACCTGAGCTTAACTGACTGAGCCACTCAGGCACCCCTAATTTTTCTTTAAATAATTGGTAGAATCCACCGGGGAAGCTATTAGGTCGTGGGCTTTTCTTTATTGGGAAGTTTTCATAACTGATTCTATCTCCTTCGTCATCGTTGATCTATTCAGATTTTCTGTTTTTTCTTCATAATTTAGTCTTGGTAGGTTGTATGTTCTAGCAATTTATCCTTCTAGGTTATCTAGTTTGTTGGCGTATCAATTTTCATGGTAGTCTTGTGTTCCTTCATCTATCTGTGGTATCAGTTGTAATGTCTCTTCTTTCATTTCTAATTTTATTTGAGTCCTCTCTTTTTCTTGGTTACTTTAGCTAACGTTTTGTCAATTTTGTTTATCTTTTAAAAAACCAACTCAGTCATTGATACTTCCTACTGTTTTTCTATTTTACTTATTTCTATTCTGATCTTTATTATTTCTTTTCCTCTGCTAACTTTGGGTTTAGTTTATTCTGCTTTTTCTAGTTCACTTAGATATGATGTTAGATTCCTCCTTTCAGATCTTTCTTTTTTTTAATGTAGATGTTTATACCTATAAACTTCCTTCTTAGCACTACTTTTGCTGCATCCCATAACATTGGGAATGTTGTGTTTCTACATTTGTTTGTCTCAAGATAATTTTTTTATTTCTTTTTTGATCCATTTGTTGTTCAGGACTGTGTCATTTAATTTCCACAAATCTGTGAGTTTTCCTCCTGTTATTGATTTTTTTCCATATCTTTATAGTTTAAAAGATACTTGATATAATTTCTATTTTCTTGACTTTTTAATGCTTGTCTTATATCCTAACATATGATCTATCCCATAGAAGTGATGTGTGCTTGAGAAGAATATGTATTTTGCTGCTGTTGCATGTTCTGTTAGAAAGCAGTGCCTTTTAGGTCTATTTGGTCTATGGTGTTGTGCAAATCTGCTTTTTTCTTATTGATTTTCTGCCCAGATGATTTATCCAATGTTTATTGTGAAGTCTCCTACTACAGTTTCTTACTATTACTGTCTTGCTGTTCATTTCTCCTTTCAATTCTGTTAGTGTTTGCTTTATGTATTTAGATGTTCTCATGTTGGATGCATAAACACTTAAAATTGTTACATCTTCTTAACTTATCAACAGTTTCATCATTATATAATAACATTCCTTGTCCCTTGTGACCATTTTTAGCTTAACGTCTATTTCTTTTCTGTAAGTATAGCTACTCCTACTTTTTTGGTTACCATTTCCTTGGAATATTTTTTCTACCCCTTCATTTTCAGAGTATATGTGTCCTTAAAGCTTCTTCCTCTTCTTTTTCCTCTTCTTCTCCTCCTCCTCCTTCTCCCCTCCTTCTCCCTTCTCCTCTTCCTCATCTTTGAATCCATTTATTCACCCTATGTCTGTTGATTGGAGAATTAAATTCATTTACATTTAAAGTAATTATTTATAGGTAAGAACTTACTATTCCAAGATTGTTCATTGTTTTTTGACTGTTTCATAGTTCCTTTCATACTTTTTCCTCTTTTGCTACCTTCCTTTGGATTTGATAACTTTTTGATTGGTATCCTTTAATTCATTTATATTCACCTTTTTGTGGATCTACTATACAGGGTTTTCTTTCTTATGACTTACATAAAATACCTTATCATTATATCATCTTATTTATGTTAGAAACAACTTAACTTTGGTACCATAGCAGAACAATATTTTTATTTCTCCCACCTTCACATTTTAGGTTATTGATAATATAATTTACATTTTAAAAAATTATGTATCCAATAACAAATGACTGTAGTTATAGTGATTTTTAATGTTGTTTGTTCTTCAACTTTTAAACTAGAGTTGAAAGTGATATATGTACCACCATATAATATTAGAAAATCTGATTTTGACTATGTATTTACCATTACTGGTGAGTTTTACTTCATATGTTTACAATATTAATTAACATCCTTTCATTTCACCTTGAAAAACTTTATTATTTATTATAAACCAGGTCTAGTGGGATAAAATTTTTCAGCTTTTGTTTTTGTTTTTTTGGTGGGGAGGGGTTGGGAAAGGCTTTATCATTTCTCCATTTCTGAAGGCCTGAGCTTTGCTCTGGGGTCTACTCTTCCTGAAGTTAGTATAGTTATCCCAGCTTCTTTTATTTATATTAGCACGGTATAACATTCTTTACCTTTTACTGTTAATCTATGTGTCTTTATATTTGAAGTTTTTCTTATAGACACAGTTGAGTCTTACTTCAGGGTTCAACCCGACATTGTCTTTTTATTGGTATATTTAGACCATTGATGTTTAAAACAAATGTTGGTATAGAACGGGTTAATATCTACTATATTTGTTGTGCTTTATGCTTTATGTCTATTACACTTATTCTTTGTTCCTATATTTGTCTTCCACTCTGTTTTCTGCCATTTGTGGTTTTAATTGAACATTGTATATGATTCCATTTTCCCTGCTTTCTTAATATATCAATTATCCTTTTAAACTTTTTTTTTAGTAGTTGCCTTAGAGTTTGCAATATACACTTACAACTAATTCAAGCCCACTTTCAAATAATATCATATGACTTCTTGAGTAACACTAGTACCTTATAATAGCAAAATGCCTTAAGTCCATCCTCCCATCCACCGAATCATTCATTTAACTGATATATAGTGTACAATCATCAAAAATATTGTTGCTATTATTATTTTGAAGACTGATATCTGGAAGATCAATTAAAATTTTTATATTACCTTCATTTATTCCTTTGCTAATATTCTTCCTTTCTTAATGTGGATCTGAATTTCTAACAAGTATTATCCTCCTTCTCTTTGAAGATATTTTAACATTTCTTGTAAGGAAGGTCAATTGGCCAGAAAATCCTCACAATATTTGTTAGTCTAAGAAAATCTTCATTTCTCCTTCACTTTTGAAAGATAACTTTTCATGGGGCACCTGGGTGGCACAGTCATTAAGCGTCTGCCTTCAGCTCAGAGCGTGATCCTGGCATTCTGGGATCAAGCCCCACATCAGGCTTCTCTGCTAGGAGCCTGCTTCTTCCTCTCCCACTACCCCCGCTTGTATTCCCTCTCACTGGCTGGCTCTCTCTGTCAAATAAATAAATAAAATCTTTAAAAAAAAAGGTAACTTCAGGACACAGAATACTAGTTTTTGTTTTGTTTATCTGTTTGGTGATTTTAAAACTTTTTTTTCACATACCATATTGTTTTTGTATTTTGTTTTGTTTTTGTTTATTTGTTTCTTTTTTTAAAGATTTTATTTATTTATTTGTCAGAGAGAGAGAGAGAACAGCTGGGAGAGAGGAAGAAGCAGACTCCCCACTGAGCAAGGAGCCCAACTCAAGGCTCGATTCCAGGACCCTGGGATCATGACCTGAGCGGAAAACAGATACTTAACTGACTGTGTCACCCAGGGATCTCTCACTTACCACTTTAAATATTTCATTCCACTCTCTTCTTGCATGTGAGGTTACTGAGCAGTTGAATGTAATTATTATATTTTCTTCTTTAAAAGGTACAGTGCTTTCTTCTGATTCCTTTCAAGATTTTGTTCTTTATCTTTGATTTTCTATTGTTTGAATAAGATATGTCAAGGAGCAGTGGGCTTTTTTGGTTTTGTTTGATTTGTTTTGCATTTAGTTTGCTTGGTTTTCTCTGTGTTTTGTGGATCTGTGGTTTGATGTCTGACATTAATTTGGGGAGGTTTTCAGTTCTCATTGCTTTAAATACTGCTTCTATTCCTTTCCTCTCCTTGTGGTATCCCTGTTATGCATATGTTACATACAGCTTTTATAATTGCCCCCTAGTACTTGGATATTCTGTTCCTCCCACTTCTTTTTTTTTTTTCTTCCAATTTTTTCCCCCTTTACTTTTTAGTTGTCAAATTGTCTATTCGCAGATTCACAAGTTTAGGGATTTTTTTCTTTAGCCGTATCTGCTTTCTTAATGAGCCCATCAAACGTGTTCTTGATGTCTATTATAGCATTTTTTTTATTCTTTCTTAGAATTTCCATCTCTCTGCTTATATTATAATCCAATCTTTCATGTTGTCCACATTTTCCTAGTTCTTTTAAATTGAATGTTTGGTAATTCCAACATCCCTGAGTCTTATTCTGATGCTTACCTTGTGGCCTCAAATTGTGTCTTTTGCCTTTTAGTGTGCACTGTAATTTTTTTGTGGGAAGCTGTACATGGTGTACTAGGTGAAAGAAACACTACTAAAGAGGCCTTTAGTGAGGTGGTGGTGAGATGTAAGCATTCTATAGTCCTATGCTGAGATCTCAGCCTCTCAGGAGCCTGTGCCCCTGGGCTGTGAACTTCACAAATACCTCTCAGTTCTGCCTCCAACCTTAGGGGAGGCGGGATGGCTTGCGGAGGTTAGGGTGACTGGAGTTGGGTCTTTCCATTCCCTCAAGTATTTAGGATCTGATAAAACCCCAATAGGTTTTGGTAACAGTCTCTGGAAAAATAATTTATCTTGAGAGCAGTCTTTTTTAGGAAGAACGAAATGCTCTGGCACATTTCCAGATAGTTATTTTTCAACTTCCCCTGCCTAAAACCCAGGGGGATTTTTCTCAGCTATTCACTGTCAAAACCTGGTAGAACTCCAAGAAATAAAACTCACACAAGTGTAGGGGACCCCCTGGAGTTTTTAACTCCCAGAGTTGCCCATAATGATCCCCCAGCAATTTGTCAATCACAGTTCAGGTTTTCCTGCCCCAGCACTGGTTTCCACTGAAGTTTCTGTCCCTGGATTGGGCTTCTGCTCTAGTAAGATGTGATTCCCAGTATCAGCCTGTATGTCTCTAATTTTTAGGGGTAGCTGTTTGCCCTGTGACCTCAACTGACCTCTGATAGCCCTCAGAAGAGCTACTGATTTTTCAGTATGTTGAGCTTTTTGCTTATTGTTAAGATGAAGTGAAGAATTCCAAGCTTCTTACATGCTGACTAAAATCTGGAAGTACTAAATATCTTTTTCTTTTAGAAATAAAACTCAGTTATAATATAAAATTGAATCAAAATGTATACTTTGATCATTTTTATAAAGAAAGCTAAGAGTAATAAGGCAGGAAAGAGATAGCAATTTTAAAATAAGCAAAATTAATTTTGTTTATTAAAAATCACCAATAGCGAATAGCAGCAATAAGGGTATCAAGCCTGTACATCATATTGTTAGTTAACAAATGAGAAAAATAAGGCAAACTAGACCTCTAGAATGATAGAGTGAGGATGTTATTCAGTCCTCTGCCCCACAAAAATAAAGGTGATATTGAAAAAATTTCTGGACCCTGAAATTTAACCAAAAGGACAGAATAAACTAAAGCATTCATTCAAGAAGAGTTACTGAATATTGATAAGATCAGCAAGGCTTGTGGTATTTAACTGAGGTTGCACCCATTTCCACCTTTGGGATGGTGGTGTGATAATCGTGAAAACTGGTGTACCTGGGTCAGAGACCCTTATAAAGCCCCCAACCCCAAGCCCTGGATAATACTTCCAGCATCTTCCTGAGGAAACTCTATTCCCAAGGCATTGCACTATTTGACATAATCAGATCTCCACCCCAAAGATAAAACCCTTTCCCCAAGGTGTTAAACAATGGTAACCAGCTGGAATTGTTAGCACTACAGTTGTCGAAAGCTGTAAATGTTTGTGGAGCAAATAACAGCCTAGCAAAACCTTAAATAGAAAGATTCAGAAATAAGAAATAGATAATTATGGATGACTTTGAAATGCTTTAATATGTTCTGCTGTTATGGACTGAATTATTTTTCCCCAAAATTCATATGGTAAAACTGTAACTACCAATATGACTGTATTTGAAGACACAATCCTTTGGGAGGTGATTAAGGTTAAATGAGGTCATGGGGTGGAGCCCTAATCCTATCCTAGTGTCCTTATAGGATAAGGAAGAGTCACAGAGACTTCTTTACACCCACAGAGGAAAGACCAGGCAAAGACACAGCAAGAAGGTGGCTGTCTATGAGCCAGAAAGAGAACTCTCTTCAGAAACTCAGTTTACCTGTAACTTGATCATGAACTTCTAGCATCCAGAACTGTGAGAAAATAAATGTCTGTGGTTAAGCCACAAGTCTGTGGTCATTTACTGTGGCAGCCTGAGCTGACTAATAAGGGTGCACGTATATAAGTATGGCTCTGCATATGCCCATGAAAGACAGAGATTGACCCTGATAACTCATCGGTGGCTGACCTTGAGGTCCTACATGACAGGGAATGACAGCTAAGGGTGACTTATGTTAGCTTTTTATCATCCTAAAATTTGAAGCTGTGCCTTTAACCAACCACAAATCCCCATGCCAATGTGTGTAATACTTACTGGGCCAAGGCATTTTAAGGACTCTTCTGACCCACCATTGGTGAATCATCAAACTATGCTGACTGAGAGGCAGTCCTTGAGAAGGTCAGGCTTTTAAAAAGCATTCTAAAAATAAAAATGATCAGAGAACTCCATGGCTGCACACAGCCTTGACTACAGAATCTATAAAATCAGTTCTGGAAGTCTGTTAGGGAGAAAAACAGAACAAGAGAAAAAAAAAGTGTTAGGAACAAACCCCATGGGAAGGGGAGAACTAATTTCAGATTTGTTATATTATCTAACATTCCTGCTTTTCAACAAAAAATTATGAGACACTCACAACAAAACAAAACAAGAAATAACCCAAACCAGAAAACCTGTGTTGATGGGCTTATACTGTATAAAGGTAATATACAATGTATACAACTGTTGATGGGTTTATACTATATAAAGGTGTAATCTGTATGATAATAATAGTACAAAAAAGGGATAAGGAAGAGAATGATAGGGGAACCATTTCTATGTACTATGTAATCAAATTAGCATTAATCTGAAATAGATTGTTTTAGGTTAAGATGCATATTGTAATATTCAGAGAAGTGACTAAGAAAGTAATTCAAAATAACATATTAAAAAAAAAAGAAAGAAAAGAAAAAAATAAAAGAAAAGAAATGTAAGTGGCACACAAGGAAATACCCATTTAACAAAAAAGCAAGAATAGAGAAACACATAGAAAGCAAATTGCAAAACCCAATCATATTAATAATTAGACTAAATGAATGGATAAAATACTCCCATTCAAAGGCAATCTGATGACTGGACTGAAAAACAGAATCTAGCTACAGACTATGCAAAAGACATATTAGATTCAAAGACAAATAGTTCAAAAGTAAAAGAATGGAAAAAGATATTTCTTACAGACAATAACCAAATGAGAGTTGTAGTGGCTGAAGTAATATACAAAATAGATTTTAAGGCAAAAGTATAATGCAAATAGTATTACTAGAGAAAAGAGAGAGATTTTACAATGATAAAAGATTCCATTCAGCAGAAAACAATTACATATACTTACCTAACAACAGAACCCCCAAATACATGATACTTAGAACTGAAGGCAGAAATAATTCAACAATAATAGTTGAATTTCAATATTCCACTCTCAATAATTGATAGAACATCTAGTTAAAACATCAGAAAAAAAATAGACAACTTGAAGAACACTATCAACTTGACTAGAACATGACAACCAACAACAGCAGAGAACACGTTATTTTTTTTAAAGATTTATTTATTTATTTATTTATTTATTTATTTATTTGTGGGGGGGGGAGAAGGAGAGGGAGAGAGAGCATCTCAAGCAGGCTCCCTGCTGAGCACACAGCTAGATTCAGGGCTCGATCTCACCACCTCAAGATGATGACCTGAGCCGAAATCAAGAGTGAGAGACTTCACTGATTGAGCCACACAGGTACCCCAAACACATTACTTTCAAGACAAAACAGAACATGCAAAATAAATGTAATATTAATAAAATAAAAAATATAAACCACATGATTATTCCTATAGGCACAGGTAAAACATCAGGAAAAATCCACACCCATTCGTGATTAAACATTCTCAAATTTTTTAGACGGTAACTCTTTTAACCTAATAATGAGCATCTATACAACACCTACATTGAGTATTGTGTTTAATGGTGACAGACTGAAGATATTCTGACTAAAAGCAGGAAGGAGGGAAGCATGTCTGCTCCTGCCACTCCTGTATTGGAAATTCTAGCTGATCCAATCAGGCAATAAAAAGAAATAAAAGACTTCTAGCTTGGAAAGGAGAAGGTAAAACTATCTTTTCTCACAGAAAACATGATGTTGTATATAAAAATCGAGGGCATCTACAAAAATAGTTAGAAGTAAAATATATGGAGAGCAAGATTTTAGACTATTAGGTCAACACTGAAAAATCAATCGCATTTCTATATACAAGCAATGACCAATAAGAAAATGAAATTAGGAATACAATTTTGCATAACCATATCAGAAAGAATAAAGCACTAATGAACAAATTTAACAAAAATAGTGTAAGATTTGTACATTAAGAAATAATAAAATAAGAATATTGAGAGAAATTAAAGAAGGTCAAAATAGAGAGACATTCCATGTTCTTGAATTGGAAAACCCAATATTATTATAATGTCATTTCTCCCCAGTTTGATCCATAGATTCAACAAATAGGATTCAAAATATATCTACTGTCTATAGGATCTATAAATATTCTATAAATATTACAACAAACTTTTTTTTGCAGAAACTTTTAAGCAGATTCTAAATTTATATAGAAATGCAAAAATCCAGAGAAACTAATTTTTAAAAAAATTTCAATAGACTATTTTTTAGAGCCATTTTAGGTTCACAGTAAAATGAAGCAGAAGTTATAGAGTTTCCAAATATTCTCTGCCTCCAACCCCACAGCTCGTCTCTCCCATTATAACATCCTGCATGGGAGCCATACATTTCTTAGTATAGATAAACCTACATTGACACATGATGTCATTATCACCCAAAGTCCATACTCCACATTAGGGTTCACTCTTGGTGTATATTCTATAGGATTCAGCAAATGTATAATGAAATGTGGACACCATTATACTTTCGTAGAGGGTAGTTTCACTGTTCCCCAAATCCTCTATGCTCTGCCTTATTCCCTAACCCCTGGTTACCTCTGATCTTTTTAATGATTCCATAATTTTGTTTTCTTCCACAATGTCATATAGTTGAAATAATACAGTATGTTGCCTTTCAGACTGGCTTCCTTCACTTGTAATATGCATTTGTGTTCCTCCATGTTTTGTTTATGGCCAGATCACTCATTTCCTTTTAGCACTGACTAATATTCCATTGTCAGGAAGTACTACAGTTATCCATCCATTCACCTGCTGAAGCTCATCCTGGTTGATGCCAAGCTTCAGCAATTATGAATAAAGCAGGTTTTTTGTGGACATAAGTTTTCTTTCTTTTTTTTTAAAGTTTATTCATTTATTTATTTGAAAGAGAGAGAGCAAAAGAGAACATGAACAGTTGGGGAGGGGCAGAGGAAAAGGGAGGAACAGACTTCCCATTGAGCAGGGAACATGATGTGGGAATCATTCCCAGGACCCTGGGATCATGATCTGAGCTGAAGGCAGACACTTAACAGACTGAGCCACCCAGATGCCCCAAGTGTGGACATAATGTTTCAACTCCTTTTAGTAAATACCAAGGAGCGTGATTGACAGATCATATAGTAACAGTATAGTTTTGTAAGAAACTGCCATACTTTTTTTCTGGAGTGTCTGTATCATTTTGTATTCCTACCAGCAATGCATGAGAATTCCCAAGCTCCACATCTTCATTGTGCTAGGGGTGAGGTAATATTGCACTGTTGCTTGCCTTGCCATTCCCTAATAATATATGATGTTGAGAGTCTTTTCAACCAATTACAAGTTTTAAAAGAACAGAGTTTGAGCACTTTCGTGTACCAGTTACAAAACTTACTCTATGGCCATATAAAACTGGCACACGTAAGGTCTTAGAAAAATTATTTATAATGCTCAAAAATTGTAAACCTTCCAAATATTTATCAACTAGTGAATGGATATACAAAATCTAGTATGTCAATACCACGGAATGTTACACATCTGTAAAAAAGAATAGAATACTGACACATGCTACCACATGAATAAATCTCAAAAGTTTTATACTAACTAAAAAAGCAAAACACAAGATAACACATACTGTATGATATCATTTATATGAATATCCAGAAAACGCAAATCTATAGAGACAGAAAATAAATGGTTGCATGAGGCAGAGAGTGAAAATCGGGGTTAACAGTAAATAAGACTAAGGGATCCTGTTGTTTGGAGAAAATGTTCTAATACTGCTTATTTGTGATGACTTCACAACACAGTGTTTTTTCTAAAAATCATAGAGCTGAAAACTTCAAATGGGTAAATTTAATGATATATAAAATGTGACTCATTACAATGTTTTTCACAGAAGCCAAGATATAGAAACAACCTAAATGTCAGTTGATGAATAATAAAGTGGAAAACTGTATAAATATAATATATACAATAGTATATTATTCACCCTTTAAAAAGAAGAAAATTACGACATTCCTGACAACATGGAAGAGCCTGGAGGACGTGGTTAATGGGAGCTAAGACAGACACAAAAGGTAAACACTGCATGAGCTCACTTTTACCTGGAACCAAAAAAGTTGGCCTCATAAACAAAGTCCAGTTGTTATCAGGGTCTGGAGGGGGGGAAATGAGATATTGGTCAAAGGAGACAAAGTTCAAATTATGAAGATCTAATGTACAACATGATAGCTATAGTTAATAATACTGTACTGTGTACTTGAAATGTGCTGAGAGTTACACATACACAGTAACTATGTGAGTTGAAGGATATGCTAATTAGCTTGATTGTGGTAATCATTTCACAATGTATTCACATATCAAAACATCAGGTTGTATACTTCAAATATATATAATTTTTATTTGTCAATTATACCTCAAAAAAGCTGGAAAAAATTGTGAGATATAAGAGCAAGTAATCAACAAAAAAGCAAATATTTTCCACACGCACATCAGATATTCACTTTGAGGAATCATGAATTCCTTCTCAATAGGAGTCAAAGCAAAGGGACTGAGTCTGTGGAGGTAAGGGGAACAAGAAGGAAATATGCAGTCTCTAGTGTTCTCTGGGGCAAAGCTGCAGCATCAAAACAGGAAAGAAGGAGGCACAAGAATTGTGTTCAAACATGATTTCAAATCCTGCAAATTCTGACAAGTTGAAAAACCAGTTTTAAAATTTTCAGCAGTATTAAACATTTACAACCATCATTATCTCAAAGCTCAGCAGGAGCACACTGTTGGGAATGCAGAAGCAGACGGTCCTGGTTCCAAAAAACACAAATTACCAAACCCCATGTTATGATCCAATAGCTTCCATGAAATTCAAAGGACTCGTAAGTGTATCTTGTCCGACGGTGGTCATTGCCTGATACTCTTAACAGCTTGAGAAAACTACAAGCAAGAAGAGAGTAAGGAATTTTCCTTTCAGAATTCATCATTAGAGAAATTCTGTGAATTTGTTATTAACCTGGGATTCGTGCAGAACCTGGATCAAAATATCCTATGGAGATGCCTTTCTAACAGAGGCATTTATTCTGAAATAGGGTCATTGCCAGCCACCGCCACTTGTACTCTTACTTACATTTAAAATGAATAGAATGGTTTTCTTCAATGTAATACATATTCTCCTGCCTTAGAACACAGAGAAACAAATGTGTTATCATATGCACCCCAATGTTCATAGCTGCATTGTCCACAATAGCCAAATCATGGAAGGAGCCGAGATGCCCTTCAGCAGATGACTGGATTAAGAAGCTGTGGTCCATATATACAATGGAATATTACTCAGCTATCAGAAAGAACGAATTCTCAACATTTGCTGCAACATGGACGGCACTGGAGGAGATAATGCTAAGTGAAATAAGTCAAGCAGAGAAAGACAATTATCATATGATTTCTCTCATCTATGGAACATAAGAACTAGGAGGATCGGTAGGGGAAGAAAGGGATAAAGAAAAGGGGGGTAATCAGAAGGGGGAATGAAACATGAGAGACTATGGACTATGAGAAACAAACTGAAGACTTCAGAGGGGAGGGGGTGGGGGAATGGGATAGACTGGTGATGGGTAGTAAGGAGGGCACGTATTGCATGGTGCAGGGTGTTATACGCAACTAATGAAGCATCAAACTTTACATTGGAATCCGGGGATGTACTGTATGGTGATTAACATAATATAATAATAAAAAAAAAAAGAAACCAACAGCGGCTTTGAGAAGTATGTGATTTTGCCCTCTCGTTTTACAGCCCTTCTCCCCACCCCCCAAGAAAAGATAAAAGGCCCAAAGCAGCTGGTTGACACACATTCTTTAATTTTCAGATGGAGAAATAAAATCATAGCACAGGTCAGTTTGTTCTTTTAGAGGGGACTGAAATTCTGGTATTCCCATCAGGAAATGCCATCACTTAAAACTGACATTACTTTCCACTTAAGGTAACCAACTATTAGATAAATTACATTTGTCATATTTTGTGTCTACTAAAATCGAATTTAAGCATTGTTGGGGTTTTAGGTCCTTTGGATTTATCCAAAGTTGCTCTTTGAGGAAAACTTTTGGTTTTCCATAAAGAAATATTAAATATTACCTACACGAGTTTGAAAAGTAATGTTTTCACTGACAACCAAAAAAAATATTATTCAATAACTACAAATGTCAATTTGATTAGCAATGTAATCTCAGCAAGTTCCATCTTGAATAATTTTGCTTGTTAAAAGAAAAATTATCCACTTTCCTGCAAATCCTGACCCAGACAACATATATTTGAACATATAGTTCTTAGAAACTGGCTACTTAAAATGCGGCAGGTGTGGGATCTCAAACTTTTTCTTTCCAGCCCATAATAGGTTAAGAACAGCAAAATCTAGAAACTTTTACAGTACCTTGAGAAAATATTTTTTTTCTTTTGAAGATAATAATTAAAAATAGAATGTTTTATCGCGGGTCTTTTTTATGTTATTTTTCTTCCATTTCGTAAAAGTATAGGTCTGAGATGTATTGGGAAAAAAAATTATCCTTTCACCATAAAAACGGTTTGAGAAACAGTAGCCTAGAAAGGTGTGAGGTTTGGGAAATAATAATGATTTCCTGTTTGCAGATGATCTCGTGGATATGCAAATAAAATGGGAAATTGTTTTGTGTTGATAATTCTTCAAAGTAGACCATCTCTTTACTTAATTTTAACAGTAGTTAAAATAAAGTCACAGCTGCTGCTCCAACTGTGAGGATGTAAACCTCTTGGCAAGAGGTCCCACATATATGAACGAGATCAGGTAGGTGTGTGTCACATCAGGTGACTGCAATAGGCCAGGTGAGCTGGACAAAGACCAAGTGCTCAGAGGAAAAAGTCAAGGAACATCCAGGGTCCTAAAAGCAGTTAAGATCACATAGGGAGTCTTTCCAAGGCTCAGGCGCAATAACTACCTTGACCCAGGTCACACAGCAAGTCTGAGTGGCAGAACAGGGCTAAGCCTGGGCGTTGGGCACCGAGCATGGTGTGCTCCCTTTCCTGATGCTTCCTCCACCTCTGGGGCTTTCAGGGAGTGGAGGCGTCTTACCCCTCTCCCTAGATCAGTCTTTGAAGCCTTTATAGATTTTGTATACACTGTGCCCACGTATATATACATACACACGTGTGAACACACAGACACACACATGCACAGATACGCGTATGCCCTGGCCTCAGTTCTTCACACCTTACGCCCTGCCCTTGCCCTTGCTGGGGTCTCCACACCTGCCACTCAAGGCAGTAGCTCTAACCCTGGGCCTGGCCCCTGTCAGGCCCCAGCCTGAGAACTCTCCAAGCAGAACAGCTGCCTTGGCTGCGACAGGTGTGTGGCCTGGTCTCACATGGTCATGCCTGTGCTGCCCCCATCTCTGCGCACACTGTCAAAGTGCATTTGTTTCTAAAACAAATAACTACGTAAGGATCGATTCTCCAGATAACTAATTTGCCTGAAATACAACTCTCTGAGTGTTTGGGCATCTGCTTTGGTGTTCTATCACTTTATACATAGTTGTGGGTTTTTAAGAATATTTTTAGCACTTGCATTTGTTAGTATGGATTTCTATAAAGCATGTAAAAATGCTTAGATTTTAGGAATGGTAGACTTGTGGAAGTGGGATTCTCTTTTAAACACTGTATCATCTTAAAGCAATAGAGGAACTTCAGCACGTTTGCATAAAGGCAGGACAAAATATTTAATTTTGTTTTTAATTTTATTTCTATTTAAAATAAATGTATTAAGATGACATCAAAAGTGATTTGGGGGGGGGGCATCTGGGTGGCTTAGTCAGTTTCGCGTCCAGCTCTTGGTTTTGGTGCAGGTTCTGGGATCAAGCCCGGCAATGGGCTCTGCACTCAGTGTGCAGTCAGCTTCGGATTTTCTTCCTCTCCCTCCTCCTCTGCCCTTCCCTGCCCATGCACGCTCGCACTCTGTCTCTTTCTCTCAAATAAATAAATGAAATCTTTTTTTAAAAAGATGATTTCTTTTGCATCAAAAATATCATTAAATAATTCCTCATTGGGAAAATGGGTATAAGTGAAGAAGTCCACGTGTGGAGTTTTCCATAATTCAGCCCTGCTGAATAAATTTAAGTTCCTCTTTAACTTATTTCCTTGATTTTGCAATAACTCCCTGACCTATTTGTGTAACCACGTTAGAGATTGTGTTTGGGAGTTTTCAGATTAATTTCTTACGGTCTCATAGCTGTAACTTACTGATTTTACTAAATTCTCTAGCAGGAATGGAGCCATTTCCCCAGGGTAAGGTGGTAGTGGTGGGGGGAGGGGCAGTCTGTTTTATCGGCCCCTTTGCCAGTTATAAATATTAAATCATAAAACAGTGTATATTTTTACCACCCCCTTTCTAACACACACACATACACACACAAAGGGAAAGTAAATAGTATCAGTGATTGATGGCATCTGTCACTGCAAGTTGAAAATCAATGGATGCCTGCATTTTATCCATTCATTCCAACAAATTTTAAATTTGTCCTTGCCTCAGGTTAGGTTTTAAATCTCATTTGATTAGCTTCTCACAAATTTCACTTCAGTGAGTAATGGCATCAGGGATGCTTAGCTTTTTTCTGAGGACAGATACAAGCTACCGCCACATAAAGAATTTCTGTGTAAAACCACTTTTTAAGTTTGTCCAATTTCTTGTTCAGTGGCCATATGGCAATTTTCTTGAGGTAATTAGTTTCAACGATCAGATTCAATAACAAAATTAATGATATTTTCTTTTATTAGGCATTGAAGACAGACACAACTTTCTTTTTTATGTTTTGATGTCTGCAAAGCTTAAGCCAAATTTCCTATAAAACTGGGATAATAATCACCATAACTTAAACATCTGATATATATTTTTTTATCTCCACCCTCGTGTTTCAAAATTTTGTTCTACCTGTATTTTAATTATCACAGGCCAATGTTTCTCTTCTGTGCAAAGTTCTTCAAGTCTTGTCAGTCAATCACACATTGCCACTGAATACGGTATTATTATACTCCCTTTGCTGTTTTTCGTTTTCAGTAATTTGATCTAATTCCACATTGTAATTTTTCACTTAATTCTCTCTAAATAGAAAATATTAATTCCTGGGCGCCTGGGTGGCTCAGTTGTTAAGCGTCTGCCTTCGGCTCAGGGCGTGATCCCAGCGTTCTGGGATCGAGCCCCACATCAGGCTCCTCCGCTGGGAGCCTGCTTCTTCCTCTTCCACTCCCCCTGCTTGTGTTCCATCTCTTGCTGGCTGTCTCTCTCTGTCAAATAAATAAATAAATAAAATCTTTGAAAAAGAAAAGAAAAGAAAATATTAATTCCTTAAAACACTTCACAAAAAAGCCCTAAATTTTTCTCATGACAAAATTATCTGTTTCAGTTTAAATAGGTGAGTTTCATATTGAGAATTTTGTGCGTATATGTAACTCTCCCGACACACTCGCACCCCAAATACAACAAACAGACATTTTGAACAGAGTTCACAACATAATGACGTACTCAACTGTGGTATCACCTGTCCTACAATCCAAATATTTGCTAAGGGCAGCACTTCCCCTTCTGGGGGGCTTCTCTGTAAAGGCTGTCTCAATACTGGAAGCAATTCTTTACAGTTGGGTTATAAAAATCCAAAATGATACGTGAAATCACCAAATCCATGCTATAAGTTAAAATTTTATGTAAACATAAGCTAAGCATCCCTAAAGTAGTATTTCCAAATCGAATTAGTGAAATTGTAAACCGTATGGGCTAAAACAGTCTCCTTCCTCCCGTTTCTATGTCTCCAATGGGGATGTTCCTCTCTCTTCTCTGTCCTGCACTTACTTGAGTGTGTTTGTATCAGTACCTCCGAAAATCATGGATGAGGGTTCGCAGTCCCTTCTTTCTTGGATCTTATTTTTATGTCTCTACCTATTTCTGATCTTAATTCCATAGATATTAATCCATTTCCGTTACTCATTTGTGCGGGTGTTGTTTGTCTGTAAGACCTTGCATGCATCTCACTCTCTCTCTTCTCATAATTCCATGGTTTTCCCTCCAAGTTGAAGTGTCTCTAATTCTGATTTTGACTTCAACAATGTTGTGTTTAAACCTTTGCTGACCTCTACATTATTTAGCACAGTGGGGTCTAATCCCCAATTACCACTGAGCCAAGTTATCTGTTTTAACACTATGTCTAACCTCATATGAGCTCAAACAGACAGACTGCTACTGTGAGTCACACACTTCTTTAGTCAGATAAAAAAATATATATATTTCTAAGGAAAGAAAAAGCAAACGCCGTATCCTCAGCACCTGACCCTCGGACGGGAAAGGAGGCAAGTTTGGATGGGAATGTCAGTGGCTTCTTGTCCAAAGCTCAAGTTAGATTCGAAAGCAACAAGGAATTTATGATCTGTTGGTTGCTGTTACAAATAATCCTAGAAATCTCAGTGGCTGAACAAAAATAGAAAACTATTGTTTACTTATGTAGAATCAAAAGCTGGTTACTAGTTGGTGGGTGGGTTTGCTCATCTTCCTTCAAGGCCTTAGGTTAGTCTAATCTGTCTTCTGTTTTCTTTAGGACCTGGGATTCCTTGCATTCAGCCAAAGGGTGGGAAAAAAAGCAGTGGAGGAGATACACCTACTTTTATATGGCTTTGGGCATAAGATCTAAACACAAACGTCCATTCACATTCTACCTGGAAGAATGAGTCACATGACTCTAATAGATACAAAGACAGCTGAAACTATAGCCCAACGGGAACAATCAGCTCTTCAGAATTCTGCACGATGGAAAGTGAATACAAATTGGGAGTTAGATGCTGTCAGAGCTATGTTTGGAAAACTCTTTCTTCTCCCCAAATCTTTAATTTTATAGGTGTTAAAACTGGAGCCCAGGAATATAAATTATATGTCCAAAGTCACCAAGATAAGTGGTGGCAGATAGAGCTGGGAGCCACTTACACTGTCAGCCTTGCTGCATTCTGTGATGTTCCCATGATGCAAGATCTCAGTCAGGGCTTGGTTCCATCCATCATTAGTTACCCAGGAATTGTGGCTTTCACAGATGATGAGAATTGGGCTGAAAGAAAAAATACAAGTTGTAACTAGGGTACGCATATAATTTATACTTCAAACTAGGGCACTTTGAGGTTGTCATGGGCAAACTCGAAAAAAAAAAGTTTATTTAAGTTTCATTTTCCTCACAAAATTCACCTGGGAAGTTTTTGTGGCAAATACTTCAAGGTGAGAGTTGATAACATATAGGATTTTGTTTTCACTTTTCTGGTCCTAATTTAACAATTATAACACATTTCTTGAGCAGAAATTCTTTCCTGTTGACATACCCATTGATTTTTAAAAGGACTCAAAATATAATTCTAAAACTCTATAAAGAGCTTCACAGAGCAACTTCTATAAAAATAAACAACTCCATTGAATATAATTCTGAGCAAGTTGTTTCCCACATTGTGTCTGAAAATTTCAAAATGATCTATTACCACGACATGGTGGGAAGACACGATGGGAGCCAAGGGTAGAGATTGAGAAGCCACACTTTATCTTCAGCCCCCAAACCACCCCAGAATATGGAGCAGAAGAAAAAAATGGAACACAGAAAAAATATTTGATTAAACAAACATGCCTTTATGTCATCTTTCCTGGGCAAGCTTCTCCACATGCCAAGCCCTGCAACACAAAGAACGTCTCCCTCAAAGCATCTGTAAACATTTGCAATTCCCTGTGGAATGCCAACTGTAGCTAACATATGGTGCTATCAACAAAGTAGTCCAAAAGGACTGCCCACACAGACAAATTCACTTTTAGCTGTCTTGTTATTCCAGTTTAATGATGTAGTTTTGGCTAACTCCTGTGATAACTTCCAGCAGGAGAGAAAATGGAGCGACTTCAAAAACCTGTTTCAAACACATTCTTTAAGCAAATTACACCATCATCTATATCAATTTTGCCATGTGATCACCAGTTTTCATCAGATCTCAAACATAATTCCTATTTGGAGATGTTGACTCTATATGGTCAAATGTGCTGGACGAATATCATATCAAGACAGGGGGATTAATAGCCCAATGAAGAGAGAAGGAGGAATTTGAACTCCATTTGGCACGGAAAAAAACAGCAGCTTTCCTTAGGAAATGGATATTTTTGCTTATTTATATAGCTTATAACTCTGTTTATGGAATCGTTAAATTAATAATTTAGTATAAGGGGGAGCCTAGGTGACTCAGTTGATTAAGTGTCCAACTCTTGGGCACCTGGGTAGCTCAGTCGTTGAAGCATCTGCCTTTGGCTCAGGTCATGATCTTAGTGTCCTTGGATCTAACCCTACATCTGGCTCCCTGCTCAGCCAGGAGCCTGCTTCTCCCTCTCCTCCCTGTTCATGCTCTCTGTCTCTCTCAAATAAATAAATGAATAAATAAATAAATAAATCTTAAAAAAATAAATGAATAATAAATATAGTAAATTAAAAAAAAAAAAAAGCTACCAATTCGATTTTGGCTCAGGTCATGATCTCAAGGTCCCGAGATTGAACCCTGCATGAGGATCTGTGCTGGGCATGGAGCCTGCCTGGGATTCTCTCTCCCTTTCCCTCTACCTCCCCCCCCCCCAAATAAAATAATCTATTATCAGAACATAATAATTCCTATTCCTGGAATAAGGCGATGGATGCTTAACAATGTTGGACTTCACAATCTATTAAAAAAGAAAAGTGTTGTGCACATGACGTGGCACAGTGTATTGACAACAATAATAGCAAGGGCTGTGCATGGTGGGCTTACTGCACCAGACCCGGGTCTGAGTACTCCCCATGTTAGTTCACTTAATTTTTCCAACCAAAACCTTATGAGGTAGGTGAGCTTAGCATCCCCATTGTATTATTAAGGAAACTGAAGTTAAGTAAATTTCTCAAGGTGGTTTTTCATTTAGTAATAGACTAAAATAGGCACATTTGTGTGGCATACATATTATATAATATATAGCATATATGTCAGAATACACAATCATATATACATATATATCTAGTATATATATGGTGTGTATATTTCAGAATATATACATGTGTATACATATATATGTTTAGTATATCTGTTTATACACACTGTATACCATATATGTAAATATATAATTCATATGGTGTGTGTGTTTATATATATATATATGTATATATACTGATATTTATCTGCTCCAGTTCAATGAAATTGTTCCTTATAATACTAACCATAAATTCAACCCTCTGATTATTTCCTTTAACTTCTTTCTACAGACTTTTGGGCAGTCACTCTCAACTCCTTTTTTTTTTTTCATTAATTAAACTAAAGCTTGTCTTGTGGCCCCTTCAATTCTGCAGGTGCTGGAAGCCTTGTCCTGTTCACTGCCGACAGTATCTATAATAGTGCCCGCATACAACAGGCATTCAGTATTCGGTTAAAATGATTTGAATCATAGTCACTGTGGCATCCAACCAGCTCCTCCCACCCCCATTGCCTGGAATTTACCTTGCAGGGGGGAAAAAGGCATCGGTTTGAAATATCAGCGGATAAAGTTTAAATAAAATGATCCTGGCTAAATCCCTCAAATCTTTATTCTTCAGCTTTCTTATCTGTACTATAGGGGTACAACCAAACTCAGAATATTGTAAGAACCATTATGCAGTTGCACAACAACTCTGCTAGGTCTAACTTTGTGATACTCAAACTTGATTTCCACATGAATGAATGTCCTCTGTTGGAGATAATAACCCCTGAATCATTATCATGTATGGTCTTATGCTTTTAAATAAGTCAAGGTCAGTTTTTCCCTTCCAAGCCAGGAGGGCAATTAGACCTAAGTCCAGAAGGAAAGCAAAGCCATCAGACCACCATGGGCATCTGTACTGTGCCATGTGCTTTTCTTCACAGGCATCTCTGGCCAGTTGGCCCCCTGCTACCTATGCAAATGGGGAGAGTGAGAACAATGAACATAAAATTCTCCAAATGTGTGCTTCCTGAGGTCTTCATTTCTTTTTATGGAGCACACAAATCCTGTATCAGGAAGTATTATTTATTGAGCATCTATTTCTCAGATATTATACTAAACATGTATTTTCTCTAATATTCATGGCATTGCTTAAATGAATAAATCTGTTTGGTGAGCTAAACTGAGGCTTGGAGGTGAATAGATACATTAACATTCACACAGGAAGGAAGAGAGGGGCTGCAGTGCACCTGTCAGTCATGAATGACAGGGTGAATAGTTCTCCCTAAGAGGCTGGCAGAGGAGCGTTTGTTCTGAAGATAAAGAAGTTTAGGCTGCATGGACTCTCTCTTTCACACTGCCTGACAGCGTTCTGGGATGGCTCTTAGCAATGTGTTTTGATAAAATATGTGAGTATGAGATTATCTTTCTTATAATGTGCCCCTCCCTCCAAATTTTATCAGCTTCAGTGTTCACAACTCATGAATGTGTCTCTGTCCTCCAGCGCACCCATTCAATCTTTTATGCCTGCCCCTCTTGCTCTTTAATCCTGGGGTAAACGATTCTTGAAGCCTGACAAATAAAGTTAATTTTGTCTTCTCTGGGTCTGTGTCTCTCTCCATGCATGTGCACACACACATGCACACACACATGCACATACATGCATACCCTTGGTCAGGCTAGCCAAAAGACATTGAGCTTTTAGTGTATGCTGAGTAGAGTTCTACTCTCATATTATTACGCACAAAGAATTTATAATGCAGAAAGTGAGATCCAACCAATGTTGATAGACTTGGGAAGAGGGTATGCAATAATACCTAGAGTATCCAGTTAAGGTTTCTGGATATTTAGACTACTTGTGGATTATACTATTACGTGGATTATTACTATTTAGCAATACCATATATTGTACAGTCATATAATTAGGCAAAAATGGGTTAGCATACCTCAACATAATAAAGGCCATGTATGAAAAACCCACCATTAAGGGTGCAGTTGGCTCAGTTGGTGGAGCATGCAAGTCTTTCTCTTGAGGTTGTGGGTTTGAGCCCCACACTGGGTGTAGAGATTACCTAAACATAAAATCTAAAACAAAAACGAAAACAAAACAAAACAAAAAAACAAAACCACAGCTTATATCATCTTCAGTGGTGAACAATTAAGAGGTTTTATTTAATATAGTACTGAAAGTCCTAGCCACAGTAATCAGACAGCAAAAAGAAATAAAATACGCAAGGAAGAAGTCAAACTTCCAATATTCACAGATCAAACTTTCAATATTCACAGGTGACATGATACTTTATGTAGAAAACCTGAAAGACTCCACCAAAAGTTTGCTAGAACTGATACACAAATTCAATAAAGTCAAAGGCTATAAAATCCATGTACAGAAATCTATTGCATTCTCTACACCAATAATGAAGCAGCAGAAAGAGAAATTAAGGAATCAATCCCATTTATAATTGCTCCCAAGACCATAAGATACCTAGGAATAAACCTAACCTAAGAGGTGGGAAACCTGTATTCTGAAAACTATAAAATACTGATGAAAGAGATTGAAGATGACACAAAGAAATGGAAAGACATTCAATGCTTATGGATTGGAAGGACAAATATTATTAAAATGTCTATACTACCCAAAGCAATCTACACATTTAATGTAATCACCATCAAAATACCTTTTTTTTTTTTTTTTGGTATTTGGTACCAAAATACTTCTGCATTTTTTGCAGAGATAGAACAAACAACACTAAAATTTTTATGGAACCACAAAAGGCTCTGAATATCCAAAGCGATATTAAAAAGAAAAGCAAAGCTGGAGGCATCACAGTTCCAGACTTCAAGTCATATTACAAAGCTGTAGTATCAAAACATGATGGCATAAGCACAAAAATAGACTCATAGATCAATAGGACAGAAGAGAAAACCCAGAAATGAACCCACAACTATATGGTCAATTCGTCTTTACTAGAATATGCAACAGGAAAAAGACAGTGTCTTCAACAAATGGTGCTGGGAAAACTGGACAGCAACATGTAAAAGAATGAAAATGGACCACTTTCTTACACTAAACACAAAAACAAATTCAAAATAGATTAAAGACCTAAGTATGAGACATTAAAATCCTAGAAGAGAACAAAGGCAGTAACCTATTTGACATTGGCTGCAGAGGCAAGAGAAACAAAAGCAAAAGTGGACTATGGAGACTTCAACAAAATAAAAGCCTTCTGCACAGTGAAGGAAACAAAATCGAAAGGCAACCTACAGAATGGGAGAAGATATTTGTAAATGACGTATCTGATAAATAGTATCCAAAACAGATAACGAACTTGTCAAACTCAACACCCCAAAAATGAATAATCTAATTAAAAAATGAGCAAAAGACAGGATTACACGTTTTCCCAAAGAAGACATACAGATGATCAACAGATATATGAAAAGATGCTCAACATCACTTATCATGAGGGACATACAAATCAAAATTAAAATGAGATATCACCTCACACCTGTCATAAGGACCAAAATCAAAAACACAAGAAACAACATGTATTGGTGAGGATGTAGAGAAAAAGGGACTTCCTTGGACTGTTGGTGGGAATGCAAACTGATGCAGCCACTCTGGAAAACAGTATGGAGGTTCCTCGAAAAGTTAAAAATAGAACTACTCTAGATCCAACAAGTGTATGACTAGGTACTTCCTAAAGAATAAAAAAGGCTCATTCGAAGGGGTACATGTACCCTGAGGTTTACAGCAACATTATCTACAATAGCTGAATTATGGAAAGAGCCCAAAGGTCCATCAACTGATGAATGGGTAAAGAAAATATAGCATGTGTGTGCACACATGCACAAACACACACAGGAATATTACTCAGCCATAAAAAAGAATGAAATTTTGCCATTTGCAATGACGTGGATAGAGCTAGGGATATTATGCTAAGCGAAATAAGTCAGTCAGAGAAGGACACATATCATATGATTTTATTCATCTATAGAATTTAAGAAAGAAAGCAAATGAACATAGGGAAAAAGAGAGAGCCAAAACAAGAAACAAACTTTTAACTACAGAAACAAACTGATGGTTACCAGAAGGGAGGTTGGTGGGGCAATGGGTTAGGGTTAATAGGCGATGGGGATTAAGGAGTGCACTTATGATAAGCATCATGTGTTGTATGTAAGTGTTGAATAACTACATTGTGCACCTGAAATTAATATTACACTGTATGTTAACTAACTTGAATTTAAATAAAAACTTTTTTAAAGGATGTAAAAAAACAATGATTTAGGAATATAGCTGAATACTAATTTTTTTTTTACAAGGAAACAGGTTGCCTTAGCATAAAACAATTTTTCAAAATCAAATTATTTCAGTACAATTTAAAAGAATGTTTCTTGAGCTGGCTCAGTTAGTTCAGCGTCTGACTCTTGGTTTTAGCTCAGGTCATGATCTCAGGGTGCCAAGTTTGAGCCCTCTGTCAGGTTCCATGCTCAGCATGGAGTCTGTTTGTCCCTCTCCCTCTGCTCCTCTCACTGTTCTCTCTCTTTTTCAAATAAATAAATAAAATCTTAAAAAAAAAAAGAATGTTTCTTGAAACTCATTCTTTTTAACAACTACGGCACTTTTCTAGCCACAGAATTTTTAGTTTTAAAGTTTTTGTAAATTAAATGAATCTATTCTTTGAGTTGCATTATTGAATTTATTCCTTCTAGATAATATTTAACTGCGATTACTATTGATTACAATTGGTTCTCAACGTACGAGTATAATGCCGAAGAAAGAAATCTGGTTAAAGCATTGACAATCAGGCAAAAGGACATGGAGCAGAGCAGCTTGCTAGATTGGTAATTACACTCCTGCCAGAAAGAACATAATGCAGAAACCCTCCATTTTTGTATGGTGGGGCCAAATTACCTCAGTGTGGGGCACGTCAAATGTCCTCTCTATCACCACTGGTGCTAGCCCTGCCTGGAATAGGTGCCGGTTATTGACCTTTACTTCTGCTTAATATGTGCTCTCCATGAGGGAGAAAGGAGGCCATGGAGAGAACACGTAATGCCCTTAAAAAACTCCCAACAGTTTTCCTTGAGAATTTTTCACTTGTGGTGTTTAGATCTCGCAAGCCACCACACATCTGGCTCTAGTTCTGTGAATTCCCACTGCTATTCAGAGAGAATATTACAGGGAGATATTAAACCCACCATGGCTGAGCCCTCAGAGCTCGAAGGATGACAAATGAAAAGTATAGTTGAAAGAGCCATCTGTTTTCCTTACGTGACATCCAGCACAACATTTATAATGGGATTAACATTATTCCTTCCAGTCTGAGTCAGGCGGTCCCTGCTTTATCTGCAAAGGTACTCCACTTAATTCGTTTTCCCCGTGATGGATGCGTGATTGGATTTAAGACCATCATGGGGAATCCGATGTGCATGCCCAGAGTGAAAGAGCACAGTAAAGAATTATGGGTAGAATGTTACAAAAGTAATATTTTTGCTAGAGTCATTTGGACAAGAGAGAAAAAAAATAAGTGATATAAAGCTGGAAGGCCCTTGTAGCACAATCATTCCAATATGACCTATTGCTTCTGTGTATCCCTAAGAAAGGAAAGTTTGACCCTTAAATTTGGGTGGACTATGATTAAACGTGAATATTCTTCCTCTCTGACAAAGAGTAAATGATCCATTGCGCCCGTAATGACAGCATTTTCTGCTCCTCAGAATCCTGCTTCAATTAAGACAGAATTCCCATTTTCTTCGCATTGTTAAGATACAGCAATAAAACACAAAACAACATATACAGCACTTGATAACCCTTTACAAGATGAGGTTGACTCCTATACTTTGTAGTCTGCCTTGGCTACTGATTCGTTACCTTAAAATAGACATGAGTAATGTATTAAAATCTGAGACATCCTGTATTGCTTACATCTTAGCAGCCATTTACTTTGTGGAGACAGGATGATTAATAATAGTAATCAGCTTAATTTAAATGCCAGAGGATAAATATTTTAGGTCACATGTTTTGGTGCACTATTTTTGCAAATGTTGCTAGAGATAAATGAGTGTATTTTACATACACAAAGTCTATATACATTTTCTAGCACTGATATATGATTAATTTTAAATCTTTTATGACCGGAATGTGAACATTTTAAAAGCTCATTAACAAGTCCCCTGGTTTTCAGATACTTCTAGGAAAATTATTTATAGCTCTTTTTAAACCGTATTTGACAGAATGAAAATCTTATTGCCTTAAAAATAGAACAGAAGATCTAGGATTTGGGGGGCACCTGGGTGGCTCAGTTGGTTGAGCAGCTGACTCTTGGTTTGCACTGGGATAATGATCTCATGGGTTGTGGGATCGAGCACCATGTTGGGCTCCACACTCATCAGGGAGCCTGCTTGAAGATCCTATCTCTCTGCCTCTTCCCCCACCTGCATGCATGCACACATGCTCTCTCTAAGATAAATAAATCTTTAAAAAAAAGAAACCTGGGATTTTCAATACATATATTCTTGCTTTTGTTTATTAAAATGTAGATATTTTAAATATAATTAAAATATAGTAATTATTATAAAACCTCCTCTTTGGAGTCCTATTATTTTTGTGAAAATCATTTTGGAAAAGGTAATGTCTACTCTCATCTTCCAAGCTCAGCTGCAAGTCCTTCAAATTCTGTCTTTGATTTATCAGTCACCCGGTATGATCCAGATGCTTATTTCTTGGACCTTCATAGCAGAATGGGCTTGCTTGTCACTTAAGACTTTAATGATCCCATAGTTGGTTGTTTCCAGCTAACTTTTATCTTCCCTCTGTGCCTCTCCCAGTCCAGGCAACCAGGCACCATGTCTATCATGGAACCTAGATTAGATCCATCATGTAATGGTTAGCACTCTGGACTCTGAACTTGAACTAGGTACTTGTTCAGTGTGTGATGCATAAATAAATGGGCACATGGATGAGTGACCATATGTGTAAATAAATGAATGTATTTAGGAGGGGCACAGATCAGTTACTACTCCTACCTCCGTGTATTCACAATCTTGTACACATTCTAATCAAATAATAGTAATGAATTACAAAGCAGAGTAGGTTTAAGTGTTATGAGAATTTCCAAATATCCATCAACTTGAAGCATTTCATAATTCCTCTCTAAAGGAAAAAATGGTCAGGCATCTTGGCCCTTCACTGGAGGGTCTCTATGAACTCCAAATAACCTTCCTACCAGGAATTGCAACCCTTGGATTTTACCGCATTTTTGTCTTTTCTCAGTGCAGTAATGTTCTCTCTTCATTGCTTACATATACAAGTTCAAATCACTTTCTCCTTTTCAAACCACATCATATTCAGTAGGGTAAAATTCAACCCTGGTTATATGTAAACATCCTTCTGCACACCCAGACACACATCTCACAATGGCTTCCTATTTTATCTTCAAAAAAGCAAGCAATCTGGAAAGATAAATCCACATTTTTTTTTCTATCACATCTACCAACTTACCAACATAGAATGTCTTATACTCTGCCTTTTCTCCTGCTATTCTGGAAAAACTCATTTGGAGTGGAAGCCAATCCCTCTCCTGTCCCCTTGTCCTTGCCCAGAGTATCACTGTGGCAACTCTCCATTCTCTTTCCTTCATTGTTAACTTTTCCTTCTCTATTGGATTATTCCCATCAGCACAAAAACATACATTTGCAACCATACCGTTCTGGAGGCAGGAGTCCTTAGTTCTAGAGGCTGAGAGAATAATCCATTTACTTCACTGTTCAGCTTTTAGAGGCTGCTTATTTTCTTTGACTCATGGTTTCTTCCTCATATCACTCCAACCTCTGCTTCTGTCCTCACATTTTCTGCTACTGACTGATCCTCCTGTCCCCCTCTTGTAAGGGTCCTTGTGATTACACTGGGTACACCCTGATATGCATGATTATTTCTCCATCTTAAAGTCTTTCATTTAATCACACCTCAAAGTGTGTATGTGATAAAAATAACATATTGACACTCTCTGGGAATTAGGACATGGGCATTTTGGGGGAACCTCTATTCAACCTACACATCTCTCATCTAAAAAGAAAAACAAATCATCTCTTGATCCTATCTCTACAAGCATAGCCCAATCTCTGTCATCCTTAACATCAGAATTCCTTAGGAGAGTGTCACCATTTCTGTTCTTTAAGTCTCCTCTTCTTATTTTCCCTTGAACACATTTTAAACAGACTTTCATTCCTACCACTCCACAAAGCTCACGTTAAGTTTGCCACCATCAGCATTACTAAATCCTGATGTCAACCTATTGACTGGATTTAACAAAGGCAATGTCTCTTCTCTGTAGCTCCTTGGGAGTTTGCATTCTCCTGTTAATCTTCCTACCTTATTAGTTTCCTTTGAGCTTCTCTTCATCTCCTTAACTCAGTGTTTCAGGGCTCAGTCTATGGTCATCCCCTTGGTAATTTCGTCTAGACTTAGAACTTTAAATGCCCCTTATGCTCAGAGCCTATCTACCCAACCTGAAGGTCTTAATAAACTCTGGACTCTTCTTTGACGAATAGATATTCAAAAGGAATGTCCAAAAATATAACTGCCTCATCTTCCACTCCAAAAACCTCCTCCACTCAGCAGAAGTTTCAGTCTCCACTTTCTTAAATAAAAGCCTGTTCTCATTCTTGATTTCTCATTTTTTCTCACATTCCCAATGCAATCATTTACTGCATCCTGTGGTTTCTATCTTCATATAATATCTGCTATCTGGGCACTCCACCATTCCTTCCAAGGCTCCATCATCCCTTGCCTGGATTTTTGTGATAGCCTTTAAACAGGACTCCTTGCTTCCACCACTTGCCCCTTCAGTTCATTGTCAACACTGCTATTGAAAATCATCTTTAAATATAAAGTCAAAACATGACATGTATTTGATGTGGGAAACAAAAGCAAAAGAAAAATTAAATTTCTTCACTACTAACAGCCCACTGACAAATCCTTGAAACAGGTAGAGTGAACTTCCTCTGGGATCTCAGCTGCCTGATGCTTTGCTAAGGGCAAAAGTCAATCTTAATTAACAGACCACCTTCCCACACACACCCCACACCCCATCCTGTGAGTCTATTTTAACATACAAAAATGCCAAGATATATGTTAGCAATCATCCCCCAAGCATATGACCCACTAATATACATCTGAAGGGTCTTATGACTACGGTTTTATTAGACAGTAATAAATGCACCGAACATGAAACATGTTCGGTGCAAAAAGGTGGTTTTATTAAAGCACAGGGACTGGACCCATGGGCAGAAAGAGCTGCACTGGGGTCATGAAGAGGGTGGCCCATTATGTATTTTCAAGTTGGGAGGGGGTTAGGGATAGCATAAGTTTCTAAGGAGTTTTGGAAGCAAGGTTTCCAGGACTTTGAGGGGGCTAGCTCTTGTTAAGGTCATTTATTACTGTCTAATAAAACCATAGTCATAAGACCCTTCAGATATATATTAGTGGGTCATATGCTTGGGGGATGATTGCTAACATATATCTTGGGGGTGTGTAGAAATAAAGGAAGTTTTCAAAGGAAATATGATATGTTAAAGGAAACTTACAGGATCTTGAGGGGGTTAGAATGATGTTAAGCTAAGATTGCCTTTTGTCAAAATCAGCACAGTTGAGCTTCCAGAGGAAAGCTACCTGTTTCAAGGACTTGTCAATGGGGTGTAGGCAGTAAGGAAATTTACTTTTTTTCTTTTGCCTTTGTTTCCCAAATTACCAGGAGTATTTAGTGGTTGTTCAAAAAACATCTGTTGAATTGATAAAAGTTTGTTTATAAAAACAGACATATAAACAGATATGAAACAATATAGTTAGTAAAATAAATACCTTCATGAATTATTATACACTTCAAGGAAAGCATTGACTGTGACTTTGACAAGGGGATATTAAGTTGACTAAGTCTGCCACCTTCACTGTCTACCATGGACATGAAGCAAGTACTTACGTTATCAGTGATGATGGAATATGCACCAGTGGAAAGGAATGAAAAGCATACTAAGTATGTTGATAAGCAGAGTAGATGACAGAAATCAGCAGAGAGCTAAGGAGTGTTCATGCTGAAAAGATAGAGAAAAAGGGTCATTCACCAGAGTACTTTTGGCATAGGATTCAGTATCAGGGAAAATACTGATAAGAAATTTTGAGTAGGATATTTTGGTTATACCATAAGTATAAGACAATAGTAAGAATGGAAAAGGTTGAAAACAAAACTTAGGACCAGAACATAGAGTGTAAACATAAATCAGTGGGTCATAGGAAAAAACATTAAAGAATACTAATAGTTTCAATAATTCATATAGTTCACAACATGTTAAAAATGGAATTTTATTAATCCTCATAAAGACACATAAAATTAGTAGAGTCTTTTGCTCAAGGTCAATAGCTAATTTGTTCTTTGCTGAAGACCAGGCATTTCCAGGAATACTGACTCTCATTAGCAAAGAGAATCATGGTAGCAGGTTTTGCTGGTTAGTACCCTATTTACAATGGTGCTTTAGAAAGATTAGTTTAATGTGACAGGACAAGGGCAAAGGACAAGTGGCAGAGATACAAATCAAGATGTAATATTGTTTAGCTGAGTTCTTACCTTGAAAAGAAGGTGATTGCAGAAATGTGGTAGATCGAAAAGAAAAAAATAAACATCCATTCAGTTGAAAGGAAATTAATTAATTTAATTAATTAATTTAAAAATAAAGATATTTTCAGTCTCTACATATTCCAGAGAGAATGTTCTTTGGAAAGGTTCTGTGTCACTATAAATTTAATTCAGATCAATACAAATTAAGGTATCATCTTTCCAGAGTATGGTGTAATTTACACATGTGTCCAGACCATGACTACTTTTAGTCCTAAGCTTACAAACTTTAGTTATCTTTGATGCATTTCTTTCAACTTCCTATAAATCTTATCATCCCGTTTCATCTATCAGTTCTTAAAAAAGTATTCATTAGTATGTATTTCCTTAATCCAAATTATATTTAGAAAAAAAACCACTCATTTGCTTACTATTGTTATTCCTAATTTAAATTTGAAAACTGAAACTCTAGAAGAATAAATGACTTATATAAGAAAACACTGATACTGTATATCAGAAAATGTATTTTCTGATTTCAAATCTGTGTTTTTTTGTACCAAACCACTGTATTTCCAGTGATACCTAAACTTCATAGAGTGTCTCTTCCAACTTTATACAAATTCCAGCCTTCCCACAACTTCCACTTTACCCCATCAACTTTATGTGTCAGAATTTATATATCACGATGATGCTTTTGATCCATCAACATAAAATATTTACCTTGAATTGTTTATTTGATTCTTATAAAGAGCAGGTGAACTAACTAGGGATGCCACCTATAACAGGATGACAAAAATGAGATTTAGTTTTATAGCAGAGGAAAAATAATCTTTCCTCTATCTTTTTAGGTTATCTCCTTAGACCCCCTGCAATGAAACAGAATAACACATTTAATTACGTATATTTGTACAGAGCCCAAGAAAGATATAAGACTCAAGAAGCTTTTCCACCTTTTGGACAAAGAAATAATTTATGAAAAAAGAAAAAGGGGTTTGAGTTAGGTATAATAAAATGGTGAAGAAGTAATAAGTTCTGCTTACACAGCCTTCCTGACCCTAAATTCCCTGTTCTGGTGTTAAGGATGCCATCTTCCCTCCTAGTACAGGGAAGGTAACTTTCACAGGGGATATTTATCTCCTGCTTTCAGGAGGACATGGGAGGGACAGAGTGTCCTTCTTGTACCAGCTATTTCTCCAGTACCTTTATGCCAAAGTGGCATGTTGTGGGGTGACATATTCTGAACCTCTACACTTTAAATATTTAAATACTCCTATGTATCAGAGGAAATAATTTTATCATCTGTTGCTTAGATGCAACCTCTAGAAGGGGAGAATGAGCCAGGTTTCATTCAGCTCAACATAAGATGCTTTTTCTAATCATCTTTCTGTAGAGATAAGTCAGCCTCAACAAGGAGAGAGTCCGCATTAACACAAACCGAAAGCAACAACAGTGACCATAAGAGCCATCACCTCCTGTCCCTTCCTGACACACACAGAACGAGGTTGGTTATGATGCTGATGGTGAGCTGAGTATTTTTGACCATAAGACAAACTACTGCCCCATAAAGGACATTGCAAATCTAATTCTCAAGGAGCTGGATTTTCTGTCTTTATAATCTCAGCTGTTTAGAAGAGATGAACACTGTCTGACAGGTCTTCCAGATAAGCAGGTTTGATGGAGCTGATTTACCCTACCTATATAGATGACCCATTTACTTCTGCAATACACATCTCAAGGACCGGGTGCAGGTTACTGCAGCCCAGAAAGAAGAAGTTACCAGAGCATGTGAATATTTATATCATTGCCTTATTAGTCAGAAGTAATTGTCATAACCTGTAAACTAATACATAAATAAGAACATCTACCAAAATGGGATGTTTTTTAACATGCTGTGCTTCTGGCTGCACCTTGTCTCTCAGCTACGATTATAATATGAATGCATTTAAGTGATGGATAGTGTAATCAGTTTTTGCATTTGTTGGAAATGTGAATTTTGCATCTCTAGCAGTATTTTATTTTAATAGAATCATGTCATTGTTGGGAAAGTACATAAAGTTTGCTCCTCTTTTATGATTTAAGAGGAAGTTGTTTTCTAAAACTCAGACATTATAGTGCATCTGCTGTAATTACAGTTCTACAATTACAGTTTAATAAGCTGTGAAATACCTACAGGTACTCCACATGGTAATTTCTGTGACAGCACAGACAGTGGGTAAGCCTGTCACATGTACTTAGAGGATCTCAACCTGCAGCAAATGTTTTGAGGGTTCACATTTACAATGGTTGAATGCACACATATCTCATTCATTTAAAAATATTTAAAACTCGATTAACACCTGGCCAACTGAATTTACGCCTTTTAGACAAATAAGAATCAGGATAGTCCTCGTTTTTGAGTTCCCCGAAGCTCCCTCATCTCATGGTGTTTGAGCTCCAAAGCAAAAATCTCTTTTCTTTACATTTTCAAAGGAAGAAAATCACTTTGCAGCCTGATAGACCTGAAATTTATTCTGACTTCACCACTTGAATAAATGCATTTGGGCAAGAAACTTGAAATCCTAAAAGTCTCAGTTTCCTTTCCTGTGAAATGATTATGACATTCATATTATGGGAGTATGTAAGAATAAATGAGTTAAGATATATAAACCGGTTGACAAAGCATAGCAAAGCCCTAACTTCTCCCCATTATTTTTACTTTAAATGATGCCACAGAACACCTGCATACAGTTTTCTGTATGTCCATGCCTTTTTCCAACCTTTTGATTATCATGTTACCTTACTTATGTATAATGATATCATCTATATGAACCTGTGCAGTTTTTGAAAAGATGGCAATGCCAGCCATTACATAGGTATACTTTTAGCTATTCTATAAATACCACCTACAAGATTACTTTCCAGTCAGCCACCATATAGATATAATAACTACTGTGTATCTGAAACAGTTTACTTTCACTGGCTTCCTAATTTTCACTGCTGACCATGTGGAATGCCAGAGTAATGGTTCAGAAACCCATGTTGTCATAACTTTCTAGATCTCTGTCAGTTAGAGAAAGTACCTGAGAAAAAGTATAGGACCCACTGATTAAATGTTTATGAATAGGATTGTTTTCATGCTTTCCCCACTTATCTACCAGTTATGATGGCTTCTGTATATTATCCATCTGCTCTCCATAGTAGAATATTTCCAGAGATGATACCCACTGAAACAAGTGCTTGAGCAAAGTCCATAGCATTAAATATTACTGATTTGTCTGTCCAGCGAAATTAAAGTTCCACAGATGCAAATATCTGCTTGCCTCAGTCAAAAGACCTGACACTGAATCTCAAAGGAAAGCCAAAATACCCCATCCTAATTATTTGAGAAATAAAGAACTTACATTTAGAGAATGCCAATATTCCTTCCATGGTGCACATGCTTCTGTATCTTTGTACACTTTTTACTTATGTGTCAGGGGTGAGGGCATAGAAAACATGGATTAAAAAAATACACACACACACACACACACACACACAGGGATTTACTGGATGGGACAGGGTAGAGAAGTAGATGGATCTCAGTCTTAGCTCCCCAAGTTCATTTGGATCACTTACAAAGTTCTCTAGCCATTGGGACATCATCAACATGCCTTTGTCATATTTTCTCTTACCCTAATAGCTATTTACTCTTTGGAAGTTGAGATTGTGTTTTTGTCTGTTTGTTTTAAATTTAGAAATTGAAATTGAAATATAGTATTCAGGTAATGCACTCCAGGGAACTAAGATCAATGTCCTATTTATGGCCATTTCAACTCATTGTAAATGATGTGAATCTGTACACATTCTCCTTAAGCTAAAATTGAGACTCCTCTGATAGAAATGTTATCTGAATTTCTCTATTTTTCTATTTCAATTCCCTAGGGAAAAAAAAATTAAAACAAAACAAAACAAAAAGCAAAAAAACCCTCAAATACTCAAAAAACTACTAGAATACTATTTTCCTAATTCTGCATAGCCTGTGAGTGAAATGGACGTGAAATGAAATTACTAAGATAAGTTTGTCATAAGTGATATGCATGCATAGATACACTGGCTCTCTCTGGGTGAGTACTGAAAACATAGCACGTACATTGGGGAGTATATATCCAGCTGACCCATTTTATTATCCAATGGATTACAAGGAAACACTACTTTAAAGATATTTGGCATTTTAATTTCACAGGGTTACCATAAGTACTAGACATGGTTATAGTTGATAAATGCCATGTTTGGACTCTGATCCAGAATTTAAATTTTCACAAGTGGTACGGTATTAGTTTGTGAGCCCTGTCATACAGAATACCACAGACTGGATGGATTAAACAACAGACGTTTATTTCTCACAATTGCAAAGAATGGAAGTCCAAGATCAAGGTGGCAACAGGGTTGATTTCTTCTGATTGGCTCTTGGCTTATTGATGGCTGTCTTCTCCCTGTGTCTTTGTAAGTGAATTAACATGATTTTGCTCCTTGATGAGTTACAGGTGGAGACAACACCAGTTGTGAGATAAGGAGGTCAGGGACTTACTTGCAAAGCCATGAGTCCTTAAGTAGGGGTGAATGGGTTTCTTTTATTTTGGGTTAGCATGAATATTTAGAAATGGGAGTTTGTCATCACAGGCAAAGATGGGCACAAGGTTTCAGAGGTCCTTGGAAAAGGTGCCTGTAAGGCATTGTATGTTATGGCAATGAAGCTTATGCTTCTGGCAGGGTGAGATTTTAACACTATAATGAAGGCAAGGAGAAGGAACTGGGGCATGCTCAGAGAGCTGGTATAAACTGGAGGGTATCTTGGGCTCTTTACTTCAAAAAAGGAATTCAGGGCCTTGCTTACTTTTGAAGCAAGCCCTTGGAATTTTACTGCTGATTTATTGTCTGTGATATGGTTAGGCTATTTCCTAGCTTGGTTAAGACTGTTAGTTTCTGCATTCCCTATGTTCCCTTAAAACCTTAACTACTGAGGTTTTTGCATTTCTTTGTCATTCTGACACCTCTTAGGAAGTCTTTCGAGAATGTGCTCAGGCAAGTGCAGCCTGTAAGGCAAATCACAGAAAAGAGCTGGGGACCTAAAATGACTTCTTTTTCTAGGGTCCCCTAACTCTTTCTGCTTACTTACGTCTTCCAATGGTCTTTCTACTGTGTGTCTGTGTCCTAATCTCTTCTTATAAGGACACTGATCATACTGGACTCATCCTCATGACCTCATTTTAACTGGATTACCTTTACAAAGACCCCATCTCCAAACTCAGTCACTTTCAGAGGTACTTAAGGTTAGAATTTTAACATATGAATTCTGGGTATGCAATTCAGTGTATAAGACTTAAAAATACACAAAATTAAAATAATCAAATAACCATTATATATCAAGTCCTCTCTTGTGATTGATAGGATTCTTTGTATTACTTCTTCCTTCGTCATTTGACTCAATCCAAAGTCTCTGTTGCTCTGCTCCTTGCCTCCTCTGTGCTTCTGCAGGTTTACTGCCCCGAGGGTCAGATCTCTTGACCTTGTTCTAGTACTTTCCATTCTGAATCTTTGGGGGTTGCTCTCATGAGCATCTCTGCCTTCTCCATATGTCTGAACAGACATTGATAATGACTGGATACTTCCTACACATCCTGAGATCAACCTCCACAAATTTGTCCATAATGTCACAGAAAACAGTGAGACAAGAAGAGTGAGTCAAGGTAATATAAGATCTTCACCCAGGGTTGATCTCTGCAACCAGCCTCTTCGTGTGTGTTCTCACATTTGTGCCTTCCTAGTAGTAGCTGAATCTGTAAAGCATGCTTAAAAAAAAATGTGTGGGCTGCTAAAACCCTTGGAATTTCCTGAGCCATAAGAACAATCTAAACATTTTTTGTTATGATACTTGGTGTTTTTGTGCTCAGTTCCTGAAATCACTTAAGAACCATCAATATGAAATGGGTGTCTTGTTATTCCTAGCACAAACTCCTTTCCATCACACATAAGTTTATATTAATGAAGTGATTCTGGGAAAGCCCTCTGGAAGACGGGCTGTTTGTCAGGGGAACATGCAGGCCATTAGGGGTTCTGGAACTTCTAGTCCCACCCCTACCTCCAGGGAGGGGAGAGGGGCTGGTGATTGGGTTCAACCACCATTGACAGACATCAGTGATTTAATCAATTGTTTTTATGTAATGAAACCTCCACAAAAACCCAAAAGGATAGATTTTGGAGGTAGAAATAGAGGAAGAAGGGGTTGCCCAGAGAGAACATGGATGTTCCACGCCCCTCCTGCATACCTTGATTTACGCATCCCTTCCATTTGGTCGTTCTTGAGTTCTATCCTTTATAATAAACTCATAACCTAATTGCTAAGTTGTTTTCTTGAGTTCTGTGAGCCACACCAGCAAATTAATAAAACCCAAAGAGGGTGTTATGGGAACCTCCCACGTACTGTTGGTCAGAAGCACAGGTGACAACCTGGACTTGCGATTGACATTTGAAGTGGGAGGAGGGGCAGTCTGGCAGGACTGAGCACTTAACCTGAGGCATCTTACTCTATTTCCAGGTAGATGGTATCAGAATTGAGTTAATTGCTTGGTAGTGTTGGAGAAAACACAAACTGAGGCAATCATCCTAATTGTTCTGATGTAAGATGACCTAGCATTTGTGAGTCAATCCAGTTGCTTCTTCCAGACAGTTAGAAATTGAACAAATAGTGTTATCAACTCTATTTCCCAAACACATTGTATATATTTAAATTTTAAATATTTTATTCATAAAAGGTACTGTTATCTCTTAGGTAATGCAAACTGATTTTTTTATCACATAGAACAGTGGTTTATTTTTCAAAATGTGACTGAAGATGTAATTTAAATTTACAATTTACATATGTAGCTGCCATTTCTAGTCAAGCATATACCAAAACGCTATTTATCTTTTTTTGTGTTGCTGTTTTATCAAAGCACTAAATAAGAGAGGGCAGCAATTCCTGGGAATATTGAGTTCTTATCATTTGAAATCACAGCTCTCTGTGCTTGGAAGAGGTCCGCCTAAGATTTCTTCCACATGTGCTCTAAAATCACAGATAATATCTGCACAATCTACATTTTCTTTTGCGGAATTGTGTAAAACGTCAGGACATGAGAGACTCCGTTTTGGGAAAAGCTCCATTTTCTCTCTAGAACAAGTGACTCATGAATTCTTGAACTGGGCAAAATGACCCCTGGACTGGGTTAGAAGCAGCAAGTGTTTTACAAGTAGTTCTCCATAAAGTCAATAGGACTACCGCATCTTGACCATACAACTGTTGGGGTGAACTTTTTGAAGATAGAACAGTTCACTAATACATACCAGGAACAGATTCATTTGTTAACACCAATCAATCACTATATAACCCAAAGCAGCTCAGTCTGATAGTACCAAAATGATATTTTCTTATTTTTTATCCACCTCATATAGTTGACCCCTCTTCTTTCTCATAAAATTTCCGTGCTTCCATCACACAGGTGGGACTGTTACTGGTTACTGTTGAATCTGTGCTCCCCAAATTGTGACTCTTCAATACCAATAAACATTTGTTTGTCCTGGATGGTAGCTCTTTATCTTCATGTTGCCACCTTTGGATGGATTGATCAAAGTCTGGCTCAAATTCTGCCCTTTTTGGAAGACTTGAACTTAACTTCAGAACACAATATTCCCACTATCATTTGATTTCTATTACACATATTACTGACACATCTCAGTGTAATGTTCTTAGCCATTATTATTCTCTGAATGATTAATGTGTTGTCATCCTATTTTCTTCAAAGTAAAGCAGGAACTTTGTCACCTTTATACAACCCAGACTCCACACTAAGTCCATGAAAGTTGTTCCATAAATACCTGTTCATTGCCTGATTAGATCATATGATTTTACTAAAGCTACTTTGCCTTGTAATTATGCTGTATTTATTCCGTTACGAAAATCAGTTCTAATTTTCTAATTGAGCAGTAGAGAGATATCGCCTAAAAAGTGATCCAGGAACAAACTGGAATATGAGGTGATGCAGATGGGGCATAAAAACTGCCTTTGAGCAGCACTCAATCAAGTAATCTGCAGATGGTTGACCAAAAGATGATGGAGTTATTAAAATTGTTTTTTGCAGAAAGGCGAGTTTTATATTACAAAGACCTCACAGTTCTCTGCCAGTCATTGAGAAGGGATTTATGTGTTTAATACCTGGTAAATTTGATGAACACTATGGCATCTGTGTTTGAAGTGTGAGGATTTATCACATTGTGTATATGTATTCATATTTAGATTATTTTAAATTTGTAATGTACTAGTGACTCCACATATTAGCCATTTAGCCTTAAGTAGCATGTAATTAATTAATCTGGGTGAGACAGAGCAGGAACTGGACTGGGGTCCCCTCAAACCCAATAGCCAAACCCAGAGCTCCTGGATAGCTACATCCCTTGAGTGGCATATCTTCTAGGAAAGCTAAAACTTGATGCCCTTGAATAGTACATCTTGCAGAAATGTAAGGGAGGATGACCACTAAAAAGAGGAACTAGGAAAACTGGTGAAGACTGGACCAAATTAGGCTACACTAAGATGGATTTCAAAGTTGAACTTTCACCAACTCCTCCCTTTCCTAAAAATCATGCCCAGGTTGGGGGTGGGGGAGATTGAACATGCTAAGGAGACATGCAATGTACACAGAAGCATGTTCTGTCCACTGTGCCTGCACACCCAACCTCCTATACTCCCTGCCCCAACATGTTTAGGTCTCGCCCCTTTCCCACCTCAGCCCCTTTAAATCCTTTCAACCTTTGTTCTGAGAGTCAGCCTGAAGGAAGCTTTCCCTTTATGCTGTCTCCCTTGTGCTGGCACATAAGACCTAATAAAAGCCTCACCTGGAATTCCTGTTTGGCCTCCAGTAAATTTCTATTGCTTGGAAAGCCAAATGACGCAAGTCAGTAACATTGGGATTTGATAACTTTAAATATTTTGTAAATTGACCCTCATCTGAACACCTATGGGATTAATGAATTCAATCCCCTTCCTGGAAATGTCAGGAAAACATAAACAGGACTGAAAGAACAACAGAATGGCCCCATAATCTAGATAAAGATCATGGTGCTAAGGAAACTTGTACTGCTATTTAACCCCTTGAAAACAAGTGAAACTGAAGAAATCTTATTCTAGATTGTCTTTCCACTGAAAGTTTTGGAAGTATACTAAACCAATGTGAATTTAGGGAAGTAAGTATTCAAATAAATTTTGAATGATATGTTTAATATGTCTACCTAATAACTTTAATATTATTGATGACATAAACACGATTAATTCATATGAGTCATGAACCATTGCATGTCAAATACATAAAAATATTTATTTCATGGGGGGCCTGGGTGGCACAGCGGTTAAGCCTCTGCCTTCGGCTCAGGGCGTGATCCCGGCATTGTGGGATCGAGCCCCACATCAGGCTCCTTCCGCTATGAGCCTGCTTCTTCCTCTCCCACTCCCCCTGCTTGTGTTCCCTCTCTCTCTGGCTGTCTCTATCTCTGTCAAATAAATAAATAAAATCTTAAAAAAAAATCTATTTCATAAGAAATGCAATGAAAATTTAATCAAAACACAATAACAAAGACAGAATTGATAATTTTCTTTGTTTTTTGTCTGATTTAGTCAACAGATAATAATAAATAGCAATAAAGAAAATCCAAATCAATAATATGGTTGATTTCTATAAAATATGAAAGCGTAAAAGTGCTAGAAGATGGGTGGTAGGGAAGGCACATATTGTATGGTGCACTGGGTGTTATACGCAACTAATGAATCATCGAACCTTGCATCAGAAACCAGGGATGTACTGTATGGTGACTAACATAATATAATAAAAAAATATTTAAAAATAAATAAATAAATAAAAGTGCTGGAAGAAAATATTTATATAGCAAATTTATGTGCAGCCTTGGGAAGAGACAGACATTATGTTGAATATTAAAAGAAGAAGATTTGCAGAAAAAAAAAAGATTTGAGTCCATGAGATTTATAAAATTTTGCATTATGATAAACAAGAACGAATAAATTAAAAAACACACTAAGAAAGATACGGATAATAGGTAAGAGAGATAAAGGGTGAATGAAGTTAATATCTATGGAGTTGCTGACAATCAGAGGAAAAATATTCTAAGAGAGTTTGAGGAAAGATCATGAATAGATAATTGGCAAAATAAATGAGTAGAGTAAATAGACATAAAAAAGTATGTTCAAAAATCCTGGTACTGAAAACATGGGTTAGGTCAGAGAGTGCCCCCCAGAAACAACTGGAAAGAGGCCCCATGATCCACCTCTGGAAGAACTATCTTATGGCTTCATTGACCTCTGTGGTATCACCTGAGATTGTAGTAAGATTCATCTTAATGATAAATATGAGACACTTTATCTACTTGAAAATGTCTTGGAACAGCAGGGCTTAGAAAAACAGCAATAAATGGTTTCATAAGATAAATTTCCCGATTCATTTTGTCGTGAAATAACTCCCTGCATTTGGTAATTCAGGAAGCACATCGGTATATTAATGTTAGTCTAATATATTTCTGTAGTTGAAAAACCCATTAACGTGGTCTCCCAGACTCACTGGGGACTCCTGACTGGCCTTGCTCGTAGGGACATGGAGTGGAATGAAGAGGAGATGTGTAGACACAAGTCTGGACAGAGCTCTCCTGGTCGCTGCAAACAAGGAGGGCCTTATTGTCTTCCGTTGGTCATTGTTCACTTATTGTGGGTTGTCTGGTGAGGGTGGAAAACTTCCTCACACACTATTGCCTCCAACACATAGGAGTCTCTAGCACTCCGGTAACTCTTATGCAATTAAGAAGAGAGTCCTGTTTAGTGGTGCTTTTGTTCACTAGTGTTTACAGGCAAGATCCTGTTGCTGAGGAAATGGAAGTTTACCTCAGCTACTGATTTGTCAGGCAAAGAACTGACCTCCTTTCCCATTCAATAGTCATGGATTTTTATGAAGACATACAAACCATCTTACCAGTTGTGGAGTTCAAAAGCTTCATTTCCACTCCTTATTGCTTATTAATTATCAGAAAACTAGGTAACAGATTGCTATTTTTTACTTTGTACATTGAGTATCTGTGTGTGTGTGCATACGTACATGTGTATTCCGAACTTTAGACAGTCACAAAGATTCTTTGCTTCACCAAATTTTAGTCAGGCCCCTGAACCTTCTCCTGGGCCCCTCTTAGCACTTCACTGTAAAATCCAGTTTTAGCAAAAACCCTGTACCCTTGACACTTGATAACCCAGGGTATCTGATCAGGTTCCTCATCCTCCACCTGCCCTCCAGGTGATGTCTGATCTTCCTGGCTTGTCTTTGACAAGAATCCCCCCACCCTCTGATATTTCCTCTAGTGATTTTTTTAAAAAGATTTATTTATTTATTTATTTATTTGAGAGAGAGAGAGAACGCACAGCGGGGAGAAGCAGGAGAGGGACAGAATCTTAAGTAGACTTTATGCTGACCATGAGGCCCAGGGTGGGTCTCCATCCCTCCACCCCAAATCACGGCCCAACCTGAAACCACAAATCCATCGGTTAACCTGCTGAGCCACCCAGGCACCCCTCCCCCGTTAGTGATTTCTATTTATTGACTCCGTGGTTCTAAATTCCCACTCGTCTACACTTTTTTCAGAATTGAGCCTGGTTTAATATTGATGTCTATTCTCCCTAACTGCAATAGTCCTGGATACAACCTGTTTTGATCACTTTACTATCCAACTCTGTTTGTTTGTTTTTTTTTTCCTTTGAGAACTTGGATACACCTCAACAAACATTGTTTTTACCAAAATAACTCTTTTGGATGCTGATGATTTATAATTTAATGTTTACAAAGTTAACCAGAAAGGTTTTTGAAAAAGCAGGCCAAATCCAGGATTAGCTCAAGAATGTATTTTACTGTTTACTTGAACGAAAAAAAAAATGCTTAACTGTGGTTTTATAGGCTTAAAGAATTACTTTAAAACATGTGTTGTAAAACATCTCTTTATCCCACTGCTTTGAAATACACTCTCAGAACAATCTCATGTAACCTACAAAAACTTTCTATAAGTGTGCTGAATGTTGAAAACACATGCTTATTTAATGTTACCTTGAAAGAGGAACAAAATAAAACGCAAAATCTGAAACTGAGTACATCTTTTTTTTCACTTTTTTACTGTGACATTTAAAGTGCATTTTTAGAAGAGACTATAGTTACTATATCATGTTGTATTTATATATATATTTTATTTAGACACACATTCATATGCTATATATAACCATATATAATCATTACTACATATGGAGTATAAAACATAAATTAGATTATTTGATCTTAATTTAAGAAAGTAATTTGTAACGTTAATTGACTTATATAACATTATTTTTTTAAATTTCTGTTTTATCCACTCAAAGTACAAAAGAACACATTCAATCATTAATCTGCAAAATTTCTGACTGTCACTGAAAAATTGCTTGGAATGGATTTTATAAATTTTGATCTGATAAAAATGAATAATGTCTATTTTTTATTAAATAATCCTAGTGAATTATTTGATCATAGTTTTAGACATGATATCTTTCTATATATATTAAAATTATAAGTACTTTTAGAAGACTGTCTTGGAAAATTGTAAGTCTATGGGTCATACATGAAAACTCAACCTATACAAAAGGAGCTCAAAAAGTGGATTTTATAGGGGCGCCTGGGTGGCGCAGCGGTTAAGCGTCTGCCTTCGGCTCAGGGCGTGATCCCGGCATTATGGGATCGAGCCCCACATCAGGCTCCTCCGCTATGAGCCTGCTTCTTCCTCTCCCACTCCCCCTGATTGTGTTCCCTCTCTCGCTGGCTGTCTCTATCTCTGTCGAATAAATAAATAAAATCTTTAAAAAAGAGTGGATTTTATAAATCACTTCAGCAAAACCTAAAGTTATTCTCACTGAATATTATATAAACTATGTTTTTAGAACAAAATGTTGGGTGAATAATCACTATCTTGGCCACATTAAAACATATTTCGCTATGAGGTTAAGGTAGACTCAGGGAAAAATAAGCATCAGATAATTGTTTTGGTTACTCATATTTTGAAATCCCTAAGCTACCTCATAGCTATTATATTTTAAGAACTCCAATTTGAAATATTTGGATATTTTGTTTTCAGTTGAAAGAATATAAATGGCAAATCCTTGATTAAATTGAGCTTATTTTCTTTCATTTACTTAACTTAAGGGTTTAAGCGTGTTCAATTTATTTTGTTGTATTTTTAAAAAGTACTGATGGAACATTTAGTATCCTTAAAGGGATGATTATCTTTAATTTCTTAATCTGTTCTATTTTCTCTCACAAAAATGTTTAACTCACAAGTGCTATGCAAGTTCTCTTTCCATATTTAGTTGAATGGCATTTTATCAATTTATAACTGGTATGTTGGACATGACTAACTCACTGTCCAATTGAAGTGCAACTTCCTCTGTCTTGCTCACTCACTCACTGTCACTTTAAATTATATTTAGTGAGGGTATTCTTTCCCTGCCTCTGGAAACTTTCTAGCAGATCCCATTAATTTTTGGTCAATTTCGCTAATAGACATCATTGGTCACTTTTACCTCAATTAACAAAGCTGTCTATCGTCCTGTGATTCATAAGACTTTAAGCCTATCTTATGATTCAATTTCACCCTCACCAGCAAACCAGATAGAGGAGGCTAAGCCCTCTGCTCTCTATTGTCCCCAGTATCTTCTCTGTAACTACTCCCACTTCAGGGTCAAAGTTGGCAGAATGAGCAAAATGAGGGGATCACCGTTCTCATCAGATTGAATGTCAGGTGGTTGTAGTTTCAGCAAAAATAGAGTAGCTCCATTCCTCCCAGGTCCTTCTTCTTAGAACTAAATATGCCTGGATATAGCACAACAAACAAGCATACAAAGACTCTGAAAAGTGGGAAGAAGGAGGACTTTCCAGGGAATTACAGGAAATGAGAGTGACACCATGATGAGGCTTCTGAGCTTCTTATTATATCCTGGATAGGACACTGTAGAAGCCTTCAACCAGGTATCTCCAATAAGCAAGACCAAAAAAGCTCCAAGAAAAGCCTATTGTCCCTAACCATGGGACCAGAGAAAGGAGAATGAATAGAACAAAAGCTTTCCAGAATTACCCTCCCTATTCTTGTCAAATATTAATGGAATAAATGGCAGTTCCTTCTGATCCTATCCACTCTCCATGATTCCAGTGAGATTGAGTGCAGAGCTGATCTTCCATCCTGCCACCCCATTCCATAAAAGCAAGAAGCAATGTTCCAAGACCCTTGCACAGTGGTGTCAATTGACCAAGTAGGAAAGTGGTCCCCATCTTTTTCGATATAGAGGAATCAGGCAATGGCACTCTGATTTCCCAGCCATGGCAATGCCAACAGGCAGAGTGAGGACATGCTTAGCAAAAGCAGGCAGTCCTCCAATTATTCTGTCAATGTAGTGTTGGCTGCTTCCACACCCACCTGGTAACCACAAGTCTGAACATGGCCTTTTAACATTTGTCTTTGCCCTCACCCACAGTGGTAGTGTGGCATAGTAGGGAGCTGAACCTCTACTCCAACCTTGCAACAGGGAGACTGAACATGGTGGTACAAAGACTACTGGCTAGTCATCACTGTTTCCCACGCTGTTCCCATGTAGCTTAGACCCAGAGGAGAGCTGAGGCTCCGCCCTCATATGGCGTCAATGAGGCAGAATAAGATGGTGGGAGGCAAAGCTAGCTGACATTCTGTTCCCTCCTTCCTCCTATGTTGTTCTCAGGGACCCGCAAGGGGCTGAACTCCCACCCCCACCCTGCAGCAACAACGCAATGCTAGTAAGCCTTTCTTTGGTGTAGGCAAAGACCAGAGGGAAACTGAGCTTAGATCTCAATTCAAAGTCAGTGAGGCAGTATGTGTAGGTGACCTACTTTAAAGGTGTCATTGTGGATGAGAAAGAAACTAAACGTCCACTCCACCTACTTGCAATGAAGCAATATGAGTTAGCTCTCCACTTTAAGTAGAGTGTTGTAAGCAAAAACTGGCAAGAATGAATTTCAAAGCATATACCACAAAAAAGATCTGTTTAAAAAGAAAGGAATTTAAATAGGCTCCTGAGACTCATAGTATTATATTTAAAATAACCTGGATACAATGAAAAGGTCAGCCATAAATAATTGTATCCTACTACCCATAACTTGAATGAAATGAAACAACCAACAAACATCAACATCAAGATTAATCAGATGCTGGAGTCATTGCACAAGGATTTTAAAACATAAAAATGCTTCAGTAAGAAATGACAAGTTCTTTTGAAATAATAATAATAATAATAAAAGAAAACTCCAGCAAATTTGAAATTAAACCAAAGAAACAAATGGAAACTTAAAACTGAAAAATAAAATCACTACAATAGAAAACTACCTGGATGGCTGTAGCCATGGTACAGTGGGAGAAACAGAGCATAGAATTGTGAACTTGAAGGTTGGCAAGAAAATTCACCCCATATAAATAGGACGTAAAGTAGATTTAAAACACGAACAGAATTTGAGACTTTGCAATAATTAACCAAAGAATTAACATTTGTATTATGGAAGTGCAAGGACATGAGGAAAGAGGAAGGAGGATTCAAAAGGGGGTTCTTAGAAATTATGGTTGAGAACTTCCCAAAGTAGGAAAAATGCCTGAGCCTATAGACCCTAGAGGCTGAATGAATTCAAATAGGATAAACTCCAAAAATTCACACCAATATACAACATAATTGAACTTCTGAAGAAATTAAAAAAAAAAAAAAAAGAGAGAGAGAGAGAGAAGTCCTGAAAATAGCCAGAGAAAAACAGTAATTGAAAGAATGGCAGATTTTGTATCTGAAACAATGGGGGCAGAGGGAAATGTCACAATATTTTGCAAGAGAGCTGGAGTGGCTATAGTGCTATCACACAAAATGGACTTAAGCCCACTTTCATAATGGACAGACATGGAGACAGAATGTTGGTGAGGAAGCAGAAGACTTGAATCACATTATACACTAACAGACTGTATGACTGTGTGTGGGACACTCAATCCAAGGACAGCAGAGTATGTGCTCTTTTCACATGCACATTAACTGCCCTTCTAGATTGGCCTTTGCCAGGATGCAGAAAAAGTCTAAATGGATTTAAAAGGATTTACATCATAAAAAATATACTCTCTGACCATAATTGAATGCAATTACAAATAAATAGCAAGGGGAGTTCATGAATATGTAGATTAAATAACACTATTTAAAAATCAAATGGGTCAATGAAGTCACAACAGAAATTACAAAACATTTTGAAGTAAATGAACATAAAAGTACAGCATACCAAGCCTTATGGGATGCAAAGAAAGCAAGGCTTAAGGGAAAATTTTGGACTGTAAATACTAATATTAAGAAGGAAGGAAGATCTCTGATAAATTACTTAAATTTCCCCCTTGAGACACTGTAAAAGTAAGATCAAAATAAACAGAAAACATGCAAAAGAAGGAAATAACAAATATTAGATTAGAATGGAAACTAATAGAAAGAAAATAGTAAAAAATAAATAGAAGAAATCAACAAAACTAAAAATTGGGTCTTTAAAAAAATCCACAAAATGAACAGACCTTTAGCTAAGACAGACCAAGAAAAAAAACATGAAAACTCAATATACTAAAATCATGAATGAAAGACAGTTTTTTTATACCAATCACACAATGCAAAAATGGTTATAAGAACATGGTGTGAGAAAATATATACCGACAATATAAATAATCAACAAAAAAATGGGCAAATTCCAACAATGGCACAAACCAATGAAACTGACTCATGAAAATATGGAAAATCTAAATAGACCTGTAAGCACATATTAAATTAGTAATTAAAAATCTTCACATGAGGGGCACTGGGTGGTGTGGTTGGCTGGGTGTCTGACTTGGTTTCAGCTCATGTCATGATCTTGGGGTTATAGGCTAGAGCCCCACATCAGACTCCATGCTCAGCACAGAGTCTGCCTGGGATTTTCTTGGCCCCTCCACCCTGCCCTGCCCCAGCTGTGTTCTCTCTATTAAATAAATAAATCTTTTAAAAAATATCTTCACACAAAAAAACAATGCAGACCACAATGATTTCATGAATTAATTTCACCAAATAAAGAATTAACACCAAAACTTTAAAACTGTTCCAAACCAGAGAAAGGTATCCCATGAAAACTACAGAAAAACATCTCTTCCATGTATAGACGTACATATTTTCAATGCAATACTTGCAAACTAAATCAACAACACACAAAAAGGATTATATGCCACAACCAAGTAGAATTTATCCCAAGATAAATGTAGTTTAACATTCAAAAATCTATTAATATACCACATCAACAGGATGAAATCAAAGATAAAAAATAAATGATCATCTCAATATAGGGAAAAACATTTGACCAAATCCAATACATCATGATAAAAACACTCAGCAAACCTTCTCAATGAGATAAAGGGAATCTACAAAATACCTGAAACTATGATCATACTAAATAATGAAATATTAAGTTATTCCACCCTAATGTCTAGAAAAATACCATGATGTTCATTTTTATCAATTCATTTTAACATTGTAATGGAGATTCCAGTCAGGGCAAGCTGGCAAGAAACTAAAAAACTATTCACTGGTGACATGCTCTTTTATAAAGAAAATCCTAACGGATCTGCTAAAAAAATCTATTAAAACTAAACCTAAACACACACACACACACACACACACACACCAACAAACAAAACAGTCAGAAAGGCAGCACAATACAAAGTCCATATAAAAAAAATCACTTGTACTTTTATGTTTTTATAACAAGACATAGGTAGGGGCGCCTGGGTGGTGCAGTTGTTAAGCTTCTGCCTTCAGCTCAGGGCGTGATCCCGGCGTTATGGGATCGAGCCCCACATCAGGCTCCTCCGCTATGAGCCTGCTTCTTCCTCTCCCACTCCCCCTGCTTGTGTTCCCTCTCTCGCTGGCTGTCTCTCTGTGTCAAATGAATAAATAAAATCTTTAAAAAAAAAAAAAGAAGACATAGGTAAATGGAAAGATATAATTTCAGATACAATTTAAGATGGCAATACTCATCTAAAGGATCTAAAGATTCAATATAACATTTATAAATGTTCCAGCTGCTTTTTTTCTCCCAGAAATTAATGTGCAGCTCTTAAAATTCATGTGGAAATGCAAGGGACCCAGAATAATAGTGCCAGTCTTGAAACAAACAAAAAGTTGCAGGGCACATACTTTCTGACTCCAAAACTTGCTCCAAAGATACATAATTAAGATGTGATGTTGGTATAAATGTTGACATGTAGATCAGTGGAATACCACCTGTATTCCACCAAAAAATACTACCAAAAAAGCCTTAAATGTACAAACAACTGATTTTCAACAAGTATGCCAAGACCTTTGAATGGTCTTTTTGACAATTGGTGTTCAGACAACCGGATGCCACATGTGACAGAATAAGAACCCATCTTACATCATATGCAAAGATTAACTCAGAATATATAAAAAGCCCTATGTGTAAGAGTTAAAAATATAAAGCTCTTTAAGAAGAAAACTTCACATAAATCTTCATGATCTTGGATTAGGCAATTTTGGTGGGGGAGTTGGTGTTGGTTTGTTGTTGTTTTTGTTTTGTTTTGTTTTCTTAGTAGGCCCCAAAGCCCATGGAGCCCAACACAGGCTTGAACTCACAATCCTGAGATCAAGAATTGAGCTGAGATCTAGAGCCAAATCCTCTACCGACTGAGCCACTCCGGTGTCCCTAGACAATGGTTTCTTAAGTGTGAAATCAGAAACACAGCAATGAAGTAAACAAAAATAAAAAATAAATAAATTGGACTTCCTTTACATTAAAAATGTTTTTACTCCAAAGACCACTACCTACAAAGTAAACAAAATAACCCACAGATGGGAGAAATATTTGCAAATCACATACCTGAGAAGGTTCTAGTATCCAGACTATGTATAAAACTATTACAACACAACATGAAATGACAGATAATCTCATTTTAAAACTGGAAAAATAATTTGAAGATACATTTCTCCAAAGAAGTCATACAAATGGCCAATAAGCATATGAATTGATGTCCAACATCCTTAGCCACGAAGGGAATGCAAATCAAAACACACTGAAGTACTATCTCACACCTACAAGTTTGACTGTCATCAAAAAGATGAACGACACAAAAGCTGGCAAGGATCTGGATCAATTTGAACCCTCAACACAGTTGATGAAAATGTAAAATGATACAGTTGCTTGGGAAACAGTCTGAGTTCTTCAAAAAATTAGACATAGATGTACAAACAACCCAGCATTTACATTCCCGGGTACAAACCCAAGAGAAAAGAAAACATACGTCGACACTAAAGTGAATATTTAAAGCAGAATTAGTCATAATAACCAAAAAAACAGAAGCAACTCAAATGTCCATGAACTGATGAATCAATAAACAAAATACAGCGTGTCCATAACTGGAATATTTTTTTGTCCTAAAAATGAATAAAGTACTGATACAAACTACATCATGGATGGACTTGGAAACACTAAGTGAAATAAGTTGCTTATTAAAGGTGATATGTTGTAGTATTCCATTAAAATGAAATGCTTCAGAATGGGCAAATCCATAGAGATGGAGTACAGATTAGAAGTTGGGAAGTAGGGGCAGGGGAAATGGGTATGGGGTTCTTTTGGGGTTGTTAAATGCTATAAAATAGTGGTGATATTTGCACAACTCTGATCATCCTAAAAACTACTGAATTGTACAAGTTAAAAGGGTAAATTTTATGGTATGTGAATTATATCTCAATAAAGGTATTACGAAAAGTAGTATAAAACTAAAGACTCACAAATGAGTACAAGTGAAACTGGGTAAATCTGAATGAGATCCATGAATTGTATCACTGTGAATAGTCTGGTTATGACATTGTACTGAATGTTATCATCACAGTGGAACCGGATAAAGTATATATACACACACATAAATACAACTGGATGTGAATTGATAATTATCTCAAAATAAGAATTTCAAACTTCAACAAGGAAGTAAAAAGAGGAGGGGGATGGTGGGGATTGGCTGCTTTTTCTAAACCAGGTCTCTGCGCACAATCAGTAGAGGGCAGAGAAGGCTGTGCTCTGCCTGTCTCTGGGATAGAGATTTGCTCTCAGAGCGGCTTTATCTGAAGAGACTGTTCTCACAAAATCTCTCCTTTCTTGAGCTGACAAAGGGCTTCGGTTCTGTGACAGGTTCTCAGAGATACTTGCGTTATCAGTCTGCGCGTTGGCCCTTGGCAGGAGGGGTTTTCTCGCACTCCCATTGGTACACAGGTACTGCTTCATCAAAGCCAGTGTGGGACAGCTGCCACGCTAATATCCACTGAAGCAGGGGAACGAAAATTTTGTAATGGACCCCTGTTCATCTGTTAAAAAAAGCAAGACAGATTGTATTCAAGCGAGTCCAATAAGGGAGAAAGCCTTCGGTGTAAAACTGAACTCAACTTGGAGTATGGCTGAGGCAGTCATATTGACAGCTAAGGAGAGGGAGCGGGTCTGCGCGTGGAAGTTACCCACAAGAGCATCAAGGGTAGAGGGAATCGTGCTCAAGGCAGGCAAGGACTTGCACCCTAAGGGTGGGGATGAGGGGCTTCATCAGCCATCAGGGGAGGGCTCTCCAAAAGGAGTCAGCAGGAGTTTTTGCTGAAATCTGGTCTCAGAGAGGAGGGACAGGGATGCTAAGTTCAGGCCTAGTGGAGAAGAAGGCTCCGAGGTGCCTCACTCAAGTCTGGTCAAGGAAGGAATTCTTGTTAAATATAATTATTAAAAATATAAAATTATTCCAGTTTTTCAGGCACCCCAACAATATTATGACTGAAGTGGGTAGACTGCATGAGGCTGCGAAGCATTTTATTTTTTAATTCTGATTGAAGTGATACACCAAATTCTATTTTTGCTTTGTAATGTCATGAGAGTTTTATTTTATGCATGCAATCACGCACAAGGTAAAAAGTTGTATAGGTTCATGACGAATTCACTGAGATAAATTTGTAAAATCTCTCTTTCCTATTATAGCTGGGGAGTTTCTCAATTTTTACTCCATTTTGCATGTATAAACTTGGCCTTTCAGAGTTATTCCAGATTTGGTTATATTTTTTACATTGAGTATGCTGGGGGTTTCTCTGTACTATTTCTTACAATTAGATGTGAATCTACAATTATCTCAGTATAAAAGTTTTAACAACAACAACACACTAGACTGTATGTAGTATATTGAAGGTGATTAAATGTGTTTGCAGGATTATGGTGCCATAATGACCACAATGATTTTAATCAAACCTCAGAATCTGTACGGAGTCAGGACATTGCAATAATTTTATATTGGTTCTCTAGGGCAGATAACATAATATTTTTGTATCAAGGTTATGTAAAAAGCTCTCCTGAGTTTATTGCCATCCATTTGGTATTTTTACTCTAGTTATAGCAAGAAGGATTTTAGGTAGCACAGAATAAAAGGCCATTATAAAATGAAAACAAGCAGACAAATGGAAACAGCAGAGTGACGGCTGGCTGGGGTGCGGGGACGGGAGTTCTGAACAAAAAGTGGCTGCATGAGGAAGTCTTTGGTGTGTTGCGGGTGTTCTTCATCCTGTCTGTGGTGTTGATTGCACACACTTTTTGCATTTTCAACACCTCATAGAACTGTATGCCAAAAATGGGAATTTTTCTATATGCAAAATACAAATGTCTTTAATAATATTGAAAAAAAAGATATAATGCAAACAAGCAAGTGGAGAAGAAAGCCAAAAGAGATAAGCACATCATCAATCTAGGATAATTACTTTGAGTTCTGTATTAAGGAGCTGTGTACAGGGTATAAACACTGGAATCAAAGAAGTGTTATTTTATACTTTAGAGCTCTGCAGTAGAAGTAAAGGTCAAATATGCTGTCATTTATCATGGAAAGTTTTCTAACTTTACCATACCATAATTTATCAAATATTCTAATTAAATTGCTTAGAATATAATTATGTGAAGCATATCTAAGGTCATGCAATTATGGGAACATGAGAAATATTTTTTATATATCAACAAAGGATTGGAGAATATAAATGACAAATCACATGTTCTGGAATGACAACTCCTTCTATGACTACCATAAATATTATTCTGTTAAATTAAATTAAAACTTTGAGGAAATAAATTTTATGTCCTTGAAATTAAGCTAAATGACTATAAATCATGTAGCAAAGATACTCTTCTATGAGTACAGTCTTCCCCTAAGCTACTACCAGGGGGCTATGGATCATCTTTCCCACGTGCTTTCCCAGACAGGAGTGATAGAATCTTCATGTGGGCGAAGGGCTGGCTCACATGCCAGTTAGGTACCTGCTGGGCTTCTGACTCTTCAACAGTAAGTACTTAAACATTGCTCTTGAAACACTGTAGTTCTCCTCACAGCAGAAATACTCAGATGGAACGTCTGCAGTAATTAATCAAAACTTTGCCCAAGAGAAAAGCCACCCAATTCATCATCTCACACATTTTGGGAATTTCTTTCTAAAACAAAAATTAGGTTTTTATGGCATGAACTGTTAAGTGTTTTAAATTGAGATAAAACTGTCTCCTGAGTCTGAAATAATTTTTATTTAATATACTAACATGAAAGGAAATGCATGTCTGTTACAATCAATTTAAAATATACAAAAAAGGGAAAAATAAATACTCTTTATCCTTTGAACACAGATAATGCCTCTCAATATTTCTGAAAACGTTGTGACTTTCTAGTTTCATTTAAAAATCTAGTGGATTTTCCCTTAGTACATATTCTTATGAAATGTAGAGTGTCCACAAAATATAACCTCGTGATTGAAATTGCAGATGTTGTAATTTACAGCTAGTCTCTAAATCCTGCTATTTCTATTAATTAGCTTCAGACACTGGCTAAATTAAACTTTCTCGGCCTCATTTTCTGTACAATGGGAATTAAAAAAATACCACAAAACTCTGCAAAGCCAACTTGAACTAACACAAATCTGGGTTTCTTGGCACATGATAACTGCTAAATCATGGTAGATTTGGGTTATCTGATACCACAGTCTTACTATCAGGGTAAAATTAAAGCAAACTTCAGTCTGAGTCTGAGAGCTTCCACACCGTATATACAGTTAGGTTTTATTGCCAAGTAAACATGAAACGATTCGTATAACCTCCTGTATGCACAAGGCAAAGTTTTGACACTCTGTCCTTTCACGTGCTACAATCATAATTTCACAGGAAAGGTAATACAAGTACCATGAAACAACATTTTTGGCTGTTTTCCTTAGATTCAGCAACAATAAAGAAGAAGTCCTATGATCTGATGTCTAAGTGTCTATGAGAGTTAATTTTATGCATCAACTGGACGGGCTGTGGCACCCAGATATTTGGTCAAACATTATTCTGGATGTTTCTAAAAGGATGTTTTTGGTTTGTTGTTGTTGTTTTTGTTGTTTTGTTTTGTTTGGATGGGATCAGCATTTAAATCAGTGAGCTTTGAGTGAAACAGATTATCCTCTGCAATGTGGGTGGGCCTCACCCAATCAGTTGAAGTACTGACTAGACCAGAGACTGACCTCCCCTGATCAAGAAGGAACCTGCCAGCTTTTGGATTTAAACCCCTACTCTTTCCTTTACCTTCATCAGTACACTGGATTCCTACTTAAGCTTTCTTTCCTTTCTTATTTGTCTGCAGTCAATTGAGGACATGAAGATATTTTTAATTTGAAATTTTCATTTTTCTCTTACAGAACTTAATGTCATGGCAGTTGCTGAGCCGTTGGCACTGTGAGCATATGCTGTGTTTCATGAGCCCATTTGTACCCAGAAATCCTGAATCCTGCAGGCTGAGGAGAAGCCTGATGATCCCCAAATAAAGCAAAGAACCACCATGTACAAATCACCCCTACTTTACTGTGTATTACTTCCTGGTGAACTGCAGGTACAAAGTGAATGCCTATGCATAATCATATTGAAAATAGGTGACATTAGCAATTACAGTGTTCTAAATGTCACATAGTTCTTTTCTTTTCCCTCCACTCCAATCTCCACACTTCAGACACCCTATTCTCAGAATGTTTTTGTCCTCATAACAATGTGGAAAATAGCGGAGAACCTAGGATGTTGAGAGGTACAAGGGACTTTAAAATTTATCCAATTTTACACCTCATTTCACAGTTTGTTGCTGGCATTGGAAAATAAGTCACTGATGGAATTCAGTGTCTAACTTTAGTCTGTGGCAAATTATGGAAAATACAGTTTTGGTTAATAAATGAGTTGCCACAAAGCTCACATACACATAGGGAAAATGAAGATTTTGTTTGTCTTGCTCTGAGAGCTTATAAACATCTAATCAATTTCAGATATTTAACACAAAGTGCTATGGAATTTTATAAGCAGATGTTATTTACAGTTGGGAAAAATGAGAGAGACTGGTGGAATACAGGACTTATACCTAGCTGGCTTTTTTTTCTTCCTTCCTTCTTTCCTTCCTTCCTTCCTTCCTTCCTTCCTTCCTTCCTTCCTTCCTTCCTTCCTTCTTTCCTTCCATTCTCCCCTCCCCCTTTCCTTCTTTCTTTTAGGAGAGAGTTGGGGACAGAGGGGCAGAGGGAAAGGGAAAGAGAGAATCTCAAGCTGACTCCATGCCTAGTGCGGAGCCCAATGCAGGGATTGATCTCACAACCCTGAGATCATGACCTGACCCAAAATCAATGGCTGGAGGCTTAACTGGCTGAGCCACTCAGGTGCCCCCCAACACTTATACTTAGCTTTAAAGAAGGGACAGAATTATGACATGTGCAGTATGAATGGAGAATGCGTCCAATCTGTTTGGAGTGTGGAATGTTCAAGAGAAAGGAAAGAGATGACGGATTGCAAGAAGAGTTAATGCCAGATTGCATGGTGGTCTATTAGATAAACAACAATAGCTTGGTATGTGTTCCTTGAGTAATCTCTGCAGATGGCAGTTATAAACATTAGAATTCTAATAGGCAATGTTGGGTGTATTTTAGCAATAGCAATCATTAGATTCTGCACCTCTTTCTGCTCACCTTCTGTAATAAGCAAACAAGCACCAAACTTGATCCACAAATCCCTCTTGATATGTCACTTAACATAGCATGACAGCTTTCTTTGTAAAAACTTTGGAGACAAAAGTAAAATTATTCTCCCAAATCTTGATCTCCTATAGGTCCAATTCTTCTGGAAAAGAACTTGATCAGGTTGATCTAAATATCAGGTTGACCCAAAGCGTTTTAAAACCCCTTGGCTTTATTTTAGTCACTGAAGGATTTCTTTCCTGGAGGTGAAAGCAAGACAGCCTATTGATTACTGACTGTACTTTCTTAAGAGAATAAAGAGTTTATCTCTCCATCCCAGCTGCTAGCGTATTTCTATAATAAGCGAGTAAAGGTTAATCCTTAATAAACATACTTATTTTTATTTTTATTTATTTTTTTTATAATTAATCTTATTTTATTATATTATGTTAATCACCATACAGTACATCCCCGATTCTGATGTAAAGTTTGATGCTTC